>NC_074717.1:46397032-46997032 GCF_947242115.1 Biomphalaria glabrata
AACTGCATGATATACAGCGAATTCCAGGTATCTTGTTACCTTTACTAATAATAGATCTAAATGGCGAGTATTTTATGGCTACACTAATTAACCTTGAAACAAAATTTACAGAATCGAGTATAACATATCCAAAAGTTATTCTTAATAATGCTAGAATAGTCCATTATTTGGGTTTGGCGTCTATAATTTCAGAATTAAACTTCACACTCGAGTTATTACCCCTCTATTCATCTTTCCTCAATCCAATGGAAACTCTATTTTTATTTCCATCTAATCCTTTTGCTTTCGCACAAAACATAAACAACAAACAATGACGTAATATCATATAATATTAGCACATCCTTCCTTTTGAAGTTATTATCACACCCTTCCTTTTAAAGTTCTTAAGAGTGATATCTACTAGCATTTGCGGGGCCCTATGCGAAACGGATCGCGCGGGGCCTAGTTTGGGTAGAGATGAGCATAATGTCAATATTATTTTTTTTTGAATTAGAAAATAGGCCTACTTTCGTCTTTGCAATACATTTTTATCAAATGAAAGCTCGCAATGCCACTTTTTATTTATAGGCACCCCAAAATGCCCATTTCGTCTATTCTTAAGGAGATTTGAATAAATTCAAAAAAAGTTCAGGACTTTATCGTATATTTTGCCTTTTCATGAGATTTCCTGGAGGCCCTGGAAAATCAGGAGGTCGCGAAAACCCTGTTATTTTATATACGTTATAGGGTTTAATTTAATAATGTACACTTAGAATTAGCGCGCGTCCTATGAAAGCGCGGGGCCCACTGCGACCGCATAGGCTGCAGTGGCCTAAGGCCGGCCCTTTCTACTAGGAACTTTAAGAATTCGTCCATTTCTGGTTGTCTTGACTGGCACAACAAGTTCTCTAGACGTTGGTCTATAACTGTCTGTTTCGTTTGTTACAACAGTTTGCAGTTCATTGTCTCCATCGGTATCATAGTACCCAGAGATGTCTTCATCGAAACTCTTATTCAAAAAGCGTTGATTTCTTCTGTATGTTTTTCCGTTTGTCTTTATGATGTAAGATCTGGGTGCTGAATGTTTTTTTTATGACAACTGCTTTCTGCCATGTTTGACCTAGACGAACTCTCCGACAGAATAATCTTTAGGTAGTCTTGCTTTTGCATTGTATTTCACTTTGCTTTTCATCTGTCGTTCGTTGAGTAATGTCTCTGCATTTTCAGCTACCGATGGTTTCAATAGTTTGTGATCAGTTGGAATGATTCCCTGAGTCTTCTACTCGTCAGCAGTTGTGATGGTGAATACGGCAGTCCGCTTATCGGAGTATTTCTATACTCGAGCATAACGAGATATGGATCTTTCCCACTTTTATATGCTCTGATTCCTTTTGCTTGCGCACAAAACATAAACAACCAACAATGACGTAATACCATATAATATTAGGACAGAATCTTCTTCATGCAGTGGAAAATTAAGATTTTTTTGCCTATCTTGAATTCTGGTCAAAGCTCTTGCGCCCAATTAATATAGTTCGGAAGAAACTACAAAAGTTTGGACTGCATATACGGGAAGCTGCTAAAGAAATTAGTACCCTTTCATGCTTTCTGCAAAAGGAAGAGAAACTGACAAAAACCCAATCCATCAAAAAAGCAAAAGAAGGTAGGGAATACTATGGATTCCATGTAATCAAAACAACCAGAAGAAAGAAAAGACTTGATGGGAAGTTGAGTTCTAATGTAGGACTGTCAATAGAACTGCAATTCAAACGTGTTGCGACAGAAGTGCTGGACAGATTTCATATGGAGATGAAGGGCAGATTTCAAAGGCTGGAAAGAAAATGGATACCTTTGTGTTTCTTCTAGAACCAAGACACCTGTTAGATGAAGACCCGCTTATGACAAACTGTGCTACTTTTCCTATTTGTATGATGAAATAAATGGAAAATCACTTTTTCAATGATGTCATTGATGCACGAGCACTTTTCATCAACAAACCAGTAATACAATCACCAATAGACATATTGAGGAAACAGCCTTCATATGGTAATTACGTGTGCTCAAACTTTGCAACCTCCTCCGAATACCGCTAACTCAGGCCACTTCCATTACGTCATGTGAGAGATCATTCTCAAAGCTCAAGTTCATCAAAAGCTATCTCAGGAGCACAATGACACAAGAAAGGCTTATCGTGGCTTTAATGCCAGTGAAGTCACAAATACCAGAAATTGTATCGATGTGGATGATGTTATAGATGTCTTTTCTGCACAGAATGCACGACGTGAAGCGATATCAATTGAGATTTGTCACTTGTGCATTATTTAACTAATAAACAAAGGTATTATTCATTACAAGAGTCTTGATTACTTTTTGTTAAGTTTACTGATATACTGAACCAATTTGATTTGGGGCTTATATATTTTTGCGTACATTATTCCATGTCATATGTCGAATGTCAAAATGCAAGGGGCCCCCAAAGAGGTCGATCCCCCCGGGCCCCCAAATCCCTAGTTACGCCCCTGTTTGTATGTGTCCCGCCACTTTAAAAGATTACAGCTAGCTGTTGAAAAGGCGCTTAGGGTCCGCTCAGTATGCTACGTTATCAAGTATAATTCTTGTAATTCTGATTGTAATATATATATATTCTTTAAAAAATACACGCTTGATGTTAGTACAAAGCTTATACCAACTCTGTCTGTCTGTCTGTCTGTCTGGTGCTTCCACACCCGTCCTTGGATCAAAAATATTTTACTAACAAAACATGAATCAATCAAACAAAAAAAACTAATAGTCAATTAATTATTTGAATTGATATCGGTGGAAAAAGGGGGAAAACCCTACAGTATTGAGATATATGGCTTAAAATGTGGAGGTGTTCCTCTTAGATCAGTTTTGCTTAAAATCTCTTAAAATATTTTTTTTATATCTGCTTGGCATTATTCTGATGTTGGGAGAAAGTGACAGCAGTACCACAAACATGGTATGTAAAGTGACAGCAGTACCATAAACATGGTATGTAAAGTGACAGCAGTACTAGAAACTTGGTATGTAAAGTGACAGCAGTACCATAAACATGGTATGTAAAGTGACAGCAGTAATATAAACTTGGTATGTAAAGTGACAGCAGTAATATAAACTTGGTATGTAAAGTGACATCAGTACCAAAAACTTGGTATGCAAAGTGACAGCACTGCCATAAATTTGGTGTGTTAACAATTAAAGAAATAGAACATCTATAAACAGCCTTTGGGTACTTTGTGTAACTAATAGACAGACGAACGCTTAAAATGATAAAAAGTTGGATAAAAAAAAAACAGTTGAAATCTGTTTGTGGAGACCAAGACAAGAGACTTAAATAATACACAGACCGGTATTCCCTTGCTGGAACTAAAGACTATAATCCTTGACCTAGAGCCTTGCTTCTCCACTCCAGCACGTGTCGAGGGAAAGGTCAGTCTCGGACTAGACTCCCTCCTCCCGAGGCTATTACCGCTTCTTAAGTCGTCCGAAGATATTACATTTACATTTAGAGACCCGTTCCACAGCCGGCCCAGTCTGCCAGATAATGCGATAGGCAACTCCGATCAAATCTCAGAGTTTTTAACTCCGAAAGGAAAGATCGGCGAAAGGGGAGCTAACTTCTACGTCACTTTATTTTCAAGTAAACATATTATTTGGGGTAATCTTTCCCTTGGCGTATTTTTTTTTGTTCTGCTTTAGCTTCTAAACTGACCGAATAAATAAAAATGAAATAATATTTTGAAAGACTTTTTGGTGCTGTCATTGAATGTGAACAGTTATTTGTTGACTAACTTTCCAGAAACATTGACTAAAAGTAGGTCAAACGGTTAGGTCATGAGTACTCTTAGTATTATATAGGATGGGGGGGTGAGAGTCAGACCTATCACTGGCTACGACGGCACGAGGATTTGGCAGCTTGGGTCGCTGTTGTCATGGACCTCTGGTTGATAGGTAACTGCTGTGATGGACTTCTGATTGATAGGTAACTGCTGTAATGGACATGTGATTGATAGGTCTCTGCTGTGATGGACCTCTGGTTGTAGTTTCTGCTGTGATGAGCCTCTGGTTGATAGGTTACTGCTGTGATGGACCTGTGTTTGATAGGTCTCTGCTGTGATGGACCTCTGGTTGTAGTTTCTGCTGTGATGAGCCTCTGGTTGATAGGTTACTGCTGTGATGGACCTGTGTTTGATAGGTCTCTGCTGTGATGGACCTCTGGTTGTAGTTTCTGCTGTGATGAGCCTCTGGTTGATAGGTTACTGCTGTGATGGACCTGTGTTTGATAGGTCTCTGCTGTGATGGACCTCTGGTTGTAGTTTCTGCTGTGATGAGCCTCTGGTTGATAGGTTACTGCTGTGATGGACCTCTGGTTCATAGGTAACTTTAACGATGGACCACTGGTTGACAGGTCATTGTAGTGATGGACCTCTGGTTGATAGGTCACTGCTGTGATTGACCTCTGGTTGATAGGTCACTGCTGTGATTGACCTCTGGTTGATAGGTCACTGCTGTGATTGACCTCTGGTTGAAAGGTCACTGCTGTGATTGACCTCTGGTTGATAGTTGGTGGACCCATGGTATATGGGGTTGTTATGGACCTCTGGTTGATAGGTCACTGCTGTGATGGACCCATGGTATATGGGGTTGTTATGGACCTCTGGTTAATAAGTCACTGCTGTTATGGACCTCTAGTTGATGGTTAACTTTTGCAATTGACCACTGGTTGACAGGTCACTGCTGCGATGGACCCATGGTTGATAGGTCACTGCTGTGATGGGCCTCTGTTTGATAAGTAACTTTTACGATGGAGCCCTAGTTGAGAGGTGACTGCTGTGATGGACCCAAGGTTGATTTGTAACTGTTGTGCTGGAACTCTGGTTGCGGTAACTTTTGCGATGCACCACTGGTTGACAGGTCACTGCTGTGATGGACCGCTGTTTGATAAGTAACTTTTGCGATGGAGCCCTAGTTGAGAGGTGACTGCTGTGATGGACCCACAAATCTATAGCTGGTATGTCTCTAGTCTGGACTAAAGGACTGTGCACACATAATACAACAAAAATGAAGGTAAAAATAAAGGTAGACGTTCAATAGCTTTTATTTTATCAAGACAAATGACACGAAAGTACCGGGGAAGTGTTGTCCAAACAAAAAATATTTATTAGATGAAAATTTCAAGATGTAAACAACTTTAAAACAAGCAATAGACAAATATACTTTTTTCAAAAATACAAAGCTTATAATAAGATCGCTCAAAATTTATCTCCCCTTTTGTATATGAAACGAGATTAATTGCTTATCACTAATTGATTAATTAATTAGTTAATTTGCTGATATTGTTGAATGAATTATTGTGCGAAATTTCAGTTTAATACGAGAACCAGAAGTTGATGGGGAAAAAAACGTATTTATAAATCCACCCAGACAGACAGACAGAGTTGAAATAAATTGTATATAACAAAAAAGAAAGAGATGAGAGAAGAGGTGAAAACCGCCCAGTCAGGAACTTAACCCTTAAAACGCGTGTGGTAGTTTTTAGCCTCAAAACATCTGAATCGTAATTCCATTTCCTATACACTCATTGTAAAACAGTTCAGCACTTTAAGGGTTAATCGCTAATTCAGGAACCAAACCACTGAGAAACCAAATTAAGAAACAAATTGCTCAGTCTGGGACCAAACCGCTCAAACAAAAACACTCGGTAAAAAAATTTCCAATCGCACAGATTCATTATGGTTAGTCTAGATCAGCGGTTCTCAACCTTTTAGGCTCGGGGACCCCTTTTTACAATCCCCCACTCTGCCGCGACCCCCCCCCCCGCACACACATATACATCAATAGAAGAATTGACAAAAACATTCCATTTTTTCGATGGTCTTAGGCGACCCCTGGCAAATCGTCAATCGACCCCCCCCCCCATAAGGGTCGCGACCCACCGGTTGAGAACCCCTGGTCTAGATCTATTGCAAACCTAATTACAAGATTAAACTAATTGATCATACAGTTACACTTGAAATAGGCTTATTTTTTTTTAATATGTTGTTTATTTGTAGAGTTACCTCGCCTTATACCCCACCACCCGGAAGTTACGTCCCACCCCTTTCCGTAGTGCAAGAAGACTGAAGAAACGTCAGAAACTTGTCAAAACAAAACAATTAGCAAGATGACACACACACACAAAAACCCAGAACTTTTTGTTTTCTTTTGAGGCGAAGGTCTTTGAGTTCAACTGTTTCTAGGAAACGCTCTGCTTTTAAAAAATTCGTAAACCAGTTTGATCTAGATTTGACCAGCCACCAAAACAAGTATTTTTTTTAAGGTCACTGGTGATGTCACAGCTTTGCGAACTCATGACTGATAATGCTTGTGCTACGTATAACTGTTGACCTTTTTTTCTGGGCAGACGTGGGTAGATTTTTTTTGTTTTTTTCCATGTTTTTTTTTTCTAGCCTCGTATTTATACCTGTCAAGTGATATTTCAGAGGTGTCGCTAATAAATTATGAACAAAACAAAACGATTTATCAAAGAGAAATAAGACTTAAATTGTGATAGTATTAATTAACATATTTAACAGCGTCACGGGGCGACAACGGATGCATACACAGGAGTCAATAAAATCCTACAAAGGCGTCAACGCAAACACAGACGTCACCACATAGACAGACGTTAATACATCATATTAACAGATGTCAACAAATTTATAGACAAGACGTCAACGCATACACTAACGTCGACACATTAATACACAGACATTAACACTTACACAGACGTCAAGGTTTACAGACGTCCTGTTGACGTCAACACATGCACAAACGTCATCGTATTCATACACAGACGTCAAAACATTTACAGACGTCAACAGATTTATACACAGACGTCAGCACATATTCAGACGTATCTCAGACAATGATCAGAAGCAAATCGTTCAAAGTACCAACTGAAACCATAATGTCCAGCTGTTCTTCTCCTTTTGACCCAGTGGCGTAGTAGTGTTGGGGGGAGGAGGGAAAATTTTGAAAGTAGGGGCCCCCAAATGAGTGGGGTTTTTTTTTTAAATATTAAATATTACGTAAAATGCACGGGCCCCCTAAGAGGTCAAGCCCTCCGGGTCCCAAATGACGAACATTTTCTAGCTACGCCCCTGTTCTGACCTCCTCCTTCTCCCCTGCTCCTCTTAGTGTCTGGTCAAGTGGTCACCTTTCAGTGACTTCCTGTTTGGACTTGCATGTAATTGACGACACGTGTCAGTTCAAAGATTTGCTTCCCCTTTATTAGTCCCACTTCTAGCTCTTCTGATCTCTAATTCTATTGAATGCCTAGAGCTATGTAAAGTGTGTGTGGCAGGGTATCTTTTAGTTAAGAATTACTAGCCATAGCTGTGTAGACTATTACATAATTACACTTTATTATTAATGAGTACCCAATCTTCTCAAACAATTGATTCTTTTCAAAATTTCTTTCCCCAAAACAAAAACGCAATAGACTCTCCTGATGCCCAACAGACATTAACATTGTAGTGCCTGTTTTACTATGTAGTGGGGCTCTGGGGAAATCAACTTCGTTCATCGAGTGGGCGGCATCTTTGATCTGCAGATTACACCTACAGCGACCCCTGGTGGTGAATGTTTGAAAAGTGTCAATGTTTCCTATTGACCTGGTAACACAGAATGGAAATGTCTACGAGAATAAAAGTTTACCGTAAAAATTTAAATAAAACACGGCGATTTAAAAAAAAAAATTACTAGTCAAACAAGAAATGCGGTCTGTAGGGCAGATTATGTAAAGGTATTTTGTGGCCCACGCTTAACTAGGGTATCATGTGGCCAGTACAACGGCCAACCGCCTTTACTTTTCCCCAACTAATGTCAGGTAACCATTAGAAATGGGTGCCCTAAGGATCCCGAAATTAAAAATCCCAGTTTTCACGAGGATTTGAACCCAGGGCCCTCTAGTTCAGAGGCTAAGCGCTTTACCACTCAGCCACTGCACCTCCCAAATATGAACATAAAACTGCTCAAACTTTGTTTCACTTGAATGAGACCGAGATTACAAAATGCGTCCTTTCTTTGGGACCCTCAACTCAAGAAAGGAAAAAAAAAAACTAGAACAGACTTAAATTAGAGCCTTGAAATTTATTTATAAAAGAAAATGAATATTCACATTTGACTACAGTACCAACATTATTAATATCACTTTGCTTAGAGACACTCCAGGGCAGATGACTAAAAAGTAAAGTACCAATAATAGTCCTCCATTAAAATTGGAAGCCTAACTTACAAATACAAAAACCTTCACGTTCACCTATCCCTTAGTCTGTTAGACACAAAGATAAAGACACATTCCTCGTTCCATATGCTAGGACAAATTTTTATATTGCCTGTTGCCTGAGCTAGCCAAGAAAACCAGTGACTTGGCAGAATTTAGGTCATGGTAAAATGCATGACTAAATGCATGACGCGTAGGACGTAATCATCTTTTTTTTTTTTTGAAGTAAAGTCTGTATTATATAAGGAAAGAAGATAAGATAATAAACTACTCAGACATAAAGACACATTTCTTATTCCATATGCTATGATAAACTCTTATAAGTGCTCCTTTATCCCTAGTGCCATAAGAGGATAGAACGGGTTGCTTGAATCAGGCAAGATAACTAATGATTTAGTAAAGTCTTTAATGCGAAACGCACGTCCGGCTTATAACTTGGATATACTACGATACGCGTCATACTCAATATCTTTTTAAAGAACGTCTGTAATTTATAAAATTGCACTTAAAATTTCAGTTTTTCTTCTTATCTTATCTTATAAAATACAGACGTTACTTTAAAAAAAAGATGATTACGTCCTACGCGTCATGCATCTAGCCATGCATGTTAACCAATGACTTAACTCTTTCTCTCTTAATAGACGATACCAACGTTGATTTCATCAGAATGTGGTAAATAATTATGGAGAGAAAGAGTTAAATTCTGCCAAGTCATTAGTTTTCCTGGCTAATTTCAGGCAACCCATTCCATGCTCTAGTAGCGCTAGGGAAGAACTAACATTTGTACACATTTTTGGTCGACTTCTGTAGTCGACTAATCTTTATGAATAACTTTTTTCTATTCTATTATTTTACTTTAGTTTTTTCTCTGTCATGAGACAGTGTCAGTGACAAATTCCTAGTTCTAGTAGGAAGATAGCGTGACATGCAAATTCGCTTCTCTCTTTGTCTCCAGAAGTACAACAGAAACAAAACACAATCCAGAAAATAAAGTACATCTATCTACGCCCTGCGCGTGTCAAGAACCCATGACTAGAGGACATACTTTCTCATCAGCGCCTCTACGATGATGTGATGCACTTAAAACTCAGGGGACCCCCCTGAACTTTTCTTCTGCCCCGCGGTTCGCCTTCCTCTAAAACGTGCAGTTTTTAGAACAAGATCATTTTTCTTTACATGAACCAAAAGTGTGTAACTCGACCTCCTTTGAGTTTAAATAAACATGCTTCACTTTATTCAAGAATGTCAAGACCAGTTCTAAATTTGTTTACAATTATTTTAATTATTTTTTGTGGGTTTTTTTTGTAAAAGATAATCGCATCGGTAGACCGTATGGCTTCTGAACCGATGGTCCTTGGTTCGAATCCTGGTGAAGACTGGGATAATTAATTTCGGGATCTTTGGGCGCCTTTGAGTCCACCCAGCTCTAATGGGTACCTGACATTAGTTGGGTAAAAGTAAAGGCGGTTGGTCGTTGTGCTGGCCACATGACACCCTCGTTAACCGTAGGCCAAACAAACTGCCCTATAGACCACAAGGTCTGAAGGGGGAACTTTACTTTACTTTACTATGCGCCAATGATAAGTTCGAACTGAGCTCTTAGAGCTGAAATCGATTTTGTCAACTATTTGGTCGACTTGTGTCGTGGCCTAATCTTTATGAATAACTTTTTCTCTTTTTTTTTTACTTTTTTGTTTAATACTGAGAAGTATTTTCTCTGTTATGACACTGTGAGACTGTGATATGTCAATGATAATTGCAGATTTTTTTTCCTAGTTATTCAATAAACAGTAGATCCACTGTCTTGTCTAACATATGGGTCTGTCCCCGAGAGAGAGGTAATCGGCGGTCGGTAGATCCACTGTCTGTAATATAGGTTTTTCGCGGGAGAGTAGTTAGTCGCAGTGGCGTAGCTGGGTGGGAAGATGGGGGGGGGGGGAGAATTTGAAAATCTCCCCCGGGACCCCACTTGAGGCCCCCCCCACAAAGGAGTGTCCTGTCGTGGTCATTCAGGCTTTATTTTGAATGTCTTGATACATGTCTGTTAAGGCTCATCTAAAATCTTCTGAAAAAGGGACGGACAGGCTATATGGGCATTTAAATTAACTCCCGGTGGTCAGCCGGCACTTACATGGACCTGTGGGCAGACCTGAAAGATTCACAGATATAGCAGTAGGGTCTGTAATACCTTAGAGAGTTTTTGCTATCGTGTGTGCCAAAATAAATAACTCTTCTCATTACTATTAATGCAAATCTTGTACACATTTTAACGGGTTATATGGTGTTTGCATAATCGAGATGATGAATGTAAAAAAAAAACCTTTCAGATTATGTAAACGTCCTCTGTTTCTATGTCCGAAGGTTAACTTGGATGTGTTGTAACCAGCACAATGACCAACCGCCTTTACTTTTCCTAACTCAAGTCAGGTACCCATTACGGTTGGGGCGACTCAGGAGCTTCCTAAAAATGACTAAGCTTAAAATCTAAGTATTCACCGAGATTTGAACTCGAGAACCCTCGCTTTGGAAGCCAAGCGCTTTTACCACTCAGCTTTCATGTTCTCCCTTCCCCCTCCCCCATCACACCTTTTATAAACTTAAACAGTAACCAATATAGTTATTAAAATGAGTAACTTATCTCCCTTGGCATTTATACTTCATGGCTAATTATGAAAGAAATATCCCCCCCCCCAACACACACACACACACTTTTTATAAAATTAACAGCAACCAAAATTGTGATTAAAATTAGTATACATTATTTTTTAAGCATCTTGAAACACTAAAAGAATTGTAGATGTCAAAATACATTTTAAAAAATGTGTTCTAATTAGTTTAAAATTTCATTGCAGCAACTTATCTCCCTTGGCGTTCCTACTTCATGGCTAATTATGGAAGTAAAGGAATAGAGAATTATATAAAACCAGAGACGCGCTATTTACATGACACTTTGTACACAAATAATGAAACAGCTAATGAAGAATGTTACTCCTGGATTGACATTACTGCACAAGTTTCCATTTCGAAGATGATCTAGGATCCTTTATATAAGTTCATAATAAATACAACCTTAAAGCCGGAAAGGTAGATCTTGTTTCGTTTCTATAGGGTGAACTTTTTTAATCAGCCTACGTGCCTTCTGCCGCGGGAACTTCCTGTTATTTTGTTGTTTTAAAACGAGTCTAGATCCTGGTGTATATTTAGCAGAAGGATAAATCTATTTTCATACTCATGATGGACTATGTTTAAAGAAGCGAAATTCCATTTATCAGTCTCTAAAATCTAATTATTTATGATGCACACTTTCGATCCATTAATCTCCCATGTGTTTGAGTTTTTATTTCATTTAGTCTCCAGTATTACGTAGATAAACAAGAGAAAGCGAAACGAAGAAAGATGGAGGCGATATAAAGACAAAGAAAAAAAATAAATAAAAGTCTCTAGTATAACGTAGATAAATAAGAGAAAGCGAAACGAAGAAAGATGGAGGCGATGTAAAGACAAAGAGAAAATAAAAAAGTTCGCTAGAGAATTTGAAAGAAAGGAACAAAGTAAACAAGGTCAAGGACTTCATGCTGAAAGATCCCTGTTGCCAACTAAACACTAAACATTGTGTTTGTGCTCAAAGCGACAGAAATTTGGATTTTATACTGCTTAAAAGTGTGCTCAAAGCGACAGAAATTTGGATTTTATACTGCTTAAAAGTGTGCTCAAAGCGACAGAAATTTGGATTTTATACTGCTTTTAAGTGTGCTCAAAGCGACAGAAATTTGGATTTTATACTGCTTAAAAGTGTGCTCAAAGCGACAGAAATTTGGATTTTACACTGCTTAAAAGTGTGCTCAAAGCGACAGAAATTTGGATTTTACACTGCTTAAACTTAAAAGTGTACACATAAAATATTGTGCACCTTATAAAATGCACAGATTATCAACACTTCTATTACTCTATGCACCGGATGCACCAAAAGGCTAACTATTTGTAGTTAGACTCAGAAAATAGGACATTTGTAGTTAGACTCAGAAAATAGGACATTTGTAGTTAGACTCAGAAAATAGGACATTTGTAGTTAGACTCAGAAAATAGGACATTTGTAGTTAGACTCAAAAATAGGACATTTGTAGTTAGACTCAGAAAATAGGACATTTGTAGTTAGACTCAGAAAATAGGACATTTGTAGTTAGACTCAGAAAATAGGACATTTGTAGTTAGACTCAGAAAATAGGACATTTGTAGTTAGACTCAAAAATAGGACATTTGTAGTTAGACTCAAAAATAGGACATTTGTAGTTAGACTCAGAAAATAGGACATTTGTAGTTAGACTCAGAAAATAGGAGATTTGTTGTTAGACTCAGAAAATAGGACATTTGTAGTTAGACTCAGAAAATAGGACGTGTAGTTAGACTCAGAAAATAGAACATTTGTAGTTAGACTCAGAAAATAGGACATTTGTAGTTAGACTCAGAAAATAGGAGATTTGTTGTTAAACCCAGAAAATAGGACATTTGTAGTTAGACCCAGAAAATAGGACATTTGTAGCTAGACTCAGAAAATAGGACATTTGTAGTTAGACTCAGAAAATAGGACATTTGTAGTTAGACTCATAAAATAGGACATTTGTAGTTAGACTCAGAAAATAGGACATTTGTAGTTAGACTCAGAAAATAGGACATTTGTAGTTAGACTTAGAAAATAGGACATTTGTAGTTAGACTAAAAAAATAAGACATTAGTAGTTAGACTCAGAAAATAGGACATTTGTAGTTAGACTCAGAAAATAGGACATTTTTAGTTAGGCTCAGAAAATAGGACATTTGTAGTTACACTCAGAAAATAGGACATTTGTAGTTAGACTCAGAAAATAGGACATTTGTAGTTAGACCCAGAAAATAGGACATTTGTAGTTAGACTCAGAAAATAGGACATTTGTAGTTAGACTCAGAAAATAGGACATTTGTAGTTAGACTCAGAAAATAGGACATTTGTAGTTAGACTCAGAAAATAGGACATTTGTAGTTAGACTCAGAAATAGGACATTTGTAGTTAGACTCAGAAAATAGGACATTTGTAGTTAGACTCAGAAAATAGGACATTTGTAGTTAGACTCAGAAAATAGGACATTTGTAGTTAGCCTCAGAAAATAGGACATTTGTAGTTAGACTCAGAAAATAGGACATTTGTAATTAGACTCAGAAAATAGGAGATTTGTTGTTAGACTCAGAAAATAGGACATTTGTAGTTAGACTCAGAAAATAGGACATTAGTAGTTAGACTCAGAAAATAGGACATTTGTAGTTAGACTCAGAAAATAGGACATTTGTAGTTAGACCCAGAAAATAGGACATTTGTAGTTAGACCCAGAAAATAGGACATTTGTAGTTAGACCCAGAAAATAGGACATTTGTAATTAGACCCAGAAAATATGACATTTGTAGTTAGGCTCAGAAATAGGACATTTGTAGTTAGCCTCAGAAAATAGGACATTTGTAGTTAGACTCAGAAAATAGGACATTTGTAGTTAGACCCAGAAAATAGGACATTTGTAGTTAGACTCAGAAAATAGGACATTTGTAATTAGACTCTTTAAAATGTGCAATTTTACCAATTTCTTTGTTACAACCAATAAGTAAACACTTTTCATTTGAAAAATAACCAACTGCCAACTATCGCAAATCGATGTTCCGTTATAATAGTAAGTATCGATAATTTCTTGTACAACAGCGAGTTTCATAACAAACGAATATTCACATTTGACTAGGGTAACACCTTTAGTAAAATCACTAAATTTAGAAAGCCTTCAGGACTGAAGACTCAAAAGTAAAATAGCAATTATACATAAAACACTGAACCATAATTTTCAAATACAAAAAAAAAAAATTTAATAAAATACTCTGAAAGACACAAAGATAAAGGCACATTCCTCGTCCCATATGCTAGGACAAATTTGTAAAAATACTCCTTCTCCCTAGTGCTATTTGAGCATGGAATGGGTTGCCTGAGCTAGCAAGGAAAGCCAGTGACTTGGCAGAATTTAAGTCATTGGTTAATATGCATGACTGAATACATGACGCATAGGACATAATCATCTTCTTTATTGAAGTAACATCTGTATTATATAAGATAAGAATAAAAAGGCATTTTAGTTAAGTGGCAACTTGACATGTAACCTTCATTTTAAACGTATCAATTGTGAGGTTTAAACTTTGAAACATTGCCGCACCGGCTGACACCTACCCATCAGACGCCACTGTACAGAGAGAAAGAAACAAAACATAATTTAAAATGCTTGAAAGAGTAGACCAATGAACTCGCCACTACGTGAAATTTCTACCGGCAAGATTATATTTGGTCAATCCTAGACAATATGTTAACCTACTCAGACATCACACGTCATTGTCACGGCGGTCAGTCTACACTATGTCCTCTGTGTCACGCCGGGCACTTGTCATTCAGTGACCAATGGCGAAATAATCATTTTCAGGGGACGTAACCACTATCCCGCTTCCTGGTTTTAGCCAAAAGGTCACAAGACGGACGAAGGGTCTAATCTCCGAGGATATGTGGTCATTACTTAACTTGAAGAACGCTGGACGGTCCATTGATCTGTTGACACGACTACACCACGGAAAAGAGAAATTTGAAATCTCTGTCTTTTAGTTAGGCATTTTGTCTGTCTTTGTGTCTGTCTTTTTTATTGGGTTTTTTTTTTCGTCCACTTTATCCAGCCGTCAGTTCGTTCTTTGTTGCCGTCCAGTATTAAAGTCAAACCTTTACCCCCTACGTGTTACACGTGTCATTTCTACTTGAAGACCAACACATTTCAGACTCGGAGAGTTGCCTGGAGACATGCTATATCGTATTATGTTCGCTGGAGAAAAAGTGCTCACACTTAAGGAAGTGTTCTATCAATATCCATAGCACGAACTTTCTTAAAACTATCAATGTTTAAATATATTGACTTGACCCAAGGGAGACCAATCGTTACAGTAGTACACAAGACTGACCTGTGGGCAGTTTAGACAAAAAAAAATCGTTGCCACGTCACAGGTCGTGACGTCAGTTACATAGATAGATAGAAAGATAGATAGATAGATAGATAGATAGATAGATAGATATAGAGAGAGATAGATTAGATGGATAGATAGATTAGATAAATAGATTAGATAGATAGACAGATAGATAGATACATAAATACATACATACATATATACAGTACATACGTACATACATGCTTACATACAAATATACATACATACGAACATACATACATACGTACATACATACATACATACATACATATATACATACATATATACATACACAGATATTTTCATTTACATACATACATACATACATACATACATATATACATACATACGTACATACATACATGCATGCATACATACATACATACATACATACATACATACATACATACATACATACATACATACATACATACATACATACATACATACGCAGAGATTTCCATGTACATTTGCTTCATTATCTAATGCACTAATCCTCTTTATTTTATTACTTCATGTTAATGTCTAGAATTAAGTTTTTTTTGTTGCTTCATTCTATGTTATTGAAGGATCAGCTTCAGGAAAAAAAAACATTTTAAGTCTAGTTTTGAGCCAGGAATAAATTCTTGTGTTCATATAACAGAAATATGAATAACATTGGGTATGTGTTAAACATAGACATAAATAAATATAGACTGGCCGATTAAAGAGTTTTATGAAACGAAAATTTGTGACTTGCAATTTTGTGTACTTTATTATACAGCATTTATGAGCAGTATAAAAGTTAAGTATTCATATCTATTTCAACCATAACCTATATAAGTATTACATTATTTTCACTAGTGTTTTTTTTTGTAATCTCTAAGAATGAAGATCATGCAGTCTATATTTATTTATGTATATGGTGTTACATTTCGCTCAAAAGTTTTTCTAGTCCACACTTGCACTTTTCTGTACTCGGGCTTTCTATGTATTCAAGTGTTTTGTTGACTGAAAAGATTATTTATCGCCCAGACTAATGAGATATTTACAGTATCATGTACAACAACAATAAGTTGTCTTATTTTTTCCCTAATTGCTTATATCTGGACATTTGACTCTGACTTGTTAGTGACTAACAAAGACATATGAATGTATTATGTTTTGTTACTTGGTATCACTGCGAGTTGGCAGCAATTTGATTCACTGACGTAAATGATACTTAATAATTCTCCATATCTTTATATGATATATATATAATTTTAAAAAATTATTCATCTCAGAAAAAAAAAAAAGTCTTTCTGTAGCGCCGAATCTCTTCTGCTCTCTCTCTCTCTCTCTTTCTCTCTCTCTCTCTCTCTCTTTGTATGTGTGCGTGTGTGTGTAAAAATCTAAGTTTTTGTCTAATACACAACTATTCTGGTTCGAGATTATTTTTCTAATCAACATGTTCCCTATTTATTTTGTATCTTTCCCTTATGACGTCATCAGTTTCTGTCCATACAGAACTATTTGGGTTCGAGTGTTATTGTATTAAAAACGTGTAATCGTCCGCTGAGTTGAGTCTAAAACTCTTGGACCTCTGGGCATACGGAAGCTTGCCCACATCTGCCTGTCTGAACAAACTTCAGTCTGGGAAAGACCCTAGCAGATGTATGTCAATACTTCCCTATTACCGATGGCTGGTATCTTAAGACGCTAGGATTAGAAGCAAGGCCAAAGGCCGAAAACACCAAGAAATCTCACCAAGAATCCTTCTATGTACCACATCAGTCGTGCAGGTGTCCGCCATAAAAAAAAAAGGCCCCTTGAGAGAATGGTTGTGTGGATATTTTTAGTTTTCGTTCGAGATCTAAACCAGTCAGAGAGAAGTGCAAGACAAACAAAAGTGAGGCTTTTCCTCATGTATATAAAAAAAACAAACGTGTATGGCGTCATCAGTTGTTGTTGTGCCTCTGAGATGAATGATAGATGATGGTGTCGTCGTTAATGCACATTATGTCTTGAGTTAAATCTGTATTGATATATGCAAGTGTAGGCGCTGGGGATAACACAGATTAAAAACAAGTATAACAAACAGTGGTCTGGTTCTTCACCTCTTAGAAATCAGCTTTGTTACATTGCTATAAATAACCCCGCCTGGATTTCAGAATGAGGCTTACATATTACATATTTAACAAGAGAAGGATAAAAACAAGCCAAATATTTTTTTTTTTTAAATCCTTTTAAGAAATCAAAATCAAAGCTTATCTAAGGGAAAGAAATGCGCACTTACAAATATATATATATCTCAATAGTGTAGAAGTTATTTCCCTTATTCCATATCACACAAAAATAATTAATTACCCTTAATTAATTGACTAATTGCTTAATTTTGTTAATTGATTCATGTTTTGTAGAAGCTATTTCCCTTATTCCATATCACACAAAATAATTAATTACCCTTAATTAATTGACTAATTGCTTAATTTTGTTGATTGATTCATGTTTTGTTGGGTACAATAAATAATTGTTGACAATTTCAACTTGATCCGAGCAGGGGTGTGGGAGAAATAACGTGTTCATATATCTAAGAGGATAATACCTCAGCTATCATGTCTAAGCCAATGAATAATTGTGCAAAGTTTCAGCTCGAGAAAGGGTGTGGGAGACAATGCATACAAACGTTTTTACATGAAAGACAGACAGACAGAGTGAGTTGGTATAAGCTTTGTAAAAAAAAAACAGAGAAAATGCGTGTAAAAAACTAGATGCACACACACACACGCAGACATACACACACACACACACACATAATTGGGCGTAAAGAAATCCATTTGTTCTGCTGGGAAATATAGTGGCTACACTTCGACCTGGAAGGGAAATGATAACATCAGATAAATAACTTCAGAGAATGCTGTCTGTACAGAACAAAAATGGGCTAACTGATTGACTAACTCACTTATTATAAGATAAGTTCCCCTTTCAGACCTTACGATCTATAGGGCAGATGAAGTGAACGCCATCTGTTTCTTTGGCCCAAAGGTTGACGAGCAGGATGTCATGTGGCCAACACAACGACCAACCACCTTTACTTTCCCCAACTAAAGTCAGAAAACCATTAGAGCTGGGTGGACTCATGGGCGTCCTAAAAATCACGAAATTCAAAATCCCAGCCTGGACCGAGATTGGAACCCAGAACCCCAAGTTCGGAGGCCAAGCGCTTAGCCTCTCAGCCATCGTGTCCCCTAACTCTCTTATTAACTAAGTAATCAGCTCCAATGTTTTTCTTTAAGTTCCATTATATTGCCATTCCATTATATTTAAACCTACCTTGCACACGGCCATCCAAGAAAGTGCAGAAGGTACGCACTGTTCTAGACTGTACTGAGAAGGAATGTTGACATTGCAGAAGACAGCAGTGTTTAGTTCATGTCTAAGGCTTATTCAGAAGCTGTGCTAAAGGCATGCGTTGTTATTATCTATTTGTGATGTCCTATAATAAAGGCACATTCCTCGTTCCATATGCTAGGACAAATTTGTACAAATACTCCTTCTTCCCTAGTGCTATTAGAGCATGGAATGGGCTGCCTGAGCTAGCCAGGGAAACCCGTGACTTGGCAGAATTTAGGTCATTGGTTAATATGCATGACTAAATGCCTGACGCGTAGGACGTAATCATCTTCTTTTTTGAAGTAACGTCTGTATTATATAAGATAAGATAAGAAATAAACATCTGTCCTCGTTGAGTTGCCTGTCCTTAGATGTATTACACAGCTTTCTTTTTCTCTCTTGCTGAATACTGAATTATATTGGTTAATTTAAGAATTTAAACTGTTTTAACTCTTTCTCTCCTAATTGAAGATATCGACGTTGATTCGACCCCCATTAAATTTAATTAACTTTTGGTTTATAAACTTTAATTTCTATTGGGTAAAAAGAACTTGCATTCCCCTGTAATTTTATACCAAATATAACTAACATAAAAGTTATTAAAGTTTTATCATAACAAGATAGCCAAATATCAAATGAGAAAAATGAATAATTACATTAGAAAGTGGAAAATAACTACGGAGAGAAAGAGTTACACAAATAAACGCGTAAACAAAGAGCAGGTTACTGTGATTAACTGTGAAAATTCTCAATAGTCTGCTCTTGGAGATGTCCACATTTGGCGTTAGTGTCCTAGAGCAGCATATCATTAAACTGTGACAAGCAAAAAGAACAGACTAATCAGACGTTTCACAGTGTAGGTTCGGGTTCCGGGTCGACAATACGTTTCACAGTGTAGGTTCGGGTTCCGGGTCGACAAGGAGAAACATTGTATCGGACACACAATCCCATAATTAAATCTTGCTGGCGAACAGTCTACAGAGTTAAGAAACATGACCTGAAAACTCTAGGCTCTCCATAAACTTAGACTGCGTCTGTTGTAGTTAACTATAGGAAAGAAATCTGATAGTCTCAGTGCAGAGTTGGCATTAAGACTGTCATAGTATCTGTGGGGCGTTCTGTGTATCTATTAATTATCAATGTATCTATCTATCTATCTGTTTTGGTTATCTATCTATCTATCTATCTATCTATCTATCTATCTATCTTTCATCTATCTATCTATCTATATATCTATTTATCTGTATAACTGTCTATCTATCTGATTTTATCTTTTTCTTATTCACATTTCTCTCACAGTTTCTCTCTCTCTCTCTCTCTCTCTCTCTCTCTCTCTCTCTTTCTCTTCATCTCTATATTTCTTTCTCTTTATATCTATCCGTTTCTCTTTTTCTGTTTATACCAGTTCCTCCGGAACATTTTCCACTCCTCCACCCTTCTCCACCCTTGTTATAGATAAACACTCGAACATAAGCAAACAAAAACATTGTGTCGCCATCTTTGTTTCCATTGGCATTGCTTCTCGTCGTCTGCTTGTCACGTGATTCACAGAAATCCATTTGTTTTTATTAAATGAAGATTAATCTTTGGCATTTAAATATTCTAGTTTCCTTTTCTTTAAGCTAATTAAACCTTTATTTCGCCGTATAAATCATTTCTTATGATGTAGATATAGCTATTTTGTCGTTGTAGATATTTAAGTTAAGTTTCCCTTTCAGATCTTGCGATTTATGGGGCAGATGATGTTAAGGTCATCTGTTTCTATGGCCAACGGTTAACATGCAGGATGTCATGTGGCCAGCATAACGACCAACCGCCTTTACTTTCCCCAACTAAAGTCAGGTACCCATTAGAGTTGGGTGGACTCAGGGGCGCCCTAAAAATCCCGAAATTCAAAACCCAGTCTTCACCGAGATTCGAACCCAGGACCCCAGGTTCGGAAGCCGAGCGCTTAACCACTTAGCCACCGCGCCCCTTTTTGTAGATATTTAAATCCTATGAAATGGCTCAGAAAATGTGCTTCTTTCGTTTTTTTACAAAGTTCTTATCAACTCTGTCTTTCTGTCTGACGGTCCGTACAACGTGGCGACGAGCTATTGGTCTCCATTACCCACAGGTTGTGACGTCGCAAATCAGTGTTTAGGCCTGCTATTACGAATGGCCTCGTCCCCATGCATTTCATGTGTCAATCTAACCGTGCATGTCTTAAACTGTTTCGTCATCTAAACAAATTAGGAGACCAGTACGGGTCTCAAACCCACGACCTTTGCGACGTGGTAAGAACTCAGCTATTCGGTCAAATGACAAATATTGCGAAGCAGGCATATAAAGATCTGGATCTATAAATAGCATCTCAATGAAGAGTAATGAAAATGTTCACCATATTTTTTTTACTTCTAACCACATAGAGTTAAAAAAAAAAATTAAAAGCCAATAATTAATGATGGTGTCTTTTGTTCGGGTGTTGTTTTTTTTGTAAATAAATATTTTTTTTAATAAAATGTGTTGTCACGAAGCCCGGAGTTTCTGTTGCAAAATTTCAGCCAATGACAAAAGAGAAAGCTAATCGTGGGAATGGAAGATATTTTATTTCGCATCTTTAGCTATTTACATGAAACAATCTTGAGACTTGAATTATTTGTTTTTGTCTTATCAATAAACACAAAATGTCATTATATATGATGGCGGCTAATAATATGAATTTGTACAAGAGTCAGCATTGCATCCTCCCCCCTTCCGCCTTCTATACACACAATGTATTAAAAGAAACGCCCTAAAAAAAACTCCTCTTATATAATCCTTATTATATAATTATATAATCTTAACCTCCTTTTATATCTATATATTACAAAAAAGAAGATAATTAGGTCTTGCGCATTTCACGCGTCAATCTAGCCATGCATGTTAATCAATGACTTAAACTCTGCTAAAGTCGCTGGTTTTTCTAGCTGATTCAGGCAACCCATTCCATTCTCGTATGGCTGCCTGGTCGTGAGGTTTGCGCGCTGGACTGTCGTTTGGATTTATCGATGGTCCCGGGTTCAAACCCTGCCCGCTCCCATCCCTCTTCTTCCTGCGAGAGGTTTGGACTAGGAACTTTGAAGGATCATCCGAAACATGTAAAACATTTTACAAGCAAACAAACATTCCAATGGCAATTAGGGAAGAAGGAGCACTTGTATGCATTTGTTCTAGCGTATGGAATAAGAAATGTGCCTCTATCTTTGTGTCTATGTATTTCATTAGGTTTTGTTTTTCTATTTTGTAAGTTATGTGTTTAATGTTTTATGTATTAAAGCTACTTTACTTTTTTATTCTTCTGTCCTGAAGTGTCTCTAAGTTTAATGATTTTACTAATGGTGTTACTCTAATCAAATTGGAATATTCGTTGGTTATAAATCTTACTTCTTTATTCTGTATTTGTTCTAGTTTCTTAATGTTTTCTTGAGTTGGGGGATCCCAAACAGAGGATGCATAATATTGGCCTAACTAAAGTTAAATAGCATTTCAGTTTTATGTTCTTGTTTGATTTGTAAAACTTTCCTCCTTTACACATACACATACACATATATATGGGTATATATATATATATATATATATATAATATTACTATTGCGTTCACTCACACACACACACACACACTTGTGTTTACTCAAACGCAGCCTCTTCTCGTAATGTTTCTCGGTCACGCACTGACCCTCCACATTTCTTTTATTGGTCATCATTATCCCCCTTGCCCAATACACTCTCCTCTTCCACAAAACTACAATAAGAGCTACTTGTTTTCCACCACTTCCGGATAAGCTTTCACTAAATCTCTCGCTATTTCCGGCCGCCATTTTTCTCTCATTACCATGGCCAAATCCCCATACAACAAATCCTAGGAAACTTTGGCAGACGATAAAATAATTGTCTCAACGTTCAACACTGTAAAGTATTCAACTTGCATACTGCTCGTTGGTCTAACTATATGACCCAATTAGCTCTAGACAGGAACTTGTAGGAATGGGTTTGAAAGGAATTCATATTGTGTTGGACTTGTCCGGCTACGATAATCATCTTTGCGTTTAAGCAGACGATCACGTCATCTAGCTGGGTGGTTATAAAAAAATAACTCTTACATTAACTTGTGTAAGCATAATTGTGTGTGTGTTAATATTAGTTTGAGTCATTAAGTCTTGAAACTCTAGGCCAGCAAAAAGCTCCCTTCCGCAAACCTGACTAAGGGGCCGGAAAATTTTAAAATCCCAGTCTTCACCGAGATTCGAACCCATGTTAAAGCCATTCACATATTTATCTATTATTTTTGTTAGAAAAATTATCTTTGAGAAGACCTCTCTAAACGTGACAGACGGATGTACACTTGGACGGACAGCAAAAACACAATAACGGCTTCTCCCTTTGGAGGCCGCTAAAAATAGATTAGTAGGAATAAAAAAAATGCAACGTGCCTGGTTGTGTGGCTGGTTGTGACTCGTTGCGACTGGTTGTGACCGGTTTTGTGACTTATTGCTTGACTTGCTGTGTGCCTGGTAATCAGATGATCAAAACATCTGAACTCTTTCTCTCCGTAATTATTTACCACTTTCTGGTGGAATCAACGCTGGTATCGTCAGTTAGGAGAGAAAGTAAAAAAAAAAAAAAAAAAGTAAAGTTTCCCTTTTCAGACCTTGCGATCTATGGGGCAGATGATGTTACGGTCATCTGTTTCTTTGGCCAACGGTTAACAAGCAGTGTGTTATATGGCCAGCACAGTTACCCATTAGAGTTGGGTTGACTCAGGGGCGCCCTAAAAATCCAGAAATTTAAAATCCCAGTCTTCACCGGAATTCGAACCCAGGACCTCAGGTTCGGAAGCCAAGCGCTTAACCATTCGACCACCGAGCCCCCCTAGGAGAGAAAGAGTTAATATCTAATTCGCCTCGCCTCATTCAGTCGCTGTAAATGAATGAATGTCATCACAGAAACAAGCTGTCTCCAAATACTTCATCAGGGGAAAGTTAATTATCAAACGTCTTAAACATTTTTTTTTTAACCAGTTGGCCTGTGTCTTGAATACTGAGTAGCCACGGGTCATGGTGACCTCCAATGCAAATAATACATTCTTATTCAGCCAGTCGTTCAAATGAGATTAAAAGTTTTAAAAAATATGTAATTATCCTTATTATATATTTTTTTTTACATTTTTTTTATTATATAAATTTAGACTTTCTAGTCGTGGGGAATCTTTCGAATAAAAAAAAAAAGGATTACAAAGAGAGTTTGTGTTGTCACACAAACTCAAAGTCGGCTCCCATCGGATTCGCAAAGGGACAGTGAATATGCAAGCGATGTTTTTGTTTAGTCTAAAGTAATAAAATTTCAAAGAATCATTCGGTGTTGTTTTATACTTGAAAAACAAACTGAAAAAAAAATTAACGATAATGAGATTTATAGACCTTTTGGCAAGAAAACTAAATGCAATATGCAAGGAAAATTATTTTAGATAATCCTTTACTTTGTTGTTTTTTTTATTGAAATATGAACAACCTATTATCGATAATGATATTTCCGACTTATAGTATATTTATCAATTTGAGAATATGAAAAATCCGCGTTTCAATAGCATTTCTTTTTTTTTTTCGATCTAAACATGACAAACCGATAGAAAGGCGCCACAAAACTAATAGCGGCATTTCATCTTACCAGGGCAGCTAAAAAAAAAGGGTTGTTTGAGACAATTTGGGGGAGCTTACACAGCCCCCTGTGTACATGGAATTGGAAGGCCTGCCACTGTAAAACAATTATGTAGTGAATTATGTGTGAGAAGCTGCAGTTAATACTAGAACACGACCAGCTACAGTTGATACTAGAACACGACCAGCTACAGTTGATATTAGAACACGACCAGCTACAGTTGATATTAGAACACGACCAGCTACAGTTGATATTAGAACACGACCAGCTACAGTTGATACTAGAACACGACCAGCTACAGTTGATACTAGAACACGACCAGCTACAGTTGATACTAGAACACGACCAGCTACAGTTGATACTAGAACACGACCAGCTACAGCTGATACTAGAACACGACCAGCTACAGTTGATACTAGAACACGACCAGCTACAGCTAATAATAGAACACGACCAGCTACAGTTGATACTAGAACACGACCAGCTACAGTTGATACTAGAACACGACCAGCTACAGCTGATACTAGAACACGACCAGCTACAGTTGATACTAGAACACGACCAGCTACAGTTGATACTAGAACACGACCAGCTACAGTTGATACTAGAACACGACCAGCTACAGTTGATACTAGAACACGACCAGCTACAGTTGATACTAGAACACGACCAGCTACAGCTGATACTAGAACACGACCAGCTACAGTTGATACTAGAACACGATCAGCTACAGTTGATACTAGAACACGACCAGCTACAGTTGATACTAGAACACGACCAGCTACAGTAGATACTAGAACACGACCAGCTACAGTTGATACTATTAAGTGGTGAGCTACAGTAGATACTAGAACACGACCAGCTACAGTTGATACTAGAACACGACCAGCTACAGTTGATACTAGAACACGACCAGCTACAGCTGATACTAGAACACGACCAGCTACAGTTGATACTAGAACACGACCAGCTACAGTTGATACTAGAACACGACCAGCTACAGTTGATACTAGAACACGACCAGCTACAGTTGATACTAGAACACGACCAGCTACAGCTAATAATAGAACACGACCAGCTACAGTTGATACTAGAACACGACCAGCTACAGTTGATACTAGAACACGACCAGCTACAGCTGATACTAGAACACGACCAGCTACAGTTGATACTAGAACACGACCAGCTACAGCTAATAATAGAACACGACCAGCTACAGTTGATACTAGAACACGACCAGCTACAGTTGATACTAGAACACGACCAGCTACAGTTGATACTAGAACACGACCAGCTACAGCTGATACTAGAACACGACCAGCTACAGTTGATACTAGAACACGATCAGCTACAGTTGATACTAGAACACGACCAGCTACAGTTGATACTAGAACACGACCAGCTACAGTAGATACTAGAACACGACCAGCTACAGTTGATACTATTAAGTGGTGAGCTACAGTAGATACTAGAACACGACCAGCTACAGTTGATACTAGAACACGACCAGCTACAGTTGATACTAGAACACGACCAGCTACAGCTGATACTAGAACACGACCAGCTACAGTTGATACTAGAACACGACCAGCTACAGTTGATACTAGAACACGACCAGCTACAGTTGATACTATTAAGTGGTGAGCTACAGTTGATACTAGAACACGACCAGCTACAGTTGATACTAGAACACGACCAGCTACAGTTGATACTAGAACACGACCAGCTACAGTTGATACTAGAACACGACCAGCTACAGCTGATACTAGAACACGACCAGCTACAGTTGATAATAGAACACGACCAGCTACAGTTGATATTAGAACACGACCAGCTACAGTTGATACTAGAACACGACCAGCTACAGTTGATACTAGAACACGACCAGCTACAGTTGATACTAGAACACGACCAGCTACAGTTGATACTAGAACACGACCAGCTACAGCTGATACTAGAACACGACCAGCTACAGTTGATACTAGAACACGACCAGCTACAGCTAATAATAGAACACGACCAGCTACAGTTGATACTAGAACACGACCAGCTACAGTTGATACTAGAACACGACCAGCTACAGCTGATACTAGAACACGACCAGCTACAGTTGATACTAGAACACGACCAGCTACAGCTAATAATAGAACACGACCAGCTACAGTTGATACTAGAACACGACCAGCTACAGTTGATACTAGAACACGACCAGCTACAGTTGATACTAGAACACGACCAGCTACAGTTGATACTAGAACACGACCAGCTACAGTTGATACTAGAACACGACCAGCTACAGTTGATACTAGAACACGACCAGCTACAGCTGATACTAGAACACGACCAGCTACAGTTGATACTAGAACACGACCAGCTACAGCTAATAATAGAACACGACCAGCTACAGTTGATACTAGAACACGACCAGCTACAGTTGATACTATTAAGTGGTGAGCTACAGTTGATACTAGAACACGACCAGCTACAGTTGATACTAGAACACGACCAGCTACAGTTGATATTAGAACACGACCAGCTACAGTTGATATTAGAACACGACCAGCTACAGTTGATACTAGAACACGACCAGCTACAGTTGATACTAGAACACGACCAGCTACAGTTGATACTAGAACACGACCAGCTACAGTTGATACTAGAACACGACCAGCTACAGCTGATACTAGAACACGACCAGCTACAGTTGATACTAGAACACGACCAGCTACAGCTAATAATAGAACACGACCAGCTACAGTTGATACTAGAACACGACCAGCTACAGTTGATACTATTAAGTGGTGAGCTACAGTTGATACTAGAACACGACCAGCTACAGTTGATACTAGAACACGACCAGCTACAGTAGATACTAGAACACGACCAGCTACAGTTGATACTAGAACACGACCAGCTACAGTAGATACTAGAACACGACCAGCTACAGTTGATACTATTAAGTGGTGAGCTACAGTTGATACTAGAACACGACCAGCTACAGTTGATACTAGAACACGACCAGCTACAGTAGATACTAGAACACGACCAGCTACAGTAGATACTAGAACACGACCAGCTACAGTTGATACTAGAACACGACCAGCTACAGTAGATACTAGAACACGACCAGCTACAGTTGATACTATTAAGTGGTGAGCTACAGTTGATACTAGAACACGACCAGCTACAGTTGATACTAGAACACGACCAGCTACAGTTGATACTAGAACACGACCAGCTACAGCTGATACTAGAACACGACCAGCTACAGTTGATAATAGAACACGACCAGCTACAGTTGATACTAGAACAAGACCAGCTACAACTGATACTAGAACACGACCAGCTACAGTTGATACTAGAACACGACCAGCTACAGTTGATACTAGAACACGACCAGCTACAGTTGATACTATTAAGTGGTGAGCTACAGTTGATACTAGAACACGACCAGCTACAGTTGATACTAGAACACGACCAGCTACAGTTGATACTAGAACACGACCAGCTACAGTTGATACTAGAACACGACCAGCTACAGCTGATACTAGAACACGACCAGCTACAGTTGATAATAGAACACGACCAGCTACAGTTGATACTAGAACACGACCAGCTACAGTTGATACTAGAACACGACCAGCTACAGTTGATACTAGAACACGACCAGCTACAGCTGATACTAGAACAAGACCAGCTACAGCTGATACTAGAACACGACCAGCTACAGTTGATAATAGAACACGACCAGCTACAGTTGATACTAGAACACGACCAGCTACAGTTGATACTAGAACACGACCAGCTACAGTTGATACTAGAACACGACCAGCTACAGTTGATACTAGAACACGACCAGCTACAGTTGATACTAGAACACGACCAGCTACAGTAGATACTAGAACACGACCAGCTACAGTTGATACTATTAAGTGGTGAGCTACAGTTGATACTAGAACACGACCAGCTACAGTTGATACTAGAACACGACCAGCTACAGTAGATACTAGAACACGACCAGCTACAGTTGATACTATTAAGTGGTGAGCTACAGTTGATACTAGAACACGACCAGCTACAGTAGATACTAGAACACGACCAGCTACAGTTGATACTAGAACACGACCAGCTACAGTAGATACTAGAACACGACCAGCTACAGTTGATACTATTAAGTGGTGAGCTACAGTTGATACTAGAACACGACCAGCTACAGTTGATACTAGAACACGACCAGCTACAGTTGATACTAGAACACGACCAGCTACAGTTGATACTAGAACACGACCAGCTACAGCTGATACTAGAACACGACCAGCTACAGTTGATAATAGAACACGACCAGCTACAGTTGATACTAGAACACGACCAGCTACAGTTGATACTAGAACACGACCAGCTACAGTTGATACTAGAACACGACCAGCTACAGCTGATACTAGAACAAGACCAATACAGACTGTACAGCTGATTGTATAATATTAAATGATTGAAATTCAAAAGAACTAACCTATGTATCATCTCTAATGTTGTTGTTTTTTTCAATTAATACTTTTGCTCAGTGCTTGATTAGTTTTAAGACCGTTATAAAATTTTCACTTGTTTTCTATGACATTCAATCTGAAACTTATCAAGATTTGAACTCGGGACATTCACTTGCGTATTCGAAAGTTCTCTTCAAAAATAGAGAATGAGGAATGTGTAATTTTTTTATTTTTTTTGATCGGACTGTTTGTAAAGTAGTTTTGTCCAAATCTAAGTCGGGCTTAACTTGCTGCCACAAAATAATAATGTTGAAATGTAATAAATATGCTAATTAAAGAAAGTTGTTTTTTTTCTTGAAAAGAAATGTTCTAATTAAATGCCACATCAAAGGATGTTTGGATGCCGTGATGGAGACAAAAACATGGGGGCTCGACTTCAACTGTGCATGTGTCCAAGTCTGGTGGCAGCGTACATAAAAAAAAAAAAGAAACTGGACATGTATAAATCCAGGCAACTTCCGTTGATTGATTTGCCGTTCGTTCAAACATGTAAACATATCATCTGGAAGTGCCGTCTGCTCTGGAGCTGGAATGTATAATAGAGCCTTAACAAGTCTGGTCAATCAAACAGCGTTTTCTTTAATGTAATTCTCTCTCTCTCTCTCTCTCTCTCTCTCTCTCTCTCTCTCTCTCACACACACACACACACACACACACTCACTCACTTTCTCTCAAACATGCCTTTCTTTGTTCTCTCTCGCTTTTATCTTTAAAAAACGAAATAATTATAATATTTATGCTGAGGTGGGACAATTGTAAACAAACTGAATTTCCATTTCGTTGAGCCGATAAAACAAACTTATAAATATGATATAATGTCACCCAGCATAAAGGTTATAACATATTAGCGTTTGTACCGCTGCTAAATTAACAAGAAAGATAAAATAAACTAAGATAAGAAAGACAATAGATGTTCTTGTGTCTTTACTCAGATCAGTTGGGGGGAGAGGGGGTTGATAAGACAGCGCTAAAAGTGCACGGAAATCTCATTAAAAAAAAGTTTATCAACACTTTATTCTGTACGCCGAATACACCAAAAATCGTGCTATTTATAAGTTTCCCACCATTTATGAAAATGTCCAATAATAGAAGAAAGAGAATAGGTCCACTTTCACTCCCAGAAAACAACTAACCCCAACCATTCACAAGGCTCCTTGCCACGCCTCAAACTCAAGACATTCATTCTACTACATAAGTCGTTGTGTGCATGCCGTTCACATTCATCATACCCTGGGAAGTTATAAACAAAGGGATGTAACTTTTTAGAAAGGATGCATTCAGTGTCACCATCCTTGCTACGCACAATGCTATATACAAAAATTGGACCAGCTACTCTGAAGAAGAAACTTTTGGTTTCACAAGCACTCTCCGTGGCATTAGGTGCTTAGATCATAGGTAATCCATCCGTCAAGGTAGCTGTCTCGACCATGAACCTGTTGGATTAATAACAGAAGTTTAACTTTGAAGCACAATTATTGAACAACTACATACATCTTACATTTTTCTTAAAAACAATGCGATATTATCGTAAATTACATTCAGTAGTTAAAGATACTAATATGTTAATGAAAAAATATATATATACCACATTTAATTGACAATCCTGATGCAGTCCCAGCTGCTATGGGCAGGTCACGTCTACAGAATCGAAGACCACCGCATCCCAAAACGACTCTTGTATGGCCAATTAAGCGAAGGAAAGCGCTCGCAAGGTGGGCAAAGAAAGCGCTTCAGGGACACCCTCAAAGCTTCTCTGAAGGCGTTCAGCATAGACCCTGGCACCTGGGAGACAGAGGCACACGACAGAGCATCATGGCGTCGCGCTGTGAAAACTGGCGCACAGGTTGCTGAGGAAAAAAGAACAACGCAGGCAGAAGAAAAACGCAAGAAAAGAAAAGCAAGACAAACGACACTAGCTCCAGCTGGAATAACCTGCCCAGTGTGCAGCCGAACATTCCGGGCTCACATAGGTCTCACCAGCCACATGAGGAGGCATAAAACCCCAGTGCAAAGCCCTCAGCCCCCTGGATGACCAGGTGGTCATCATCGAACCACGATGGACGAACTATATATATATATAATTGACTTATAACGGGTCAAGTGCCGCTTGATTTTTCACAGGTCGTCATTTCTGGTGGCTACTTTTATGTTATCGTTACTAGGCGTAACCAGACGCCTAAGACTAAGACTAAGACTGCTTTATTGATCCTTACGGAAATTTGTTGTGATTACAAGGACTCGTTTCTCATATGTGACTTCTTCTTTTGCCTGCTCCATGTGAACTTATAAGTGCCTTTCAGTGAGGTCCTCAGCAGACGTCAATGTATCTTCATGGATCATCAATTAGCAGAGAGTTTAGGCTAGCAGTAAACTTGATTCACCTCACACACACACAGATATACACTTTAATAGCCACAAGCCCCTCCTGTCAACTAACAGTCTAAGTGACGACTGTCCATTTTCAAAGGTGCTCATCTTCAACTAAATTCTGCAAAAGAGAACTCCGACTCATTTCGAGGTCAGTGTCCGACTTACATCTCGTCCGTTTTAAATTACCAGCCATAGAATGTGTCTTTATCCCTCTCCGTCCAATCAAATCTTAGATGGTCAAACCAAGACAAATTGTTTTCTTTAAAGATTGGTCTCGGTCAAGCAGTTTGGATACCATTCACGATTATTACGTCATAGCACGTGCGATGTCAGATTTTTTTCCCGCGACTGACATTGTCCTTGAACTAGTTATAGGAAATAAATGGAAAAATAAAAACTGGGTCAGGGTCTTACAGTATGTGTTCCATAGTTAGTCCACACATTATCATCGTCAAACTCCATTTGAGGGCTTATATGTTCAAAGCCATGGACGGGTCGTCCGATGAATGCCTTAGCTTAGTGGCATTAGGGTCCACTAGTTCCAAGCGTATGTCCGAGGCCGTTGGGCGATACCAAGGGGGAAGGGGATGAAAACGTTGAATGTTTTGTCGGTTGGTGGAGAGGCCAGTTTTATCAGATAGTCTAGTGGCAAGCTCCATAAAAGTCTGCACCTGGATGCGTTTTCTGCATCTCCAACCATCCATTTGTTTTTCAGCTGGGAGGTATTCATCCAGTCTTTTCTACCGCTCAAAGCAAGTCAGTATAGACCTTTCTCTTCTAAGTTTAGTGAAACTACATTAGCTTTATTTTAGCTGCATGTGCTGGGCTTGTCATGAAGGTTCCACAGACATATCTTAGTGTTGGGACTGTATCTCATCAAGCTGTCCAAGAGATGTCATAGAGCCATAGATTTGTACTGGTAGACTGTAGTCGACCTGTGATCGGACTGCTCCTAAATATGTAGCTGTTTATGTGGAGTTATTTCCCTTATTATGTCTTCTACAAATTTTTCTCCCACTTCCATTTCTGATATCAAGTTGAAATTTTGCACAATTATTCATAGTCAATTAATTTCGTTTTATATAGAACAGGGAGTTTATCCCTGCAGTATTGAGATATAAGGCAGTGATTTTGCGGTTCTTCCTTTTAGATAAGCTTCATTTTTATTTAAAAGTGCTATTTTTTTTACTAGGATTAATAGATGCCAGGAGAACGCAACTCTCAGTTCTGATTGCTTAAGAAAGCAGTTTAATATCGAGTGCTTCTTTCCCTTTATTTCTTCAACCATTTCTTTTCTTTTTACAAGCTCTCTCCTTACTTAGTACTAGTAAAAGGCAGTGTAGAGCTCTGTTTCTTCAGCCATCGGTTAATGAGCAGAGTGTCAAGTGATCAGCACAACGACCAAACGCCTGTACTTTCTCCTAACTAAGGTCAGGTACCCATTAGAATTGGGTGGACTCAGGAGCGCCCTAAAAGTCCTGAAATTCAAAAATCCCATTCTTCACAGAGATTCGAACCCAAGTCTCCAGGTTCGGAATCCAAGCGCTTAACCACTCATCCACCGCACCCTCCCCCGTTTCTAGACGTTATGAGAAGGACCCCTCAACTCAAGAAAACATTAAGAAACTAGAACATACACAAAATAGAGCAGTGAGATTCATAACAAACGAATATTTACATTTGACTACAGTAACACCTTTAGTAAAATCACTAAATTTAGAAAGCCTTCAGGATAGAAGACTTATAAGTAAAGTAGCAATTATACATAAAACACTGAACCATAATCTTCAAATACAAAAACAAAATTTAATAAAATACTCAGAAAGACACAAAGATAAAGACACATTCCTCGTCCCATATGCTAGGACAAATTTGTACAAATACTCCTTCTTCCTTAGTGCTATTAGAGCATGGAATGGGTTGCCTGGGCTAGCCAGGAAAACCAGTGACTTGGCAGAATTTAAGTCATTGATTAATATGCATGACTAAATGCATGACGCGTAGGACGTAATCATCTTCTTTTTTGAAGTAACGTCTGTGTTATATAAGATAAGAAGATAAGAATTTCTGACGCTCAGTACGCAGTAAGGCCTCGCCCCTGAGTTGCTTACGACGCTTTAATGAACATTCGTTACATAAATTTAGATTCCAAACATATGGTAAATATCAGGGGCGGACTGGGTGTCGAATTCTACATCATATGATAGTCTACCTGTCCTCAAAATCATTATTTTAAGTTGATAATGTATCGATATGCATACATACAGTGAAGTCTTTATTTTTATAAGAAATATAGGCTTTATGTTGCTTTTTAATCGCTAAGTGTGCAAGCCCTAAAAGGATGAAGCCTACTAGTAGCACCGTCTTAGGATGTAGGCTATTACATTATTTCGGAAAATGTGATTAAAATAGTATTACACTGAGTCAGTGAAAGATTTTTTATAACACGACACTCAGAGTGCCTTTTTAAAAGAGAATATTATAAAACTTTTAACAATTTGATATGTGCCATAGTGACGTCGATGCGGCCATTTCGGTGGCCCTACTGGCCCTTAGATGCCAACAAATTAGGTTGCCAGAAAATGTGTGGGGAGAGAACTAAACAAAAGCCCTTAGACCAGGGGTTCTCAACCTGTGGGTCGCGACCCCCATGGGGTCGCCTAAGACCATCGAAAATATGGATTGATATTGTCTATTCTTCTATTGCTGTGTGTGTGGGGAGGGGGGGGGGGGTCGCGGCAGAGTGGAGGATTGTAAAAAGGGTCGCCGAGCATAAAAGGGTGAGAACCGCTGCCTTAGACTAAGACATTTCGTAAAATAAATGACATCCAATCGGATTCGAATAGGGAAATGCGTAGTGATCAAGTCTGAACAAGTTGCAAGGCCATAGTTATTCCTACATGAAAGAGCCATATGTAATTTATAATGTTGTAACATAAATGCAACTTTTGAAAATTGATTTTTAAGGATTCTTTTTTTTTTTAAGTGTGTGTTCTTGAATTCCAAGGGGATACGCTCCGAGAAATTAAATTTCCGCGTATTTAATTTCATACACGCACACTATATTTGGATGCGAACAGTATCACAAGACATCCCCTAACACTTTAATCTCCTATATCCCGGGCATGCTACCCTGCCTCATAGTGGCGCCCGGGTGGAAACGATCGTAGGAAGAAACGATTAGGCTAAAGGGTAGCAAAACAAGACTCCCGTGGGGGTGCCTAAGGGGGTGCGAGAGCATTCTCATTGCACTGTGCGGAGTTGTAAAAAAGCTCCCACAACCTTGTCACAATCCAGGCGCCGTTCCTCAAAGGACCGTTACATAAATGGCTTGTCCTGCACGGTTAGCCTAGTATAGAAAAGGAAAATGGCAGGGGTCCCGGTGCACGCGGTCTCTGGCCGCGAGTCTGACACCCCGTCAGACAGAACAGTGTACACTGTTCTTATTCAGGCCGGTGAGATATTGTTAGTGGCGTTTTATCACGTGATCCATCAGTTTAGCTAGTCTTCAGTACCAGGAACAGTACCAGGAAAAAAAAAAAAAGAAGCAGGCAGAGCAAGCGATGGGAAAGCAACTCCATTTACATAGACATCAATCACATCAATGCTTTTGGCCACACAAAATAAGGCAAATTCATAGTCAGGGCGTCTTTTTGGAGTCTTTTGATTCAAGTATCACAGACCTATGTAGCCCATATTCCGTGTAAATACTTTTGTAAAAGGGAATTCCCATTGTAAGGAAGATAACTCTCAAAACTTTCATGTAATCATTCGTAAAAGAACTTTCAATTTATTTGCAATACAAAACTTCTCTCGTTTATAAAATCTAGACTCAGACTAGAGTCTAATGGCTTGATAATTTAACTTTTATTGATTTCTCTCCGTTGTGTTACCACTGATCTAGGTTAAGATCTAAAATCTAATCTAGAAGTAGAACCTAAGTCCTAGATCTACATAACAGTGACTCAGTTACTGAGTTAGTCAGTTGTCAGTAGTGAGTACAGTGAGTGCCATTGAAATTTGAGTATGAATATGATTTATTCAATTATTGATTATGATTGAGTCATGATGATTAAGATACACTAACACTCAGTGGACAAGAAGTTGATGGACTGATGTCTGTAGTTGCAATGGAATTGTGTTCAGCTTAATGTTTATAAACATATAGGAACTTTTAAAATACAAAAAAGAAAAAAATACATGCTAAAAGTATTTTTCTTTGGGAGTCATTGCCCACAATCAACAGAATGTTTTGCACCCGTTTAAAAAATATATATTTATTATGTCATAAGCAATCACAATCATTTGGTCTCCTTATGAATCTCCTTTTTAAACCATGGACAATATCATATGTCTCTTATAATAGAAGTTACTCCAAAATAATTCAAATCAGTCAAAGAGATTATTCTGACACAGTTGATTACTCCTGTAAAAACAAGACATTTTTGAGTCCATTTGATAAGAGTGTACACAAAAATCTGGGGTCAGAAAACTATAACAGTTCAGAAAAGGTTCTGCCTGCTCAGAAAATAACTTCAACGTTTGCTTCACACAATGAGAAAAACCATCCAACTATTCTGTTGGACGATCCTCAAGAGATGACAGCATTATCTATGGAGAAAAAAATACTATCGTATCTAGTCCAGAATTGGGAGCTGGAGAAAGCAAGTGAGACGCTAAAAACATTTTTAAGTCATGGAACTGTACCTGATCGACAAATAGTATTTGATATGTTTGAACATTTGGCATTTCTTGGACAGGTTAGTGATCCTAGTAAGAAACAAAATTTACTAATATCTTCATCTGTTTGAATCTGGTCTTTCTTTATTGTCTACTACATTGGACACAGGCGCGTTGAAAGGGAGCGCTTGGCTTCCAAACCTGGAGGTCCTGGGTTCAAGTCTTGTTGAAGACTGGAATTTTGAATTTCTGGATTTTTAGGGGCGCCCCTGTGTCCAAACAACTCTAATAAGTGCCTGACTTTAGTTGGGGAAAATTAGGTGGTTGGTTGATGTTAACCGTTGGCCAAAGAAGAATATGACCTTAACATCATCTGCACCATATATAGCAAGGTCTGAAAGGGGAACTTTAACAACTTTTTTTTTGTGTTCTGTTAATGTCTGCTTTTGTACAATAATGACCATGATAGAAGAGGACTTCAACCATTCGCTAGCTTGGCATACTATTGGGGTGGGTTGAAATGGGTTGAAAGTCATCTTGATTTGTAGTCTACCTTATAAAATGTTTTTTCTGTCAGCGCTCAATTAAACTGGATAATTTTATATTTTATATCTGACCATATTATATATATTGTGTATAGTATATTGTATACATGAGACTAAAATAAAGAAAAAATGTTTCTCAACAGGTTGATAACTTATTGAATCTTAATGAGCATCTTAAAGAACATTCTTTGATTTCTAACTTGGACTTTTTGAGGTGTTTGCACTATGCCTATTGTAACAGTGGAAGAATCTCTGATGGTGTTGAAATGATCCGACATTTATTTGATTGTGTGTGTCATGGCACACAGAAAGAATTAGACGCAGACATTTTCTTTAACTTGTTAACAACAAAGGTTGGTCAGGAGTCTTTTCATTTTAAACTTTTTAGTCAAAATATTTATGAAAATACAATTTTGTCCTTATTATTTCATCTGCAAAAAAATATTGACATCTTATTTTATTATATCTCCCTTCATATTTCTTCATCTTGGGGCATTAGGGCTGGTTGGTAAAGGACATGGCTTCTAACTGAGACACCCAGGTGAAGACTTGAAATTTGAACATGGGATTTTTAAGGCGTCTATTGAGTCCACCCAACACATTGGGGAAGTAAGGGTTGTTGGTCATTGTGCTGGCCACATAACACTTCATTAACTGTCGGCTCTAGAAACAGATGAGCCTTAAGTCATCTTGATCTTGTCTACACACATTGTCGCAAGGTCTGAAATTAAGTACTTTTTCTTTGATCTTATTTATTAAACTTAAACATTTCTGTGTTGTTGTGATTGTTCCTTTTACTTTGCGATTAAATTAAATAAATTCTTCTGTTTTCTTGGATAATTCAGATACATTTTTTAATGCTTGAATGCAATATAGAGTCTCAATTTGTACAAATGTTCCTTCTTTCCTAGTGCTGTTAGAGCATGGAATGGGTTGCCTGAGGAAAACCAATGATTTGGAAGAATTAAAGTCATTGATTAACATGCATGACTAGATTGACCTAGGAACAGGTGTAGGACGTTGTCATCTTCTTTTTTTAAGTAACATATCTGTATTTCATAAGATAAGTGCTAGGTCAAATTTACTGCTAGAAAAGAACACAATTATGTGATGCAGATTCTGCATTTTACCTTTCAAATGAGTGGAATGTGTGGCTGAGCAGATTAAACCTCTTGGCTGCCTATCAAGAGTACTACAGTTCAAAACCGGACAAGCTACATTGTGTTTGCTGAGCGCCTACAGGCAGCTTGGAAACCTTTTTCCAGATACCTCTTCCTCCCACAAGCCCCCCCCCCCCTCCCCCCAAAAAAAGATTGCACTATAAAACTGTGAGAATGTTATGAATGAAAGATGTGATTGAGACTATTGTTTTTTGAAAGTTTACGCCATGGAATGTGCATGAGTTTTTAACTGCTGTTCTAGTTAACACAACAAAATCTGGCTTTATTGCTGTCAATAAAATTTAAATTATGTGAATTATTATCCAACATTCCTGTGATATGTGCACTGGACTGTCATTATGGTCATGGGCTCAGACCTCACCTGCTGCCTTCCACTGCCGTTCTGTGGGAGATTAGGGCTAGGATCTGTCATATAATCTTCATCAGAAACATGTAAAAAGTTAAATCTAAGTCAGTCAGTCCCTCATTTCTTTTGATTTAAACATACATACTCATTTATAAAAGTATTGTCATGCATTAATACCTAAATGGATGGAATATTGATGTCCTTTAAATGATGTTCAATTTTAGATTAGTACTGTAACTTGAATTTATTTGCATAACTGATAGATCCATGTTCACTGTATTTTTTCTATACAGTTGTTCACCCCTGCAACAGTACATTTTTCAATTTAACAAATCAGGTACCAATATACGGTATGTTTACATCACCTTTATATGGACCTTTCAGACTTGAAAGGAAATTTCCAAAGTACTACATGAAAATGATAGTGTCACTTAGACATTATGCCTTAGTAAAATTGGAATAGGTACTTAGATATAATGCATTACTTTAAAATGGAATGCGATTAAGACATAATTCAAGGTCTGCAGCCAGTAAAGCAGTTCCCTTTTCAGACCTTGTTATCTATAGGGCAGATGATGTAAAGGTCATCTGTTTCTGTGACCCATGGTTAACGAGGGTGTCATGTGGCCAGCACAACAACCAGCCGCCTTTACTTTCCCCAACTAATGTCAGTTACCCATTAGAGCTGGGTGGACTCAGAGGTGCCCAAAGATAGGGAAGTGAAAAATTCCCAGTTTTCTCCTGGATTTGAAGCCAGGACCTCGGTTCAGAAGCCAAGTGGTTTACAAGTCAGCCACCGCACCTCCTCTGCTGCCAGTAGTATTTAATTATTTTAATTGACTTTTATTTCTAGATCATTCTACATTTCCCTCATCGTTTGAAGCTGATTCAGAATTTCATAAATGAAATGGAAACAAAGCATCCCAATTTGAAAGCCTCCCTTTGGTGCTGCTATGTCCAAGCAGAACAATTCGCCCAGGCAGACGAAATGTTGAAAAAATATGCGCCTCTTAAAAAGTTAATACCTGCTCAGGTAGGTCATAGCCCATAGCATCTTCACATTCAGTTTGGTCTTAGCTCATTGCATCTTCACATTCAGGTCGGTCATAGCTTATTGCATCTTCACATTCAGGTCGGCCATAGCTCATTGCATCTTCACATTCATTTTGTGAGACATTTTATGTCATTACGAGCTGTTTGTTTTGTAGCACATATTCTAAATCTTGGATAGCCACCTAGTCATGTGGTGTACACCTTTGAACCCAACACACAGCTATCCCTGCCATCTACGGGAGGTTTGGGCTAGGAACATCGTAAAGTTACAGCTCAAATGAGATTTAATTAGGATAATCCTTCTTACCATAAACTATCATGATTAGGACCTTTAAGATGCAATAGTGGACATATTTTTGTTTTACAAGTTTCTGACTTCTAGATCTAGAAGGAGATCTAGATGTAGACTAGATCTTCAGAGTTCTAAATCACAAGTCTAGCTCTAGTATTAGATGTCCATATAATGATAATATCAAGAAATAATCCCTAAAGGTATAAATTCCTGCTGGCAGAATTGGTAAATACATACTCATACGTTCACACATCTGATGGTGTTAAAAATCATGGCTTCAATACCCGGTTTGAACCTAATTTAAAAAAAAAAAATTATTTTAAGTTGTATAATAGAGTTAATAGAGGTATTGTCTTTTTAAAAAAATGTATTTTTTAAGGTTTTTCTTGTTACTTATAGATATCCACTATTCTCTGATGAAATAAAATTATCAAGATGGTTCCATGAAAGTGTGTTATATACTTTGGACTGTTATTAGTATGCTTGTTGTTGGCTTCCTTCAGTCGTAGAACGACTATGGTTCATCTCGCGCACTTCCTTGCGTGGCTGTGGAGCCCTACTTTGGAGAGACACTCCTGTCCACAAATATCGCAGGTTGAGGTGGCTTTTGCTTCGGTGGTAGAGGAGCTGGCCATTTTTCGCATTGTACGCTTTTCTTTCTGAGCTGAGTGTTATATACTTTGGACTGTTATTAGGATGGTGCTGACTAGGATAAAGTCATTTTCATTTCTGAAGGAGCATCTAAAACTTATCAAACAATATATTCCTCTCTAGAATAAAGGTACATTCCTCGTTCCATATGCTAGGACAAATTTGTACAAATGCTCCTTATTCCCTAGTGCTATTAGAGCATGGAATGGGTTGTCTAAACTAGCCAGGAAAACTTGGCAGAATTTAGGTCATTGGTTAATATGCATGACTGATTGCACGACGCATAGGATGTAAGCATCTTCTTTTTTTAAGTAACGTCTGTATTATATAAGAAGATAAGAATGTTTTCATATTTGACAACAATAATTCTCTGGACTTTGCATTTATATGCTGTCAATTTATCAGATACTTAAACAAATTTAATATTGCCATTTAATACCAAAAAAAAAACACCACTTTTTGTTGATAAATATATTTATTCTTAGGTGACCAAACTGGCCCAGTACTATGGTTCTCTAGACTTTAATGTAGACTCTGTGTTGATGTGGATCCTTCGACAGACTTACATAAAGCCAGGCTTGAAATCGAGTGTCTTTGATGTGCTTCTTATTTATACATGTAAGTTCTGGTGAGCTGTGTTTGAACCCTTTAGTACCAGCATAATTTTTGTTCCACAGACTTGAAATTAAAAATAACAACCAAGTAATTAAAATTATGTCTGTCTTATCATTATTACCATAGTAATGTTATCTTGGATGTGGGTAATTTCTCCATTTGTATAAGGCATGGTGGCTGAGTGGTAAAAATGCTTGGCTACTGAACCGAGAATCTCAATAAAGGCGGGTATTTTAAAACTTAAGAATTTAAGGACACCCCCTAGTCCACCGAGCTCTACAGGGTACCTGGCATTAGTTGGGGAAAGTAGAGGCGGTTGGTCAATGTGCTTTCAACATGGCTCCCTTGTTAACTCTTTCTCTCCGTATACATTTTCCTCGTTCCGATAATCATTTGTATTTCACTATTCTGTTAAGATTAAAATTCAATAACTTTTTTGTTTGATATCAGAAAATGTTATATTTGGTACAGAATTATAGGGAAATGCATGCTCTTTTTACACAACACAAATTAAAGTTTGTAAATCCAAAAATTAATTTAGTTTAATGGGGTCAAATCAACGTTGGCATCAATTAGGAGAGAAAGCGTTAACCATCGACCACAGAAACAGATGACCTTTATATCATCCATAGATCTCAAGTTCTGAAAGGGGTGCCCTACTTTATGATTTCTATAAGGCATTGTATTTTTTCTATATTTACTGGAGGGCAAATAAACATTACGTGAGTGGAAACTATAATTGAAAATTGAATATAAATCTACAAATTATCAGCTAGTCATTGAAACCACCTACAAAAGTAAATTTAGTACTTCAGAACATCAATGAAAACTTATGCACACGGCAGAGACAAATAGAGATTTACTTTGTGACATTAGGTAGCAATAAGAAATGTGCATCAACCAAAGCCATTATACTTCAATGGGTTGGACCCTCTTGTCATCATTTTTTTAATGATGAAAATGATGATAGAAATGAATATAATAATGAATGATCCTAACATTTTGCTGCACAAAAATTTAAAAAAGTAAAGTTTCCCCTTTCAGACCTTTCCAATCTATGGGGCTGATCTTATCTTATCTTCAGGGTTCCCCCACCATTCTGAGATTAGGATTTCAGGAGATTTCCAGGAGAAAATATTTGATTTCAGGAGCGGAATAACGCGAACTATATCTATATTTAGTAATAAATATAAGAATTACCATATACATGTATAAAATTTTTTTTTCCTTTTCAAATTAGCAAATTCATAAGTAACTGATTAATGAGTAAAAAAGTGCTTGTAAACCAATAAGCCTATTTGCACTACTCTCTCTATATATATATTGCTTGTATTAGTCAACATTAGGAATTAATTAAAATCTCTAAAAACAAATTGCAATGTATAACACATTATCAATATCAGTTTCCTATTTCAGTGAATATCTCTTTCATTGATTGTTTTTGTTAACAATAGGTGTCTTTAAATCTATAAAATCTAGCTCTGAATCATAAAGCTAGAAATGAATGTTTTACATGTTTCGGATGTTCCTTCAGAGTTGAAGATAATTACTTCCTAGTCCAAACCTCCCGCAGGACGACAGGGGATGGGAGCGGGCAGGGTTTTAACCCTGGATGGCAGCCTGGTCGTGCAGTTAGCACGCTGGACTGTCGTTCAGATTTATCGATGGTCCCGGGTTCAAACCCTGCCCGCTCCCATCCCCCGTCGTCCTGCGGGAGGTTTGGACTAGGAAGTAATTATCTTCAACTCTGAAGGAACATCCGAAACATGTATAAAACATTTTACATTTTTGGTATTCTAAGTCTATCTCGATCTCAAAAGTGATTTTTTTTAAAAACAAATCTATATAGATTTGATTTTGATAGATCTAGAATTAGAATGAAAATGCTAGATCTAGAAAGACTTGATATTAAAATTAAGACTAGACCGTAAATCTAGATTAGATCTATCAGATATAGTGATATATAGTTACAGACAGTATATAATAGTTATAGCCAATATACTGAATATAGGGCCTACTATTCTACTTATCTTATATAATACCGACGTTACTTCAAAAAAGAAGATGATTACTTTTACTGTACTTTTAGGGTGGAGGCCTTAGACTTATATATATGATTAATTATAATGGCAATAATGGTATAGATTATATTTCTAGAATTCTAGATCTAATAGAGATCTACTTAGACTTAGATTCTGGAATCTCTCTCTTAGTTTTAGTTTTATAAATCTAGATTGTGAAGTAGATGGGGCTTACAGTATAGTGTAATATGGTCTATATAGTATTTAAGCTGCTATATAAAATTAAACTATTCATGGTTTGGACTAGGAAGTAATTATCTTCAACTCTGAAGGAACATCCGAAACATGTAAAACATTTTACAAGACTTGTAAAGTAAGCATTGAATGTAAACTTAGATCTGACTCTTTAATTCTTTGAAGTTCATCTTAACTATTATGATTTCCTGATAATGCTTTTTTTTGTATTTATTTTTAGAAAAAAATATTACTTCAGTTTCTTCCCTTGATTTAATGTGGTTATAAAGTGACTAAATGATTCTTTTTTTTTTTTCTCTTCCTTTTCTTGTAGGCAAAATGCAGGATTGGAATAAAGTCTTTCACTATTTGTTATATGCCAGGAAAGAACAGATTAAACTACACCAACAAACTTTAGATTTTTTTCTAAATGAATTTCTGAATGAATTTTCTGAAAGGACAATAAAGGATCTTTCTCACTGGAGTGACTGGACACGAGATGGCTACTAAGAGAACTGCCAAATATCTTTGTTTAACCCCATTACCTGTGCTTGTTGTTAACTTCAAGTTCAGGAAAGTTGGCAGCACATTAGGCAAGTGGCGTGTTCAGGCTGATGTTGACAATACCTAAAGGGAAATCATGGTCAATTAGTGGAGAAACAAGTTAACTACTGTACAAGTGAAATCCTCTAGTAGAATAGATAAGTGTTGTTGGCACATATTTCAGTTTTTATGGCACCATGGCTGACTCTAAGGCCAACTCATCACTCTAAGGCCTCAGATCATCATCATCATCATCACTCCTTTGAGTTCCTCGTGGAACATAGGGCCTCGACAAAAACACGCCACTCTCCACGGTCTCTTGCTAGCTTTTTGATGGTGTCCCAGCTCTTCCCGTTCTTCTCTGCTTCTTCAAGTACACTGCGTCGCCAGGTTCTTTTTGGTCTTCCTCTGCGTCTTGTTCCCTGGGGGTTCCACTCTAAGGCCTGCCTAGCTCTGTTGCTGGTATCTTTTCTAAGGGTTAGAAAATATGCACTCTTATAATTGAAAAGATAGATCAGGCCTGAAATATTTTCTTCTTTTTCTGCAAAGCTAATGTATTATGTTATTTGCCTTCCACATACCAGGTTTGAGAATTATGTAAGTTGCTCTCTACATATGAGGTTTGAGGATTATATAAGTTGCCCTCTACATATGAGGTTTGAGGATTGTTAATTGCCGTCTAGATATGAGGTTTGAGAATTATGTAAGTTGCCCTCTACATATGAGGTCTATGGTGATGATGATATTTCTAATTCGCTTGTCACAATATGCTTCATGTGTTGCATGTTCATTGCAAAATAAATAAATTAGGATTTTGAAATGTGCTGCTGTCCCATAAAATGATACTGAGCATTGTGATTGTGTTGTCAGCATGTGTCAAAGGACAAGGTACAGTATTGGTATGAACATTACATGTGAATATCACCCATTACATGGTCATGTGATCATTTCTATCACTTTCGAGAAGGCTACTGTTAGTCCACTGTGACGTCAGTCTGGTTCTGAGTCCACAGTGAAGTCAGTCTGGTACTGAGTTCACAGTGAAGTCAGTCTGATACTGTTAGTCCACAGTAAAGTCAGTTGGGTACAAGAAGTCCAAAATATAGTGAGAAAGTTACAGTTCAAAGTTCAAGACTCCACAGAGTTACTGTAAAATATTTTGTGATGCCAATTTTAAAGTATTTGGCTGGTATTCATTATATTTATTAAAATATTATGTTTTATTGGAGCCCTAGTTGTCAAGTTCTTGAGTTGTTTTGTGCAGAGATACTGTTAGAGAGGAACGTAACATCAAGTTGAGTCTAGTCAGTAGTTTTTAAGTTGTTTTTTTTTATATATATATGAAGTGATAAGAATTTGCTTATTGGTGCCCTATTTAACCCAAGCTGTAGAACATCAAGCAATCCCTAGAACATTATTAATTGTAGTCTTTCCATCTTATGCCCATGATGGAGCACAGGCACTTTTTCTGGTAACATTTTAAGAAGCCTTTATGGATGTTTGTATAGCACTTTATTTGCTTCAAACAATAATTCACCATTGGTCAATTATACTCACCTTGTTCACAAAGTGATCTACACTAGACCAAGGGAGTGGACATTCACTGTCAGTATTCCATTGAAAGATAACTGGGCATGACCTTCGTTTTCCTGAGGCTGATGGTCAGACCAAGCTAAGGTTCAGCAAATGTTTGTGAAAATGTTTTCCATGTTTCAGATATTCCTTCAGAGTTGAAATAATTTATTTCCTAGTCCTAACCTCCCGCAGGACGTCAGTGGGAAGGGAGTGGGCAGGGTTTGAAACCGGGATAATCGATAACTCTGAACAACAGTCCAATCTTGGAAGACAACGGCCACCCGCTCCATCAGAACTACGCTAGGTTGTCGCGAAGTGGGCGACTGCTGTCAATCATAACAAGAACGGAGCAGTACAAAAACTCATTCGTACCTCACTCGGTCAGACTCTATCACCGTCACTCATTGATCAGGGAACATGAAATGCACCAAGATACCTGTGTGTAGTCGCTGAATGAACTATTTATGTTGTCTGTTGTATTTATGTGTATTTTTCTTTTGTGTTGTCTTTATATGAGAAATGAGTCCTTGTAATCACAACAAATTTCCGTAAGGATCAATAAAGCAGTCTTAGTCTTAGTCTTAGCGAGCAAACCACACGACCAAGCAGCCAAAGAAAAGTTCAGAGACTTATCTTCTTTTTTAGTTTTAGTATGGTACAATGGGCACCCTATGTTAAATAGACTGTCACTGAGCAGATGTGCCTTTATGCAATCCTTGCTTTATTTGACCCCCAAGAAAATAATTCAATTAGGAAAAAAAAATTCACAAGCCACAAAGAAAATTGAGATTGCAAATCACTTGCATTGAAATGGAAAGAAACAAAGTATGCAATATGTTGAATATTTGCTGAATGATTAGATTTGTAAATGTATACTTTGTTAGAATCAGGCTTTTCACCAGGAAGGGACAAACAGCGGCCCCAACAAATAAAAGGAAGGGGGTGGCAGTCAAGATTTAGTTTAAAGCATCTTTGGGATGGGAAGCGTGGTCGAGAGGCTAAGTGCGCTTGAACTTGGCTTGTCTTGGCTACCTAGAAGGGGGCTCGAGGTTCGACACCCGACTCGGGCAGAGTTGCGTTTACTGAGCGCCTAAAGGCAGCACGGAAAACTAACTCCTAGATACCCCCTCCCCCCCACCGGTCCACAAATGAGATTGGACCAAAGCGCTCTGAGCATGCTATAAGCATGAAAGTAGCGCTATATAAAAGCTATAATAATAATCTTGTACATGTGTTTGATCTGGTTGTGTAAGGTTGGTATATTTCTGGTAACAGGCCTATGAGAATATTTGATTTGCATTCTTTTGCAATTAATGTATGGTTGAGTTTGTTAATATTTGTAAAGATTTACTGAGCATTAAAGCATTACATTTTAGTGATGTGACACTTAGTTTAGAACTGGACCCTTTAGATGTATTCTTTAGAAAGCAAATCAAAAGTTGATCATTACTATGTTAATGGACCAATCGTAAACAAACAACATTTAGTCACATGATCTTATTGATAAAACAAACAAAAAAAAACTGTCACGTAACAACCATCATAAATTAAACATGAGATCGTAAATTATATAGAAGAGATAGAGCACCACGTGGCTAAATGTTGTTAACAATTGGTGAATGAGGTCCATTTCTCTTACTGCTTCTAGAAATGAATAGAAATCAAGTGTTAGAGTTGTATGGTATTAAACTCATTGGGTAAATAGTTCTAAATGGAGACATGATATGGTGAACTTTTAAAATTTTATTGCTCAATAAACAAGACTATCAACACAATGTCAAAGAAGTTAATTTAGTTTGCTTAACCTATTAGTCAAGTTCATCTGTACACACTGTGACTCAGATCTACCACAATAACATGGTTAGCATTATTGTCTATCAGTACATCCTTAGTAATCAGATCTAACACAATCACACTAATACAATTAACAAAAACATCAGTAATACTTTAAATGTAATTCAGGGTCAAATAAAATGTTTGATTAATATCAGAGTTGTAAAAAAACAAAATCTAGAAAATCATCACTCTTTCTTTGTTCAGTCCCTAAGGCATCAATTCTCTTGTAAGAAGTACAAAGTAATTCATAACTAGGATGATGTAAATTTCAGGATAAAGTTTAACTACCTTCAGCTTGAATATAATAAAAGAACATCAATTCTCTTGTAAGAAGTACAAAGTAGTTCATAACTAGGATGATGTAAATTTCAGGATAAAGTTTAACTACCTTCAGCTTAAATATAATAAAAGAACATCAATTCTCTTGTAAGAAGTACAAAGTAGTTCATAACTTGGATGATGTAAATTTCAGGATAAAGTTTAACTACCTTCAGCTTAAATATAATAAAAGAACATCAATTCTCTTGTAAGAAGTACAAAGTAGTTCATAACTAGGATGATGTAAATTTCAGGATAAAGTTTAACTACCTTCAGCTTAAATATAATAAAAGAACATCAATTCTCTTGTAAGAAGTACAAAGTAGTTCATAACTAGGATGATGTAAATTTCAGGATAAAGTTTAACTACCTTCAGCTTAAATATAATAAAAGAACATCAATTCTCTTGTAAGAAGTACAAAGTAGTTCATAACTAGGATGATGTAAATTTCAGGATAAAGTTTAACTACCTTCAGCTTGAATATAATTAAAAAATTGAAATCAACCACCAGCAGAAAATGGTTGTCTGCACTGGATGTGGCAAAAGATGTAGCCCCATGCAATACTGCACTCCTCATTAATCTTCAGACTCAAAAGACAAGCCCTCTTATGCTAATTTTAATTCTCTTGATTAGTAGAATTAATGTTAATGTGCCAGAGTAGTATCACAATAAATGTTGCTTACATAACAACAGAATATAGAAAGCAAAAAAATACAAAATCCATCAACTATTTTGTTTACCATGTATCAATCAGCTCAGTGTAAAACTCAAATAGTTGATGTCTTCATTTTAAAAAAAAACATACAAAAATATATGAAAATAAAGACATCCATTCTGTACAAACACTAATGGGACATAACTCAGAAGCAGCTCAAGTAGCTAACTGCTTACAAGCTTCAGAAATTGTGGGATATTTAAACTTGTAACCAAACTCCAGAGTTCTCTTGGGCAAGACTTTCTGACCTTCCATTAAAATGGTTCCAGCTTCTGTTCCAAACACTGCATTCAACACCAAACTTGGCAATGGAATCAAATGAGGTCGCCAGAGAGCCGACGCATAGGCTTTGGTAAACTCTTCGCTTCGGACCGGGTTGGGGGCTGTGCCATTGAGGATGCCAGTGACCTTATCATTTTCAATGGCATACAGTATGATACCTGCCATGTCTTCTATGTGTATCCATGAAAACCACTGCTTCCCTGAACCAATGGGACCACCCAGTCCAAGGTAAAATTGCATCTTCATATTTTGAATAACACCTCCATCTTTGCCAAGAACTATTCCTGAATTTCAGAAATAAAATCATTTTAAAACAAAACGAAAGTATAGAAGTATTTCATATCACTATAAAATTGGCCAAGTCATTTTTTAATTTCAATGTCATGCCCCAATGCACAAGTCAGTTAGTACCTTGAAAGAGACAGGTCAGTAATGTGGATCCACATTTTGAGATGTTTTATCTAGCATGTAGGCAGGGAGTGAAATAGATAAAAAGTTCAAGAAGTATGTGACAGTCCAGGCAACTCATTTGAGAGAATATAAAAGTAAAACAACGGCTAGATATCAGGGTCATTGGTTGTTGCTCATTAGTTATTTATCGTTGCTCATCAATATTTTATTCCACAATGATTCACTTGTGTTTTATTTAACAGTAATGTCATTCTACTATTCCTTGATTTGTACAAGTGATTTATGCTGTGTGTGAATTTTATAAAGTCATGACTTTTCCACACTAAGGTCCTTCACAATGGTATACCAATGGTAAACAAAATCCATGTTATTACCTGTTCTGACAATAACTGACCGAGTAGAACTGTTGTCTGGTAACTTAGCTGCTTCCTCCCACTCTTTGGTCAACTCTGACAGGAAGTTGTAAGGCTCACATTGATCATTCTCTGTGTACTCTTTGTGGAGATCATCTTTGTAGAAACCTGAAAAAAGTGTTATAAATAGTCATACTACCACAATACTACAAACAATAACATAAGTATGAGGTTGAAGTCTGCTTAACACTTCTTTGATCAACACTTCTTTGATCAACCCAGCAGTAAAAGACTAGATGGCTGACTTGAATAAGTGGGAAGTATAAGCCTTAGTATTATTTCTGTTTTAACTCTTGCAATGCTAATTCTATAAATTACTAAGTCAATAAAACTTATCCACAATGACAGATGTTCAATTGTAAGTTTCAAACTTCATAAAGATTATTGTCCTAGCTCAATCCTCCTGCTCCTCGACCATCAACATGGCAGTCTGGAGAAAGTACCACACAACCAGGCAACTTTTACAATTTTAATGTAAATTTTTTGTTTACCCTACAATGGCCAGAGGGCACAGTGGCTGGGTGGTTAAGCGCTTAGCTTCTGAACCTGAGGTCCTGGGTTCAAATCTCAGTGAGGACTTGGAATTTGAAATTTGGGAATTTTAGAGTTCTCCTGACTCCACCCAACTAATGGGAAAGTAAAGGCGGTTGGTCGTCATGCTGGTCACGACACCCTGCTCGGTTGGCCAAGAAACAGCTTATCCTAACATCATCTGCCCTATAGACTGCAAGGTCTGCAAGCAGAACCTAACTTCACATTAGCCAAAGAATAACAAATAAACATTTAAAAATTGAATGGAGATTAAGCATACCTATTCCTGACAGTGACACAAAGACTTTTGGTGGTTTAGCTGCAGACAAGATGGCTTGTTTTAAAGCTTTTGTGTATGTGATTCTGCTGTCTTTAACTTTCGCTTTAAATTCATCTGTCCATCTAAGTGAAATATAAACATACATTTCACATTTAGTTTGTTTCTTAATAATAAGAACTAGGCTACATTTTTTAGATTAACCAACTAAAAATATTGACTAGGTTACATAAACATGAATATTAATTCAGATAATGTCAAAGAACTCTAAGGTCCTTAAAATGGATTTATATCTGTAGTGAATGCACAAGAGAGCCTGCTTCCCAAAACGGAGAAATATAACCTAGCACTGCAGGGTCTCCAATCCATAGAGAGTAGAGTCCATAGCCACAAGAGGCCAACTACCTAATAGAAAATTCTACCAATCTATACAGCCACAAAGCATAGAGAGAAATCCTGCCCCCATATGACTTAAGTGAGTTACCAAAAAAAAAGGGAGGGGGGAGATATATATATATATATATATATATAAATTTTTTTTTTATTTATTTTTTTTTTTTTTTGCAGAATTGCTTAAAATAAACTGGTTAAAATTTCATGTGATTTCATAAAAAAATGTAAAATAAGAGTGGGAAAAATTATTTCAAAATAAATGGCAAATAAAGCAAAACAAAAATTAATAAAATAGAATAAAAACACCTAAATTAATATACAGACAACAAACTTTTTAATGACATTTGTGAAATTTTAGAAGTTATATTTATATTACAAATGCTTGAGTCTTATAAATTTTTTCAGTTTGCTAGTAATCAAATTTCAGCATCAATTTTTTTATTCAACCTGGCATGTTTATAAATACAAATTAGAATTTGGGACCAACATAATCATCATCATCAAACTCCATTTGAGTGAGGGCTTGAGAGGCTTAAATCCTCTCTTGCAAAAGCCGTGGACAGAAACCCTGCTGTCTTGCGTAGTGCATACATGTCGCCATACAGGTCGAGAATTTTGGGTTTCCCAGACCTGTTGAGGCGGAGATCAGCAAGTCTGGGGCAGTCAAACAGAATATGAAGCACAGTTTCCTTTTCTTCCTCGCAGCGGGGGTACCGTGAATCGAAATTTGGCCATAGCCATGAGAAATATGAACCAACAGGACAGTGCTATCCTGCACTGTGCCATAATAGCTTTCTCAGGCCTGGAAAGCCTCCACCACGGGGAGGTGCGGTCAGGGCGCCTCATGCGCTCCCAGACTCCACAGGCTTTTTGGGACTTGTCCCAGCACTCAAACCACTTTTCCATTTCTGTTTTTTGAATTATAGCCAGGGCATGATGAAAACTTACAGTCTGTTCAGTGGGTGGAATTTGCCCTCCCTGGTGGGTCAAGGAGTCTGCAATAGTGTTGCCAGTCACACCTATGTGACTGGGTACCCACTGCATTATTACAGGGGTGCCATAGCGCTGCTTTATGTTGTGTGAGGCCATGATGACAGTGTCGATATTGGGGGGCCATGGTCCAGGGCTTTGCAAAGTTTGTAGTACAGATTTTGAGTCAGTGACCACAACAGTCTGTGTTGCCCTCAAATGTCCCTTGCCGAGTTGAGAGTCAATGACCTTTAAGGCTTCAGAGACTGCCATGGTCTCCGCATCGAAACTGCAAACACTACCACATGGTCCAAGATTTTTACTGAGTAAGAGCCAAGAAAGTTGATGTAGGCTCCATTCCTGCTCTTCCAGAACCTATCAATGCCGACCCATCAGTATATGCAAAAATAGCACTAGGCTTGAGGGTAGTAATGGTCTCCAGTGCTAGAATTTGAAGGTGTTAGATGAACGACTAAGCTTAGTGGCATTAGGGTCTACTAGTTTCAATCGTATGTCTGGGCGACACCAAGGGGGAAGAGGATGAAAACGTTGAATGTTTTGTTGGTTGGTGGAAGCATCTTTTCCCTTTTTTGGACCATCAGCCCAGGTTCTATTTACAAATGCCAAGAGCATGGCCCTTCCTTTCCCCCCTACATGCTTAAGCATTTTGGGGGTGATACCATCTGGCCCGGGAGCCTTTTTGATCTGGCATTTCCTTATGGCAGCATTTATTATAATATCAGATTTGGAAAATTGGGGATCATGTTGCTTTATCTTTCAACACAATACCAACACAATATAAAATGCCATTTCTCTTTGAGTTGATTTCATTTTATGTTTCACTTACTTTTTGAAAGGCTGAAGCACTGGCTCCCCTGACATACTGACCACAGCAACACAATCTCCAGGCAATCCATTACGTGTCAGATCATTCTAGTAGAAATGAAGAAGAATACTAGAGTTGGGATTGTCGATTTTAAACCAATGTAAAGTACAAACTACTTGAGAAATATAAATCTAACAGAAATTGGGCTTCGCATGGTACCTATAATAACTGATAGCAATCCTGCACAAAGGTTTGGTGGAAATCCCAGCCATAAGGAGAACAGTGTGTACATGTAATGAACATGTGAACATGTGATCCATGTTCACACGTCAACATTTAAGGCCTCTCAGAAATAGATTTGTACAAAAGCAATGTCTTCAATTCCAAAGATTAAGGATGAGTGCAGTGTTTCTTATCTTATATATTACAGACGTCTTATCTTATATATTACAGACGTTACTTCGAAAAAGTAAATAAAAATTCGACCAACATAATATAAAATGCCATTTCTCTTTGAGTTGATTTCATCTTATGTTTCACTTACTTTTTGAAAGAAATGTGTAGGACGTAATTATCTTCTCTTTTTTTAAAGTTACGTCTGTAATATATAAGATAAGACGTCTGTAATATATATAAGATAAGACTATGCAAATCCAGTTGTGTACTGCATATTTTGTCACACCTGATGTAGCCAAGCATAGACTTACTATATATATATAGTGAATATAAAAAAGAAGAACTTAAAATGTATAGCAAAGAAAGATATGAAACATAAAGACACCACTGGCGGGTTAAGTGAAGAAAATGTGTAATTCTTATCAGTAGTGCAGCTAGGGTGTGGAGAGGGGGTCCAAATTTGAAAATCCCCCCCCCCCCAAGCTTCAACTAGAGGTGGGTCCCCTAATGAGTGTCCAAAATTTCTTGTACATTAAATATTAAGACTATGCCATGTTATCTTGCTATTCATGTTGTTATGCATATTAGTGACCATGTTGCATGTATTCTACAATTTAGACTTGTATATTTATTAAGTACATTATCTCATGTCATGATGTATTAAGTACATTATCTCATGTCATGATGTATTAAGTACATTATCTCATGTCATGATGTATTAAGTACATTATCTCATGTCATGATGTATTAAGTACATTATCTCATGTCATGATGTATTAAGTACATTATTTCATGTCATGATGTATTAAGTACATTATCTCATGTCATGATGTATTAAGTACATTATCTCATGTCATGATGTATTAAGTACATTATCTCATGTCATGATGTATTAAGTACATTATCTCATGTCATGATGTTGAATGTCAAAATGCAGATGCCCCTAACGAGGCTGTGGCCCCTGCACACCCAAATCGACACTGCTTCTCATTTTTAACACATCAGGCTGGGGTTTTACTCCTGCCTAAGGCAAGTGCTTTTAGATAAACAAATTTATTTGTTGATACATCTGTCTTTAAAGACCAGCTCAGGGGTCAGCTTGTCGTTAAAAGTTTAGACAAGAACACCTTGCAGCCAATGACTTCTCAAAAAAGATGAATAAAATAGACTGACCTCTTTCAGACAATGATTCCGTCTGCTTTAAAAAAGTAAGGTACACCTTTCAGACCTTGCAATCTATAGAGCAGATAATGTAAAGGTCATCTAATTCTATGGTCAATGGTTAATGAGGGTGTCATGTGACCATTATAGGTACTCATTAGAGCTGGTTGGACTCAAGGGCATCCCAAAAATCCCAAAATTCTAAATCCCAGTCTTCAGTGATTCAAATCTGCAAACCTGGGATCTCTCAGCTTGGAAGCCAAGTACTTTAGAAACTCAACCAACAAGCCCCTGCCTGCATTGGATTTAGCAAAATATGTTAAAATTAGAGTAAATTAAATATGTAAATATTAGAAAAATAAAGTATTTACACACAGACAAAGGATACTCTGAAAATGTAATAATGCACTTACCCATGTCATACAATTAGGAGCTACTTTCCTTGATACTGAAATAACTTTGAAGCCTTTACCAGCAGCAAGTCTGGAGACATGACGACCAATAAAACCAGTTCCTCCCCCTGAGAAAAAACAAATGTCAATAATATACTGACAGCTAGCACAGTTGAAAACTTAGTCCAGTAAATAAGCTAAATAATGAAATCAGAGGAGTAAACAAATACAGTTTGGTGCCAATAATTCTTACACCGTCATCTCCACCTTCAACTCTCAAGATATCACAGAGATTCTAACTCAGGACCCCAGGTTCAGAAGCCAAGAGCTTAACCACTCAGCCACAGCACCCCAATGGCATTGACTCCCAGACATAAATTTGTCTATTTTGATTTGCAATTTAAGGTGTGAGATATATTTAATTTTGCTAGTTAAGGTGTGAGGTATATTTAATTTGGGAAATACTTTAGCTCTAATGGGTACCTGACTTTAGTTGGAGAAAAGTAAAGTTGTTTGGCCACATGACACCCTTGTTAACCATGGGCCACAGAAACAGATGACATTTACATCATCTTTCCCATAGATCGCAAGGTCTGAAAGGGGAAATGTTTATAGTGCTATTAGAGCATGGAATGGGTTGCCTGAAGACAGGAAAATCAATGACTTGGCAGAGTTTAAGTCATTGATTAACATGCATGACTAGATTGACTTAGGGATATGCGTAGGATGCAATCTTCTTTTTTGAAGTAATGTCTGTATTTTATACGATTAAAGATAAGATGCAAAGTATGCAAAAACGTGGCCAGGACCCTTTCAAGGTGGAACTAAAAAAAATTAGAATTTAAGAGTAGACTTCAGTACCCATTATATGCAAATGAAAGTTCTTATATAATACAGACGTTACTAAAAAAAAAAGAAGATGATTACGTCCTACGCGTCATGCATTTAGTCATGCATATTAACCAATGACTTAAATTCTGCCAAGTCACTGGTTTTCCTGGCTAGCTCAGGCAACCCATTCCATGCTCTAAAAGCACTAGGGAAGAAGGAGTATTTGTGCAAATTTGTCCTAGCATATGGGACGAGGAATGTGCCTTTATCTTTGTGTCTTTCAGAGTATTTTATTATTGACAGTCATACATTCAAAAAGGGTTTTTAGTAATCAGTAAGGATATTTTTGTTGGTATACATGTGTAGTGTGACTAAGCATCTTGTGATAATTGTTTGAGCTAAGTTTTACATTTGACAGAAAAAAATATCTGATTTTCGTTCACTTCCATGTGTTCCTTCTCATAATGATTAGAAATTGAAATAGGAATAAGACAAACATGCTAGAGTCTGGATATTTACATTGAAATGGTAATGCCTAACGGTTGGCCTAACCTGTATTGTAGTACATTGAATCATTGAATCTGGTACATGTTACATAACAGTTAACACTAATCTCTAGTAACAGTGTATCAAGCCAAAATCAAGGATTGATGGCCTCATTGCTGGTCATAGTATAATACTATAACTAGTATAACCATAATTTTCATGTATTGTAGTAAATAGACTGATATAATACAGAATTACAGATCTATCATCTAGATTAGATAGAATATAGATCTAGATCTAGAATCTAGACTAGAAGATCTTTTACAGAAATTACTTAATTAGAGCTGCATGGCATCATGATGATGAATTATTTATTTATTATGAATGATTATCATTGATTATGTTGAGTCCAGACTAAAGTGTTGAACTTGGTTGAAAGTAATGAAAGTGAAAGTAAACTCAGAACTGGATTAGTATTAGTTACCAGTGTCTAAAGTAAAGCTCGACTCAAATTAAGTTGTGAAACTGAAAATGACTGCAAGTGATTGAAGTGTAGGCGTAGTAGATCTAGAATAATCTCTTTTTTTTACTTTTTATAACTAGATCTAGATCTATATAGTAATCTAGTAACTAGATCTAACTAGATCTAGTCACTACTTCTAGTACTACTACTAGTTGTTAACTAGTTACTACTAGATCTAGATCTAGACTCTAGTAGTCTAGACCTAGTGATAGGCTAGTGTAACTCTCTTGTAAGTCAAAGCCGACAAATTTGAAATCATCATCAGTCAAATGGAAAAAATCGTCACTTCCAAATCTAGATCTAGAGTAAATGCCAAATATAAAAAAATGTTAGATCTACCTATCACAACGCTCATGATTAGACCTAGGTAATAGGTTATATAATTACTACCCTAAATTTAACAGAAGTGAATTCTTGAATGTTTACAAAATATCTAAATATTTTCAGAGTTGTTTCTCTTTGTCTAATTAATATCAAAGACCTACATATTTTGTCTAATAGATGAGTACTTTTCGTTACATCAGTGAACTAATACTACACAGTCATTAAATCTTTACTTTGTTTTTTTTTTTCTTCAAGAAAAAAACCTTTATTGAAGACATTAAATTATTATTAAACCAATTAAACTTTTTTTTATAAAATCGGGGGGGGGGGGGGGTATAAATCTCTATCAACTGTAAAATCCTTTAAGATTTATCTTTCTAACTTAATTTTGTTGAAATGATGTTAAAGTATGGATGGTTTCATTCACTGATACCTCTTGCTTTATTGTCTTTAGTTCTTTCAATATAGTTGATCTATCAGTTTTAAAGCAGGTATAGGCCTAACCATTGATAATCTTACCTTACCTGATGGTATTCCAGCTAGATTACTCAAAGAACTAAGCAATGAGCTAGCACCAGTGTTCAAAATACTTTTTCAGGCATCTCTTTACCAGGGCACATAAGCAAAAGACCGGAGTGCATGGAGACAGACTGTGCGTGCTGGGACAACCCTTGCTGTGAACAAAAGAATTGAAGCGGCTTTAATCAAGAGGGATAAAAAGAAAGCTGCCCTGTCTGCTAGCCCTAAATCAGAGGCATACACATGTACGAATTGTGGCAAAGTCTGCCGTTCTAGAATTGGCTTGATTAGCCACACCAGATTCTGCCCCGTCTCAAGATTAAGCCAAAACCAGTGACTCATTTGGGCGCATCCATTGCCTTTCGAGACAAAAGGAGCCATATATATAATATGTAGCAACATCATAAACCACTTAGACAAACATGATGTCCTTACTCCATACCAACTGGCTATAGGAAATATAGATCATGTGAAACACAATAGGACTAATTGATGATTTTTCAAAAGGCTTAGATAATAGTGAGCAAATAGATGCTATCTTACTAGATTTTTCCAAAACTTTTGACAAAGTTCACCACCATAGTTTGCTTAAAAAAAGTAAAATATTTCGGCATTAATAGTCCATTACATAAGTGGGTTAAAGATTTTCTAATAGGGAGAGAACAAACTGTAATAATAAATGGCTCTAAATCAACACCAATAACAGTAAACTCAGGTGTACCTCAAGGAACAGTCTTAGGTCCACTACTATTTTTAATTTACATAAATGATTTACCAAATCGCATTAATTCAGGAACAAAAGTCAGATTATTTGCAGACGATTGCATAATATACATAGGCTATATATAGAACAATAAAAACAACACAAGACACAGATATTTTACAAAGAGAATTAGATGAATTACAGAAATGGGAATCAAATTGGAGCATGTCTTTCCACTCAGAAAAAATGTAAGTTATTAAGAGTAAAAAAAAAACTAAAACAAATTATTCCACTTATCTCATTCATGGTAAACCAGTAACACAGACTAAAAACGCAAAATACATAGGTGTTATCATGGGCGTAGCCAGGGGGGGGAGTTCTTGGGGGTTCAAACCCCCCCCCCCCCGAAATGAAATCCCCCCCCCCGTGGGGGGGGGACGGAATTAAGTGACTGATTATTGCTTTCATTTTGTTTATTTTAGGTGAGATTTTAATACTAAATCATCACTTACCACAGCACAGCCGAGGCAGTTTTGAGTTAAAAACCCTCTACTAGGGGGTTTTGAGTTTAAATCCCCCCTACCAGGGGGTTTTGAGATTTTAAAAAAACCCTATCAGGGGGTTTTGAGATACAAATCCCTCTACCAGGGGGCTTTGAGTTTAAATTCCCCTCTTCTATAAAACAAAACAAAAAAAATGCAAACAACAATCCCCAAATTCCAACAGCACAGTTGAGGAAGATTTTGATTTTAAAACCCCCTCCAAAATTTACGATAAACCCCATCTTCAATATAAAAAAAGCAAATTACACACTCAAAATTCTATGAGCGTAGCCAAAGGGGTTTTGAGTTTAACCCCCCCGCCTTTTCCAGTTGGGGTTTGAAGCTAAAAAGTACCTCTTCAATATAAAAAAAAAAGCAAATTACACACTATAAAATCTATGATCGTAGCCAAAGGGGTTTTGAGTTTAAATCCCCCTCCTCCAGATGGCTTTTTCTTTAAAGTTTAAAACCCCTCCAGGTGGTTTTGAGTTTAAAATTAACAGAGCGTTTAGAGTTGAAAACCTCTCTCTTCAATATTATTTTAAAGCAAACTACAGTCACCAAATTCTAAGATCGTAGCTAAATGGGGTTTTGAATTAAAAACAAAACAAAAAAACTCCAGGGAGATTTCTTAGTTCAAAACCCCTCAACAGATGATTTAACGAAAAAACTTTCCATTTCGATATAAAATCTAAAGCGAAATACAGGCATGTAATTCCAAGAGCGTAGTCAAGAAAGATTACAAATTTCTACCAGTGGCTTGGGCTCCATTAATAAAGTGTGAATAGTCTTCTGCCGAAATTGAAAATCATTAAATGTGTCTCAACAAAGATGGTTAAGACAGATTTTAGGAGTCAGTCATAGAGATCGGGTCTAAATCAAAGAAATCATATGCCGAATTGGGAGTCGAATCCTTAGTAAGGTTGTGACAGAGCGTCGCATGAGGTTTTGCGGGACATGTTCTCACACAAAATGAATTACGCAAAATAAGAGTTGCGGAATCAGCTTGCTGGAAAATGCGCCGAACGATTTTTTGAAATAAAACTTTTTAATAGCAAGATAATGCACTGTAGATACCTCAGAATATGCATTTTGTTGGCTTTCAATACCAGAAATAGTGCTCGGCGGTGGGGCTTCGCCCCGCGCTGGGGGAGCACTGCGAACTCCCCCAGACCCCCTTGCTAGCGAGGGCGGGGAGTCTACAATAAACAATAAACGTCTTCCGAAAGGGTCAGAATGTAATAAAGATTAATTATGTACACACACACACACACACACACACACATATATATATATATATATATATATATTTATTTTTATTTTTTTCGCCCGAAAAAACCCTCCCCGAAAAAAAATCCTGGCCACGCCCATGAGTGTTATAATAAATGAAAAACTGTCATGGATCCCCATATTGATGAAGCTATTTTTTAAAAATCAAACAAAGCATTAAGGTTTATTAGAAGAAATTTCTATAAATCAAATAAGAACATAAAACTATAGAAAATGTTATTTAACCTTGGTTAGGCCAATAATAGAATATGCATCCTCTAGCTGTTTTGGGACCCCTCAACTCAAGAAAACATTGAGAAACTGGAACAGACACAAAATAGAGCAGTGAGATTCATAACAAATAAAAAATAACTAGAGTAACACCTTTAGTAAATTTAGAAAGCTTTCAGGATAGAAGACTTGAAAGTAAAGTAGCAATTATACATAAAACCCTGAACCATAATCTTCAAATACAAAATTTAATAAAATACACAGAAAGACACAAAGATAAAGACACAATCCCAGTTCCATACGCTAGGACAAATTTATACAAAAGCTCCTTCTTCCATAGAGCTATTAGAGCATGGAATGGATTAAATTGCCTGAGCTAGCCAGGAAAACCAGTGACTTGGCGGTATTTAGGTCATTGGTTAATATGCATGACTAAATGCATGACGCGTAGGACGTAATCATCTTCTTACGTCTTATAGCGACGCCGCTGACTGCAAACTGTATCGGCACTTACCGCTCCGTTGGATACATCAGCTGTTTGGCGAGGGGGAAACTTGATGTTTCGACCACAACTAATGCCCAGGCGTTTATCTCATTTCCACGAAAGGATTCGTTTTGCGACTGAAGGAGACCATATAGTTGGTTTTGTATTTGTAAATTATGGTTCAGTGTTGAAGTTATTAATATCAAGTGGCCGAGCCTCGTTCGGTTAAATAATTTTCTAAGAAGTCATTTTAGGAATATTTTTGTAATTACGAAAATGAACGATCAGATAAAGACTACAAATCTGAAGAGTTGCTTTCTGTTAGTTGTAAATGTAATTGTACATGGCAATTAAATATAAAGTCTCTTAAGTCCTCCTACAATCTAGACAAACCACAGCTCATATCCGTCTTATAGTTTTACAATCCATCTTTTGCGTAAAACTATTGTAGGTCTACTATTATTGGCTTGGAAGAAAGTCTTTGCAGTGTAACTTCTTAGATGGTTACGTTCAGACATTAAATTATGGAATTTGTATATTCATTATGGTTTTAGTACGAAACATCAAGTGACGCAAATCTCTACGTTATAGGGTAAAACAGACACTTTGTGACAACACTTTAATAATCAATGAAGTAACGAAGTGCTGATATGTTTTCTTGAGTTTTAATTATTTAGAACTTGAACTAGAAACAATAAATGTATGTAGGCCCTACACAGATATATATATATAACAGATACAGGATTCAGTGAAAAAGATCAATGAGTAAATATTTACTTTAAAAACTAGCGACTTCTAAGTCTAACTTTCTAGCTCTCCCTCTCGTCTCAAGCTAACACTCCGCCTTTTATATCTTTTTTTTAGGATAAAGAACAACGACAATTCAATACCCATCTTTGACTCCTTGACCTGTTTACATTTAATTTTCCTTTTAATTGTTTTTGTAATTTAACCTACGTTAATTATGTTTCCCTGCTGTAGCCTTGAACTAAGCGTCTTTCTGGCATTAAAGCGTGAGTGCGCTGACCTGATTTGAGATTGGTAGGCTACAATGTCCTCATTTTGTGAACAATGAGGTGTCAGTAGGAACTGTTTTTGTAATTTAACCTACGTTAATTATGTTTCCCTGCTGTAGCCTTGAACTAAGCTTTAATCGGCGTCTTTCTGGCATTAAAGCGTGAGTGCGCTGACCTGATTTGAGATAGGTACAATGTCCTCATTTTGTAAACAATGAGGTGTCACTAGGAACGTGACATGGCCTACTTTTACAGATCCCTCCATTCAGATCTCTCCTGTGCCTACCGTCATCAAGGCCCTAACTCCAAGCTTTTTACCGAGGTTTATAGTTAAACCAAAAGAGGCTGCAGCGTACGCAAACTCTTTGACCGCTAGATGGATATCATGTTTAGTGTGAGCAAGTAAGGCGTAAAGAAGCTATGTTATGACCATTTCCTTTGTTTTGGTACGGGACAGTAGACATCGAAGCATGAACACATGGTAATAATTCACCAGCAAAATAATAATAATAAGGCTTGTCTTCGAGTCCAAACATTAATGAGGATTGCAGTATTTCCCGTGGCTACGCAGCCCCAGCTGTGACCTAAATATTTTGCCACTTCCAGGGTAAGCATAACCATTGTCCGTGGTGCTTGATTAAGATTTTCTTTTAGCGTCAGACTGCGTCTGTCCTCGGCAGCAGATTTTCTTTTGGTCTCAAATGTGTATCCGCGGCCTTTGTATAGAGGGAATTATTTAAGTCCGACAGTTACGCTGGAAAGAGCAGTATCCTGTATGGGAGACGAATTTCAGACGAATGCATGCCAAAGGCAGTCTTTTTTTTTTTTTTGGTGAGCCAGGAAAACCAGTGACTTAGCAGAATTTAAGTCATTGGTTAATATGCATAAATAAATGTATGACGCGTAGGACGTAATCATCTTCTTTTTTTGAAGTAACGTCTGTATTATATAAGATAAGAAGATAAATTTGGAGACTATAACTCACAATATATAGGCCTACTTGAATCCTAAAAATGCAAAAAATTTAGAGTAGAATCTAATTGGCCCACTTAAATTCTCTTACTACTTCCGATTATTTTTTTTATAGAGCTTTGAATTATAGTTTTTGTAACAAAACAAAGTTATACAAACATGACTATTGAACAAAATGTAGGCCTATCACTTACCAATGAGCTTTTTTTAAAATATTTTTTTTCAATTTTTTTTTTGGCGGCGATCCTCAAAGTCTTAATCTAAATAAGTTGGGGTATTAGGAGAATGCGTTTCTGCAGTGAAGAAGGCAAGAAAACGCTTTCGGAACAAATTGGTTGTATTTGCAATGTTGTAAAGGCCTGTAAATTCATATTAGAATATTTTTCAAGTAAAACATTTTCAAAAAGTCCTTTTTGAAAAGGATGAATAATAAGCTGTAGATGTCAGGAGAATGCATTTTTGCTGTGAAGAATGCATGAAAACGCTTTTGGCCCGACCCCACTGGGGAAGCTTACAGCACTTCCCCAGACTCCCTAGCTGTCAAAAGAAAGGCCTCAACATGGCTGGGTTTGTTTTTTTTTCGCCAAAGGTTTAGAAACACTGTTTTTTTTAAAGGAATATATATAAATATATATATATATATATATGCTGTACGCGCGTTTATGCTTAGGGTTAGGGTTTACTGGGCATTAGGGTTAGGGTTTGGGAAAAAATTGCCCCCTCCCCAATCCAAAGTTCTGGATCCACTAGTGATTGTCTTCCAGGTATCTTAGCACGACATCAGCTGTATCTTCTCCTCTAGTTTGTCACGGCAGCTGTTTCAATGCTTGGGAAGACATATCTGACAAAAAGGTCAACTTGTGCCATGTCATTTATGTTGAAAGACTTATATATATATATATATATATATATATATATATATATATATATATATATATATATATATATATATATATAATATATATAGTAATACAGCAGAAGAAAGTTGAATATCTTCCACCTGCAAATATGTTACATTTCAAGACATGGGGGTGGGGTGCGCTAAAAAGAGAGTACACGTGGCTGAGAGATAGAGTCAGTGCCTAATGCTCATTAATCGAATCAGTATGAATTATATTTTTTAATCGATAAATAAATATATAATATTTGCACATGGAACTAAAAAGCCGCAGCTTAACATCCAAAAAGCCGAATGTGGCTCGCGAGTCTCAGGTTGCCGACCCCTGCAATTTTTTTACTAGGAAGTAACTTGTCTTCAACTCTGAATGAACATTTTACAAACATGCAAGGGAAATAATAGTCTTCCTGTTGTATCTGAGCATATTAGATTTGGTATAGAAATATAATTGATCATGATCATCTAGATCTAGATCTAAATATTGCTAGACACTAGATCTAGATATAGAATATAGACATAATAGATCTACCCGAATCTACCGATTTTGGACACTTTAGATCTAGACTCTAACTCTAGGCTAGATTAGATATAAAACTAAAAAGGATCTATAGATATATATAGATCTATCTATAAAATTCTAGACCTAGGCTAGATCTATCTATAGTCTAGTATAGTTCTATAGTTAGTACTATAACTATATAATTAATATAATACTATAGATAGGTCACACCGTGAAATAGGTGAGAATGAGAATGCTGCACACTGCATGCAATCATATTATTATCATTTGAATCATTCAATTCATTCATCAGTAGGTGTCAGTATTGCAGCTTATAATAATAAGTTTTATTAACTTTTTAAAATCTAGATTATTATTTAAGATTAGATGTAGATGGAGTAGATCTACTGATCTACTTCTGTGTAGTACTAGTAGTTTATATATTATAAATTACAGGCCTACTATTCGGACACCTAGAGTCCTAGCACTAGAGTAGGCTAAATGACTAGATCTATAGGCAGAAATTTCAAAGTTTGACTTTGACAGCACATAATCATAATGCACTGTGCAGCTATGGCATTATGATTATTTGACAATGGTTCGACATAGTTCACATAGAAAACAAAATGAAGTATCAAAACCTATATTTATTTAATTATTATTTGTTATTAACTTAATTTAAGGTCAAAGAGGCCATGTGTTTTCATTTAATTCAGACAAATCGACCCACATTATTTGATTCCGAACACCATAATTCCATTATAATTTATTTCAGTGTAGTCTTTATATTTAGGCATCAATAAACTCAGATTTTAATTCTACATTAGTACTAGAGTCTAGTAAATTAAATTCATTAATTATTATTAAGAAGATCTACTGAGATAAATAAAGTAGATTGCCTAGGGCCCTAGCCCTAGATCTATATTATCTAGATTCTAGATCTGGCTCTTAATCTTATTATTACACATTCAACATTGAAATAATTTTTACAAAGTTTGTCACCTAAACTTTTATGTCCCTGCCTCCAAATTTAAAAAAATTCTGCCCCCCCCCCCCACCTGCCATCTTATCTGGGGGTGCGCTGTACATGTGTAATATTCTACCCACAATGAGTTGGGTATGGAGCGGTTTTAAGAATATAGTTTAAAAAAATGTTCAGATATTATATATATTATCTATAGAATGTAATCTTAACAGAATTGGTTGCCTGAATCAGCCAGGAAAACCAATGACTTCTAAAGCAGAGTTTAAGTCATTAATTATAACATGCATGACTAGATTGACACATGACATGGTAGGACATATATTATTAACTTCTTTTTTGAAGTACTAGGACATATATTATTTTCTTCTTTTTTTTTTTTTTTTTTTTTTTTTTGAAGAAACGTCTGTAAAATATAAGAATCTAATAAGAAGAAACTGAAAACACAATTTTTAGTTTTTTGTTTTTTTCTTGTTTTTTGTTGCATATAGATCTAAATGTGACCTGATAGTAACTTTTAATTTTATAACAATTTTGTGACTTTAAAAACATTAGTTGATCTGAAAATTGTCTGAAATTTAATTTTACCAAATGAACCCTGAACAAAAAATTAGAATGGTTGCTTAAAAATATACAAATGCAAGACTGCATAGACCAAGTAGATAATTTTATATATCTTGGGAATGTAGTCAGTGTATCGGGTGGAACAGATGAAGACATTAAAGGTCATATATACTAGCGCGTCAGACATTTACACAGCTAAAACCAACCTGAAAATCCCCTCTAACAAGACTAAAATAAGAATCTTTAACTCTAATGTCAAGGCGGTCCTACTGTATGGTCCTGAAACATGGAGAACATTTGAAGCAACAAAAAACAACAGTACAGACCTTCATCAACTGATGCCTGAGAAATATCCTAAAAATACACTGGTACGGCAAAATAGAAAACACCAAACTGTGGGAGATGAGTGGACAGGAAAATATAGAGGTGCAGATCTTAGAGAGGAAGTGGAGATGGATTGGTCACACCCTTAGAAAAAAAACCTAAAACAGTAAGAGAGCTAGAGAGGTCTTAGAGTGGAACCCCCAGGGAACAAGACATAGAGGAAGACCAAAAAGAATGTGGCGATGCAGTATACTAAATGAAGCCGAGAGGACAGGAAAGAGCCATTAAAAAACTAGCAAGAGACTGTGGAGAGTGGCATGTTTTTACCAAGGCCCTATTTTACATGAGGAGCATAAAGGAAAGATGAGGATGATACACCTAAAAAAAGGTTATTTATATAATGTAAAAACTAAACTATAATATATATAATTATAAAAATATATTTTTAAAAGTTCCTTTTCAGACCTTATGGTCTATAGGGCAGATGATGTAAATGTCATCTGTTTCAGTGGCCCATGGTTAATGAGGGTGTCATGTGGCCATCACAACGACCAACTGTCTTCACTTTTCCCCAACCAATGTAAGGTGAGCTGGGTGGACTCAGAGGCACCCTAAAGATCCTGGAATTAAAAATCCCAGTCTTCACCAGGATTTGAACACAGGAACCTCCATGCAAAATAAATAAATTAAAATTCTACTAAAAATAATAATAATAATAATATATAATTCTAATAATGTCAATCATTCATTAAAACAAAATTACAAGAACGACAAAAGCAGATCTAGACCCCCACCTGCTAAGAAGATTAACTCCAGTAACCCAACAACATATTTGTACATCATCACACCATTGTTTTGAAAATCATAATTTGATTACAAATAAAAAAAAGATATTTTATTTTTATGTTTTAACCAAGTAGTGCATGTTTATCAATGACTCAAGCTCTGTTAAGTCATTGGATTTCCTGGCAGATTCAGGCAACTCATTCCATGCTCTAATCAATGCTTCTATGAATTTGTCCTAGCATATATGGAATACGAAATTTTTCTTGTCTTTCTTTGTGTCTTTTAGATTATATTGTGTGTGTGTTTTAGTCAATAAAAATTTATTTAAAAATAAAGTATATCTCAAATACATTTTAAAAATAATTTTCAATTCAAATAGCAACCTATGCAAAACCTAAGATCAATTTTGAAATATAATTCATAGATAATGTTTTCGAACTTAAAAATATGTAAAAAAAAAAAAAAAAAAATTTTATGCAATTTTAAGTAGTTCCACCACTACTGATTGTCATATGATCCATAAAAATCTTAAATATTCTCATGTACTAAAAATATGTAAATAATTGTTTCTGATTGTAAAAGTGAGAAAACAGTGCTAGAAGAGCTGTAAAATCCTGGAAATTGATACAGATAATAAATAAATACTGAGTCAGAGTCTTGAATCAGTTTCATCATTGAACTTAGTCATAATTTTGTACAGTACTTTGTGTGGGAGAAGAACAGACAATTTAACACTGTGAAACCAATAGTGAACAGAATAAATGAGAAGTGAACAAGCTCTCATCCAAATCACAAGAAAGAAGAGGGCAAGATCTTTCGACTCAGATCTGGACACAACAGAATGAGACAACATATGTTCCAGAAGTTCGAATTTGGAACCAGTGAAATCTGTCGATGTGGAGTGTCACCAGAGAATGCTGACCATGTCCTTCAAAACTGCATTCTTTACCAAGAGGCCCAAACAAGTCTCTGGCCTCAAAACACCCCAATAGAAAGAAAACTATATGGAGAGCTGCCTAATTTGGAAACCACTGCACAGCTCATCTCTTATATTGGTCTAGTCATCTGAACACTCCCCCAACAGTTCATCTCATATTTTGGTCTAGTCATCTGAACACTCCAACATTTCAGTTTATCCCATATGTTGGTCTAGTCATTTGAACACTCCAACAGTTCATCTCATATGTTGGTGTAGTCATCTGAATGCTCCAACATAACAACAACATATGTTTATATCATATATTGGTCTAGTCATCTGAACACTCCAACATTTCAGTTTATCCCATATGTTGGTCTAGTCATTTGAACACTCCAGCAGTTCATCTCATATGTTGGTGTAGTCATCTGAATGCTCCAACATAACAATAATAATTATAGCTTGTATATAGCGCTACTTTCATGCTTATAGCATGCTCAGAGTGCTATGGTCCAATTTTAGTCGTGGACTGGGTGGGGGGGGGGGAATGGGAGAAAGTTTTCCGTGCTACCTTTAGACGCTCAGTAAACACATCTCTGCTCGAGTTGAGTGTCTAATCTTCAGCCCCCTTCATAGGTAGCCAAGTTCAAGTGTACTTAGCCTCTCGGCCACGCTTCCCACATAATAATAAGAATGAGGAATAAGAAGAAGTACATTATTTTATTTCATGTACAGTGATTTGTTTTAGAGGGTTATAGAGGATTATAAAAACCATTAGTCTCCAGTAGAATTTGTTCTCATTACAAAATGTGTGTGTTGTGCTTATAAGCATTTCAAGGCTAAGAACTCACTTGTTACAAGAAATGAAATTCAACTCTGTATCACCATGCACACTCCTAAATACTTCTGTCCACATCTCAATAAGCCACTCTTTTTTTATTTTTGTGACAGTCCAATACTAGATTTAGCTCTTTTATTTAAATCTATTGTAAATGTTTTAGGGTGGCAATATTATGGGTTGCATTTATAATATTCTTGTTTAGTTTTCAATAAATGCTAATAATTGATGAGTCTTTAGGTAACATGATGCTCTGAATGAAAGCTAATTTTGATAATTTTCTGTTTATGTTAGGTATTATAAAATGGATTATGCTGGTGACTTTTCACAGTCTAAGGATGACAAGTCTCATGAAGTGGACATAGCTATCAGTTGTCCTTTGAATTCAGAGAATAGTTGTACGTTATTTAACACATCTTTATAGTACTCTATTATTATTATTGTTATTAATATCATAATTACTCATATGGTATTTCAGTTACAATGTGATAATTATTTCTAAATTAAGATATTTTGTTACAGTAATTCTCTGAACTGTCATAGCTCAAGCATTTTTTTAGAAGGAAACTAGAAGCCAATATTCGTGGTGTCCCAACATAACCAACACTCTGTACAGTGTGGAACAACCAGTAAGAGCAGCACACTACTTTTTGATTGCACAGACTACTCAAGAGATTACAGCTCAGCAGCAAAAAGCTTGCTAGATAAAGCAGATTATGTTTGTAAAACGTTTTACATGTTTGGATGTTTCTTCAGAGTTGAAGATAATCTAAACCAAACCTCCAGTGGAACAGCGGGGGATGCGGCCTGCAGGGTATTAACCTGCCAGGATGACCTAATGACAGTCCGGCGTGCATACCACAACCAGGCACCCAGGATTATAGTGTCCATCCAGATACAATAATGTGTTACAGTAGACATTTCTATGATTAGAACATTTAAAATGTAGGACATGAGAAGAAATTAATACGCTTAAGTAGTAGGACATAAGGAGGCATAGTGGTATATTTGTAAAGTCTTGGTTTCCGAACTGAGAGGGACCTGGTTCAAATCTTGATGAAGACTGAGATTTATTTTTCAGGACTTTTAGGATGTTCCTGAGTCCATCCAACTCTAATGGGTACCTGACTTTAGTAAGGTATAGTAAAGTCGGTTGGTTGTTGTGCTGGCCACATGACACCCTCATTAACCATCAGGATGACCTTTACATGATCTGTCCCATAGCTCAAGGTCTGAAAGGGGTGATTTGCTTACTTAACTTGCTCTACTAGTATGACATATAGAGGTAGAAGATTAGCTCATTATAAATAGAACCTAATTGAAACCCAGTGTTATCACAACTTAAACATTTGTTAACAGTAGTATTAAGGCCAAGGGCAATTCTAAGTATTGTCCAAAATATATCTTGGAACACAGAAATGGATTTGACATTTAATTATCGTGATATAAAGAAAGACAAGATGGCCTGCTTATTATTATGACCTAAATGTATGACTTGCATATATATGCAAATTGGGCTGTTGGTTGTTTGTGTCTTGACTTGGTTCAAACAAATTTGCCATGCAATAGTAAATTAAATATATATATGCATTTTCTCATTTCTTTAGCTCATTCATTGGCACTTAAAGGACATTCTGTTTCCAGAGAAACTCACTTTCCAAGTGGTATCATTCACCAGGATGAAGATGACCAAGTATCTGACATGTGTTTAGGTCCTAGACAAGGTAATTTTAAGAAATTATATTTCTATGACATCATATATTTATTTGCTAGGATAAGATTTATGTCTGTGACATAATGTTTTGTACTATTCTATAACCGTAATGATAACTATGAAATGTGATTGCATACTGGTACATTCTAAAAGCATCTTACAAGTTTCGTATGCAACATTTGTATATATTATTTTTTATGTGTTATTTGTGTTCAGTGACTAAAGTCATAAAATGGGTTCTGGTACCGGTACCTGTATCTGAAAATGTGCTGACTAAAAAACATGCTCCAGATCAGCATGAAGACTTTCAAAAGGGCAATAAAAAAAGAAAAATTGTAGAGCCTGTGGAGACGCTTGAGGAGAGATATAATAGGTAAGTTCTCTCTAAAAAAAAAAGAAAATTCTGGCTTTTGTTTTATAACCTATTATAGCACAGTCTAGGACATCATTTGTAACAAAAGCCTTTTTTTGTCTCTCTCTGTAAAATTCCGATTAATAATCTCCATTACACAGAGAAAGCCTTCAACTGCTTGAGTGCTGCAAGTTGAAGTCACCTCGTGATGCTATCTGTAGAAACTTTGAGCCACAGGTTAGTTTTGATAATTCTCTTGACTTGTTTACTTTTAATGACTCAAATATTGATTTCTGACTAAATATTAGCATTGTATGTCAATAGATTTTCTAAAATAGCAGTTCAAATATGCTATTTATTGGCAGTGTAAAAAACAAAATATGTTTTCAGATATCTTCTGGTTTTTAAAAATCTTCAAAATTACTACATCCCACTTTGAACTTTTGGAGTTAAAACACATTTTCTTCCTAAGATAGTTGTGATGCAAGTTAACTTTTTTTTTCTTTAATGGACTATTTAAAACCAAACTGTATATGTTGTCAGATATTTTCTAATGTTGAAAACCTTCAAGAGGAGAACATCCCTCTAAGCTCTGGAACTTTTGGAGTTGTTTCTAGAGTAAAAGACCGGAAAACAGGCCACCATTTCATCAAGAAGATGGTAATTTAACCTTAAGTTTATCTATACAATATGTGATGTTGCTTGTTCAGACTGTCTTGAGGTCAACTATGGATGACTGTTGAATTTCAACCAATTACTCTGCAAGCGTTTGGGTGTTATTGTTCGGGTGTATTCCGTGTAGTTGATCAACAATCCAGACAAAACAAACACATCGGTTTTAACTAGTAAAGAGATGTAGTCAACGCTGAAGAACAATGTAACATGCATTTATTCCAAGAAAAGGCCACAGTAAAAGTCTCTGTCACTAAACACGTCGTTACCCTAGAGGATTATATCGCTAACTGATTTTCCTGTCTCTAACCCAACATATCCCAAACGTCACTAGTCCCGTTCAATATGCGTCTTCTATGGTGCATCGCTAAATAACTAAACTATAAATAAGGTGTCTAACAGATTCCTCCCCCCCTTGAAAAAAAAATATGTCAATATTTTTCCACTACTGTCAAGTCTTACAAGGGCATTTGCAATTTAAGGGGAAGACAACAAACATAAAATCTTGACATCTTCATCTTGGCTTGACAGTTCCTCATGTTCATGTCAATGTTCATAACATTACACTGTTACTTCCAAAATTCCAGAATCATCTTCATTAGTAAACAGTAACAGTTCATCATAGCAATGTGGCATCTCATGGGCACGTCATACACTTCTCACAAATGTTCTCCACTGGCAGTAATCTGACAAAATACAATATTTCAAAAACAATTATAGACTTTATTGTCGCTACTTGGTTCTGGTTGTAGGCGTAGCGGCGTGGGTACGTCCGTGTGATGTAGGTACCTCTTCTGGTACGGCTACAATGCTCCTCTTAGCGATGTACTTTATTAGACGCACTAGATTTGCAAGTGCGCAACATTACTAATATACTAAAGTCTCCAATGACAACATTTAAAGTTACTGATGAACACACTGGTAGCAGACTTAACGTTTATTATATACAGGATAAATTACAGAAAATACTGGCGACTTCAGCCGTCACAAAATATACACCAATAAATACTGGCTGTCCATGCCATGTGGAATAAGTAATCACATCAATGAAATGTTCAAAATATAAATCCAAAGAAAACTCTCAAGTTAGCATTAAATCAAATTCATTAAGGTACATATTACGGACAGAGAAAATCGTACATCCACTCTCTGCTGGAGTTCTTCACTAACTAACTTTCGACCCTTATTTTTGAGTCCTTTAATTTATTCACATAACCTCGTGCTTGCCCGCACGGAATGTTACAATAGGTGACTGAGTGTCACTTCATGTCACAGAGGTTCTAAAACTGGACTGTGACATACGCCCCACACTCCAAAAAGATTTTTGACCAAAAATCTTTGACAAATATATTTTACATTAATATCACTGTACAACTATATATGAGCTTAGTCCATTATTCTATCAAGTGCTGTAAGTTCACTCCAATTGCTCATACCATCTTATATAATCTTAGTAATTATGTATAACATCATATAAATTACTGAGTCCAAAAAAAATCATTAGTATACTTAATTCACTGAGAGCAAGATCAATGAAATATCATTAATTGTGATGAAAAGTACCTCCATCAAGTGTTAACAAACTTTATGCATACATTTGTACTGAAAAAAATTTGTACAAACAATCACATGCTAATGAATATAAAGAAGAGAAAAATATACAAGTTATTCCACATCCAATGTTTTACTATAATTGTAGATGCACAACATTATCAATGTGTATCATTTGACACACTGAGTAAATTTACTCAAAATTATTACAGGAAAAAATTTCATATTTATTTACAACTGTGATGTGCTGTGTCAAAATATTATTCTAAGTTTTGCCATCATCAAGAAAAATAAATAAAATAAAAAAAAATTTTCAGATACATGTCAATCCAGTTCAAGGTTGACCTTGCATAAGACTACTATAAATAGTCTGAGTGTAGTATTGAAGTACAATAGTAAACAAATTTCCATGTTTATAAACATTCATTGTAGTATTCAGGTGTGTAAAAAATTTTAGACAATATTTACATCTGTGAGTTGTTATGAAAAAAAAAGATTCAGGTCAACAGTTCAAGTAGTTCACTGTTGTTTACATCTCATTGTTTACATTGCTGTGCACAATCAGTAATAAAATATAATATATACACACAAAATAAACACATCTGGCACTTGTCATATTACAAGTTGACAATAAAATACAATGAGTAGAAAATAGATGATCTGTTATTGATCATAAGCATAAATGTCATCATGACCCAAAAGAAAAGTGTAACAATAAAGTGTCATGACCTATTTGCAAAATGTGTAGAATGTTAATTTGACTAAGTTGACTACTACTGCTTGTTTCTAAGTGCTTTGTACTGGTTATTTATTCTATCAGAATGTCCTGGCTGATGTGTTTAATGTCATTATTTTCACTTGCTTCATTTTCATGTATTATGTATCTGGATAAAAAGTCAGCTATTACATTTTCATGTCCTGGAATGCTTTCTAAATCAAATTTGTAATCTGAGAGAATGAGTGTCCATCTGTTTATCCTGTCATTTTTTAGATCTTTTCTTTTTAGTGCCAGTAATGGTTTGTGATCACACTTGATGCTAAAAAATCTACCTAACAAGTAATTCTTGAGTTTTACAACTGACCATACAATGGCTAATAATTCTTTCTCAATCACTGAATATTTTCTTTCTGTTTCAGACAGTGTTCTACTGATGTGTACTATTGGCTTAAAAAATGACTCTCTTTGCTGTAGTAAGCATGCCCCAATACCAGTGTTGGAGGCATCAGTGTATAGTGATAGTGTTGATGTTGGGTCAATACTGGCTAATTCTAGTTTCTCATTAAATTTATCTTTTAAGTTGCTTAATGCTAGTCTACTTTTTTCATCTATACAAATTGTGTTTCCATGCTTCTTTTTGGTAAATTCAACAAGGGGCTCAATTATCTGTGCATAATTTGGAATAAACTTTCTATAAAAGTTGCAAAGTCCTAATAATGATCTCATGTCTTTCTTAGTCCTAGGTTCTTTTATGTTTTTAATCTTTGTTAGGTTTGTTTCAGTGGGTGTAATTTTGTCATTGGTAATGCAATATCCTAAGAATTGGATTTCAGGCTTAGCTAGGTTTAATTTCTTGGGGGCTAATGTCATGTTGTGTGTTCTTAGTCTTGAAAATATTTGCTCTAGTACATGAATGTGTTCCTGTTGTGAGTTGGTGAAAACACAAATGTCATCTACATAAGACAATACATTGTTTATGCCTTCTAATAGTTTTGACATGCATTTCTGAAATGTGGCTGTACTATTTATTAAGCCGAATGGCATGACATTCCAGACATAGATACCTTCTAGGCCTGGCATAGTGCATTTGAATGCTGTATATTCCTTAGAGTCAGGGTCCATTTTAATCTGCCAGAAGCCTCTGTTTAAGTCCATTGTTGTGAATAGGGATGATTTACTTAAAGTTGTAATTATGCTGTCAGTGTCTGGTAGGGGTTCTGGGTCTATGACTGTGCATTTATTTATTTCTCTAAAGTCACAGCAGATTCTTACTCCACTGTCTTTCTTTTTTACAATGACCATGGGTGATGCATATTTACATGTTTCTGATCTCTCTATCTTCCCATCTTTAATTAAGTTGGTCATTTCTGTTCTAACTAAGTCCTCATATGCTTTGGGGATACTATAGGCTTTTGTCTTAGTTGGTAGTGCTTTGTTGAGTTTTATTGTGTGTTCTATCAGATTGGTACATCCTAGCTTTTGTGTAATTACATCACTATATTTAACTGTCAAGTTCTGTAACATATCATTTTCAATGTTTGGACTACTGTTGTGTGTGGTGTTTATGGTGCTTACTATATGTTCTTGTATGTTGTGTTTGGTTTCTACATCAGGTTCAATTATATCTGTGTCAGTTATTTGTCTCTTATCCAATTTTACAAGTTTGTCAATATTGAGTTTGCATTCTCTACCATCTTTATCAATGATGTACACTTTGTTATTAATTCTCTCTATAACTTTAAATGGTCCCTCATTCTTATCTTTACAGTGTTTGTTTTCTATCTTAACAAAAACTTGGTCACCTACATTTAGTGTTCTTAGTTTTCTATTTCTGTTTTTTATTTTCCTATGCCTTTCTAAATTTTTGTCCATGTTTATCTCTGCTAGTTTTATTCCTTGTCTAAGCTGTTGTTTGGTCTGAATTATCCAAGGATGGTACTGTTCTATGTTTTCTAAGTCTAACATGTTGTCAGCCCATAACTCTAACGGTCCTTTAGGTTTTCTGTTGAATACAAGCTCATAGGGGCTGAATTTGGTGGTTTCATGGATGCTAGTGTTGTAGGCAAATATAGCATAGCTAAGAGTCTGGTCCCAGGTACTCATTGAGTCTCTTTCTAGCTTATATATCATCTGTTTTACAGTTCTGTTCCATTTCTCTATTACCCCATTTCCCTGTGGTGAGTAGATAGTGCTATGGACTAGGCGGATGTTAGTCATTTCTGCAAATGCCTGGTTAAGGTGGGACTTAAAATTTGATGCATTGTCTGACAGTAACTTATTAGGGAATCCAAATTTAAGAAAAAGTGTTTTCAAGCAATTACATATGTCAATAGCCTTTATATCTTTTAGAGGAAATGCCTCTGCCCATCTAGTGGACATGTCAATGATACCCAGAATATATTTATTCCCTTTACTGCTGGTTGTTAGGGGTCCCATTATGTCCATGGCAATTTTGTCCCAAAAATGGTGAGATTTATCTGATTTTTCTAATGGGGCTCTAGTCACTGTTTTTTGTTTGGCACATTCTGTGCAACTGTTTACATAGTTCTTAATGTCCTTTCCCATCTTTGGCCAGAAGAATTTGTTGGCTATCTTAGCATATACTTTCTTTTTTCCTAAGTGTCCTGCTGTGGGGTCATCATGTGCCATATTTAATATTTTAGCTCTTAAAGTTTTAGGGATCAGGATTTGAAGTCTAGTACAGTTTTCTTTCCTGTTATATCTAATGGCTAAGTTGTTTATTTCTATATGGTGGTTATTTAAATTTATCTTGTTATAATCTTTGCTTAAGAGGTCTTGTATTGTGGTGTCATTTTTCTGCATAGCTATTAGTTCCTCCCTAGTTATGCCTATTTCATTGAGTAATACAGTGGGGCATTCTATTTCTGGTGTTATTTTTTTATGTGATCTGGTTTGAGCTAATAGTGCCTCATGTTTAAATAGGGAATATTTTTGTCTATCTTCCGCCCATTGCATAACTTCTTCTAGTGTTGGATCTTTTACACCATCTACATTGCCTATTATTAGATCTTGTGCTGGGGTGTCCATGACTATAGCTTCTAGTTCTCCTGTAATCCAGGGTGATTCTATTAGGACTTTAGCGGTCTTGCAAATATCGAATTTTTGTATATTTGCATAGGTCACTTTTACTGTATCTTCTAGATACTGTCCTGGTTCGACTAAAGAGGCTTTAACTATTATTGCCGTGGCTCCACTGTCGCGAATTGATCCTACTTCTTTAGAATTAACATAGGATGGAAAGACTTTTATTTTGGACTTATTTGCTTGCATGTAGGCTACATTTTCCTCTCTATGGGTGTTGGTGTTATTGCCACTGTTGTTTCTATTGTTTCCTCTATTGTAGTTGTTTGGGTGGTTGTTGGTGTGGTAGTTATATTGGTCCCTTCTAGATTGCCTGTTTCTGTTATAGCTATTGTGTTGGTAACTGTCTGCAAAACTTCTTCTTTCATTGGGACTTGCACTCTGGTGTAGTCTATGTGGTCTATTATTGTAATTATTGTTGTTTTGTTTGTAGCTGTTTGGGTTGTGGAAACTAGTGTAACTTCTGTATCTGTAATTGTTATTGTAGTTTATAGGAGCTTTGCATTGGTTTTTTACGTGACCTTTTCTCCCACAATTGAAACAAGTCTTGGTGTTGGACCATTTAAATTTGTCATTGTTGTTATTGTTGAATGTTGTTGCTGTGGCTACTAGTTGGTGTAGGTCTCTTTTGTCAATCGTGTGTCCAGGGTGACTGTCTTTAAATAGATTTAGATTCGTTATCAGTTCAGTCTCTGTCTTGATCTTCTTTTCCTTAAGGAAAGTAAATACTAAGTCTGTCACGTTGTTGAGGACATTGTCAATGAGTAGCATGTCTAGGATTTGTGTCGGGTCTTTGATGTCACATTTTGCTAGCTCTAACCATTTTATCATGTTAGTCCTCATGTCGAATATTATCCTGTTGAAATCCCCATCTTTTTTCAATTTAGTGTCCCTGAATAGCTTACGATAGAAATCTGAGTTTTTTCCAAAGTGTTCTAGTAATCTAGTCTTTACTGCTGCATAGTCTTTCTTTTGGTCTACAGTTAAAGTGGAAATAATGTTGAGGGGTTCTCCGGACAGATTTGCTAGTAGGTGTTTGGCCATGTCCTCATTGTTAAGACTATAGGTTGAGGCTATATGCTCAAATTGGACTAAATAGTTTTCAAGTGTTTCATCTTTAGAGTTGTATTTGTGGAATTTGGAGATGAATGGCTTTGTTGTAGACTGTTGGGTATTAATGTTGGAATTTGTTTTGGCAGCTTCTAGTTCTAGTTCTTTTTGTCTAGTTTCTAGTTCTTTTAATGTTTTCTGATGAGCTCTTTCAGCAGCTCTTTCTTCCCTATCTCTAATTTGTTTCTTTTCTTCCCTTTCCTCCCTTTCTTTCCTTTCTATTCTATCTTTTTCTTTTTCAGCCCTATCTCTTTCCTCCCTTTCTTTCTTCTCAGCCTTTTCTAATTCTTTTTTGATAAATTCCTTTTTCTCATCCCCTTCTAGTTCCATGACTTTCACTAGCTCTAAAATTTTGTCATAGGAAGACATGTTTAATGCTTCGTGTAGTTAATTAAGTGAGAAAAGAAAAATGTACTGTGTTATACTTGTCAATACAGTGTGTGTCAATTATTTAACATGTGTATATTACACAATAATATAATAAATTCAATTAATGGTTACAATGTAATGAAAGAATGTAGTGATAATTGTCCAATGTATAGATCTAGATCAAAATTTACTCAGTTGCTCAATTATAAACTATTCAAATTCAATATTCACAAATATCAATATATGTTATACATGTGTGCTGTTGTGCCAGAGTAAAATAGTAAAAAATGTAAATTAGTAGAAGAAACAAGAAAAATATATATAGTATAAAAGTAAAAAGGACAAACACAGAAACAATATAGAGAACAACACAGTCTGCTTTTAAAGAAATTAATAAAAAGTAGAAATGTGACAAGAGAGATACAGATATGTGTATACAGGACTTTTAAACAAACAACAATATAGATACAGATTAAGTACACTGACAGAAATACAAACAAGACTCAACAGCTAAATAAATATTTTCCCACTATATTCTATGACCTCCGTACCAACAAGGAGAGCCTCAAACGCATTGGGCCTTATAGAGGTTAAAGAACAAATAGGATAGACCCTAATAGATCCTATTGTTATGATAGTTCATACAATAGTCCCTCTCCAGCCACCCTTAAAAAACACTTAGAAAAATGAAATCAAAATATGGCTCCAAAAATGCCAAGAGTTATCAATTACTAACTCTACTAACAATCAAGTTTAATTACTGCTACATCAAGGCAAAATCCATGTACTTTATAATCATATGCATGTATTTAATTTGTTAATAGTGACTTACAGACTTTTTTCTTGTTGACTCGTGTAGTTTAATCCTCAAATAGCTTGGGTGGTTGACTAATAATCCATGTATAGGTAATCCAATTTAAGAATGATAATCCGTGTATAGGTAATCCAATTTAAGAATAATAATCCTTGTATACTATAAGTAATCCAATTTAAGAATACACGTTACTATGAGCATTAAAGTGGTAGAAGAAAAATAATCCAGTTCAATGCCATAAGATGGCTCAAATGCTCAAATGCTCTGTCAAGTAATCCAAAATAATAATCCACGATGATTGGGAAGATCACAAGTAGGTACGACCATATCAAGGTGCGAGTGTGCCAATGATGAATAGTGGCGAGCACTAGTGATGAAGCGGTGTGTCTGTGATTAGTGTCATCAAGCGATGTCTTGACTGGTATGGCTCTTTCTTTCAGACGACATGTGTAGCTCTAGATAGGAATCGAGTCGTCTTCTGTTTTCGGTTTCACACCGGACAGGTGTCAGAGGTAGATCTAGGAGCAGGGTTGGCGTTGAATGGATCTCAGGATGCAGGTGTTACTTGAATGGATTTTGTGGGCAGGCTGGCTTTGGTACTTGTTTAGTTGGACGCCATCTTGAGAAAAAAAGTACCGGTCTAACGTGTAGCCTTGCGCTGTTTACTATAGAGGCGATTGAGATCCTTTTAAGACTCCTCTACTGGTCACCAAAGGCCAAATGTCACCTGTGTTGTAGGTCCATACTGTTAGTTAACAGCCATACTGGCCACCAAATGTCGCTACTTGGTTCTGGTTGTAGGCGTAGCGGCGTGGGTACGTCCGTGTGATGTAGGTACCTCTTCTGGTACGGCTACAATGCTCCTCTTAGCGATGTACTTTATTAGACGCACTAGATTTGCAAGTGCGCAACATTACTAATATACTAAAGTCTCCAATGACAACATTTAAAGTTACTGATGAACACACTGGTAGCAGACTTAACGTTTATTATATACAGGATAAATTACAGAAAATACTGGCGACTTCAGCCGTCACAAAATATACACCAATAAATACTGGCTGTCCATGCCATGTGGAATAAGTAATCACATCAATGAAATGTTCAAAATATAAATCCAAAGAAAACTCTCAAGTTAGCATTAAATCAAATTCATTAAGGTACATATTACGGACAGAGAAAATCGTACATCCACTCTCTGCTGGAGTTCTTCACTAACTAACTTTCGACCCTTATTTTTGAGTCCTTTAATTTATTCACATAACCTCGTGCTTGCCCGCACGGAATGTTACAATAGGTGACTGAGTGTCACTTCATGTCACAGAGGTTCTAAAACTGGACTGTGACATTTATTTCCACATTCAATAAGTTTTTCCATACCACCCTTTTATACGCTTTTGTCCATTTTTCTTTTATACTCACCCTTTTCCATCAACCTAACTTTTGTCAATGATATATGAAATGATTCACACAAAAAATATCCATGCTTACTTTTAAATGCTTAACATCAAATTTACTTATCTCCCTTTTCCATGTTAATTAATATTATAATATAATATCAAACAGCAATGTACTATATACATAGTATTTACAAGTATCACTTCCATATGTAAGTGTATGTCAATCTAGACAGCATATACCCAATTTAAAATTATCAATCATCATTAATATCCATATTTCAATAAATACAAGAGGTACTTTCACTTTAGTTTTATAACTTTAAAAGTTTCAAACATATTATTGCTATTCTATGGAATGTCACATCATAGAATCTACTCATTATCATTATAGTCAAATATTTCATTAATCAACTTAAATACTTTAATTTAAAATTCTTTTGTTCCATATTATAAACTTTAATAGACAAGTTTAAACCTGATCACGATTCCATATTCAGAATACTTATTTATTTTACATCATATCTTGTCCTGTCATTTTGTTTATCATAAGTTCTGTACTCATTTGATCTATGATCATTGTATTTGTTTCTGCTTTGGTTAATTCTTCCACCAAATCTACAACTAGAACTCGCAATCTTCTGATTGGTATGGAACCTATTCCAACATTCTCTAGCAAAATGTCCTTGTTTATGACAATTATAACAAGTCATGTTTCTTTTATTGTATGAGTTATTCATAGGTCTATTGTATTGTCTAGTATTTCTGTTTAACACATTTCTGTTCAATAAATGTTCATATTTGTTTTGCCATCTTTCAATATCTCTCATGGTACAAGACCTAATTCCTCTAATGTTACCCAATAACATATCCTGTGTCAAACTAGGTATTGCTACAGCATTACAGTAACCAGTGAAAAAAGGTGTCTTAATAAAAATTCTGCAAGCCTTAAATTTCTTAATACTCCCATCTAACAATCTAACCTTTTTCATGTAATCTAAATAACACCATGGTTCTACAAATTTTGAATGAATTGCAATTGTTGTGCATGCTGTGTCCCTGATAAAATTTATAGATTTTCCATTTACTAGACCTTTGAATAGTTTAAAAGTATTTCTCTTTCCCTCAACCATATTAATTTCTTCTATAGTGTTACCATAATTTAATTGCTCAATATCACTATCCTCATCACTATAATCTATATCCTGATTTTCATTAGTATAGTAAACTCTACTTGCTTGATTCCTATCTCTATGTTTACTACTGCTTCTGTTTTGGTTTCTATCTCTATATGAGTTTCTATCATTTGTTCTATAGTTTGTTGATTTTTTACAATGGGAAGCTATGTGACCTTTCTTATGGCAATTGAAACAAGTTATTTCCTCGTAATGATTATCCCTAGATTTTGATCTTGCATTTCTATCTCTATTTCTATTTTCAAACCTATCTTCAGTTTCTCTAGAATATCCATCATTACTTCTGACTTTTTTCTCACTTGTGTATCCTATTAAATCTACCTTATTCTTATCTTTAGTAGAGAATGGATTAGTTAAATAAGCTTTTTTATAAATTCTCATTATTTCTGTTACTTCATCTAAGCATTTAGGATTTCTCTCTTTAATAAATGATTGAAGTTGGGGATCACATTTGTTAATAAAGTTATCTAATAGAATGAAATTTTTTAATCCCTCATAAGAGTTTTCTACTTTTTCTAGTTTTACCCATTTATTAAAAAAAATCTTTCTCCATATTAATGGTAGTTTGAGGTTCTATATCTACTGATGGTATATTGTCAAAATATTTCTTTCTGAAAGTTGTAGCATTATGACCATAGGCATTCAACAACTCTCTTTTCAAAACTTGATAGCTATCATCAATATGATGGTCATGATTTTGAATGGCATATTGTTAGAGTTTGACCATGAACGAAGTCTATCAGTATTTCAGACCATTCTTCTTCTGGCATATTAAATGTAGACATTTTTGCCTCATATCTTTTCAGAAAATCACCAATGTCATCCTTCTGTTCATCAAAACTTTGTATCTTTCTCTTTAGCCATGTTTGCAAATTAGTGTTGTCTCTTTGTGTGGTAATATTATTTGAGTTATTTGTGTTATTTCCTTGTTCAGTTTGAGCTCTGGCTTGTGCTGCATCCAATCTCATCTTCTCCATTTTAGCTTCATGCTCTCTCTGCCTTTCTTGGTCCTCTTTTTGCTTCTCATATCCTTTCTGTTTCTTTTCTTGTCTCTCTATCTCTTGTCTTTGACGTTCTTCTTGTCTTTCTATCTCTTGTCTTTGACGTTCCATTTCTTCCCTCACAACTTGCTGTACATAAGCTGCTAAATCCTTTCCTTTTAACTCCATGGCCTTTCCATCCTGCATAGCTGTTTCCTTAACCTCCTTAAGGTCCACATATGATGATGTAGCCATTGTATTTTACTTTCACCCAAATTTATATATTTTTACTTAGCCTGTATTAGTTATGGCTATACTTTAAACTTATTTTATATTTAAGTTTTTACAAACTTTTATACAAGTTTTAAGTGTTATGTCTCTATAGATTCAGTAAATGTGTAAATCTAGTCTGAGTTATATTCAAATCTGTATATTAATATCACACAAATTTAAATCTAGTATATTATAGTATATATAATAGTACCATTTAGATCTACAGTTATCGAGCACTATGACTATTAGTATGAATAACTATGATCAATTTTAAAATTTGATGTGACTGAAGTGTCTATAGAGTACTCAGTAGACTCTAAGACTGTCTAGAGTGTAGAGTAGATAAGATAGATCCAATCCAGAAATTATGGTTCTATTTAACCATATGAAATAAATATGTTTATACAATGTCAAATATATCTTTAACAAGATATATACATCTAGAATTTACTACCTTCATTCGTCTTTCAATTAATATTAATATTCCAAATTAGAGTCTAGATCAGTAAATGTACCAACGAAATGTAAAAAAATTTGTGGATCCAATATTAGCCAGACGACAATGTTTGACTATTATGCCAGTTTCGGCATTATTCTCATGGCAAAATCATATTTGATTTTAACCGCTCAAACTAAAATGTATTTTAGTCTGATTCACAATAAAAGAATCCTACCTGTACTTTCTATCATTAAGTGAAAAAAATACAGATCTAATTAAATTAATAAAAATAAATAATTTAAAATAATATACACAAATGAAATAATTAAATGAGACTATCGCTATGGGTTGGGATATGACAATATGGCACACATTAATAACGTCACGAAGTAACCAAGCATCAACGGATATGACGTTTACACAAACAAAACAATCACTATCCTAAACTTATAATATAGCTTTTCATCTAAATTACGTCTTTTACCCCGACGGGTTTTAAGGCGCACCACCTGATTTTACTCAGGCTAACGTACCAAATTTAGACAAAATCTATTTCTAAGGGCAATCTAAACATATACTAATAGGAAAAATGGCACTTAGCTTTTGATAAGAAAGATCCCCTTTGTTCGGATTCCCGAATATGATAGATCCACAACTCCACTGCTTCTCTTCCAGTTCTGACTCTGTTCTCCGGTGCTACCAGTGGATACATTCCGTGTCGAATATCCCACGTAATGCCCCAGATGTCTTGATATGCCACAGCAAAATGTTTCAGTTTCTTCAATGACTGTTGATGACCATATGTGTAGTTCCGACGACTTTGTGTACACAGTTACTGACGAATAGGTTAACGGTTCTCCTGGCGACGACTTGATTTGCGTAGACGACTACTGCCAAATAACAGTCTCTTGATGGCAACTTGATCTGGACGACTGACGAATAACGAATTTCTTGACGATGACTTGATCGGGGCGGACAAATAACGACTTTGACGATGACTTGATCTGGGCTGACAATTAACGACTTTCTAAAATAGTTCACTGTTTCTGCTGTTAATCTGGTAGTACGACGAAGTTTGCTGTTGTACGCTGCTTCACTAGACCAAAATGTCCGTAATGTCCAATGTAGACTAGGTGAGACCAAGGTCACCTCCGACGACGTTCCGTTATACGATTAACGGTTTTCAACAAAATTAAGTGGATGTAGCTGTTTCCACTACTTCAATATCAACAAGTCTAGATATGGTCTAGACCAACGTATAATAAATATATCAATGTCCAGCAACGACAAATACGACTTCACTAACCTTCCAAAGGTTAAACACAGTGACCGTTATAAAAGTGGCAAGCAACCAGTTCAATGAGCAAACTGCTCCACAAGAATCTTTCAAAGGGTAAGACGACAGAGCGATTTCGATTTAGTTAGCTACCAAACTTGTAGTACTCACAATACTTCTGACAGCGGGCAAACTGTCCTTCTCAAAACTGACGAGGTAAAACTTGATACGACTATGTGGCTCCTATGACTGTTTTCTTAAGCGAAGAAAAAATATGTCCAACAGGTTCACTGACAAACTCTCACCCATTATGAATGAACGGTTCCTCTGGCTGTAGGTCGATTCGGCATACGAAGATCAGGCGTTGATAATATACTCGTTGAGTAGACCAGACGTTGCGATGATCATTATCCTGACGAAGGTCACCCTGAGTTAACGGCTCGTTGAACGTACGATCGAGCAGGCGACGACTGCCTGTAGATCTAGAACAAAGTCACTCTGCGATGATGCTGTGTTCAGCCGTACTCCGATGAAACTTTATATCTTCGAGTGCACGACCCTCACCTGAGTAAACGTTCAGCTTCGAGGTCCGGTTTGAAGTTCGGCTTCGAGGTTCGGGTTCGGGGTCGCCACTGTGATGTTGCTTGTTCAGACTGTCTTGAGGTCAACTATGGATGACTGTTGAATTTCAACCAATTACTCTGCAAGCGTTTGGGTGTTATTGTTCGGGTGTATTCCGTGTAGTTGATCAACAATCCAGACAAAACAAACACATCGGTTTTAACTAGTAAAGAGATGTAGTCAACGCTGAAGAACAATGTAACATGCATTTATTCCAAGAAAAGGCCACAGTAAAAGTCTCTTGTCACTAAACACGTCATTACCCTAGAGGATTATATCGCTAACTGATTTTCCGGTCTCTAACCCAACATATCCCAAACGTCACTAGTCCCGTTCAATATGCGTCTTCTATGGTGTGTCGCTAAATAACTAAACTATAAATAAGGTGTCTAACAAATATCTTATAAAGTGCAGAGACTTATCTTATAAATTAGAGACATTCTTTCAAAAAAGATAATTATGTCCTACATATATTCATGTGTTAATCTAGTCCTGCATGTTAGAGACTCTTTCACTCTTTTTAATAGTCTGGATAATTTTATTTTTGTCATATTCTAGTGTATAGGCATCTAGTGAATAAGCATCTAGTGAATAAGCATTGCATGTGGATGTGACGATCACACTTGCTGGGGATTATATTATCAAACGTGATAACTCAATGAAGTGAAGAAAGAAACATCTCTCTGTATTTTCTTCAAAACGTCTTTAATAATACTTCAACTTTCCCATAAAATTAACTTCTCAATTTAACAACAACTTGACTTGATACTTCATAAATAAAACTTAGAGATATATGAAACTTCACTTAGTATAACTTCAACTTCAAGTAATATAACTTCAGATAATATTACTTCAACTAATAAAACTTTAATTAAATGGACCCGCTAATATCACAAAACTTAACTAAACCTTTACTAAGAGAGGACTTAAGCGATAACTAAGCGAGGACCCCATCTAACTGACTTTCCCTTAATTTATACCTTTCTTAATTGTACATTCCAGAATCATGGAAACTTCTCCCCTAATTATTTTAGTAACTTTGACCTTCTAGAAGCTGACGTGTGCTATTTTTTTCCCTTAACCTCTTTCTTTGATTGGATACCTAAAATTAACTTGTTTGCGCTGGATACTTGCACTGGTTTGACCTCTCTTCTAGAAACTGGTCGAAATAGATCACAGACTCGACTCGTGAGAGTGGAAAGTATGAAAGAAAGGCTCTTGATAAACTGTCTCATCACAGGGGCCATACTCTGTAGTTGTGATTTCTCTCTCATGATTGGTGGCTGTACAATTTAGAAATACATATGAAGTACTCATAGGTTTGGCCTTGAGCCTCACTGGAATGTAAGATCCCAGGCTGGGCTCAGAGAAACACATCTCACAACAATGGATGTTATTAAAAGGTCACCTGGTCGGTTGTGGTCGAAGGGCCTCTGTACAAACAGATCAGCAAGAGCCATCTTTCATTTGGTTTAGGGGCATAATAAGGCACAAGCTCAGCCCTTAGCAGACACTCATTGTGGAACATTCTGATATCAGTCTTTTTTTTTTTTGGTTTTAAAACTTTAAGTTAAAAGGATTGTTTATTTGTTAGAATCTTCATGAGAAAGAATTGATTTGTTAGGAGACTTTCATGTTTTGTTTAACTCATTTCTCATCATTACAAATACATTTCTTGTGCCTTATCCGACAGCTAATCAAGCAGCTTATTAGCTCTCTACTGGTAACTTGAAATTTTCTTCACAACTCTGCTGTTGTAAGCTTATAATGGACAAATATGTGAAAATGTGTTACCAAAAATTGCATAACATTTATATTTAGTTTCATAAGATCCTCTTAAGTATTTTTAGCTCTAGCTCTTCTTGACCTTATTTTATAATTTAAATTTCCTCAAAAATGATAAGTCTTGATTTTGTAAGACAAATTTCCTTATGGATAATAAAGATTATAATTATTATAATTACTCACTCCAATGATAATTTTCATCATTCATGTTTTATCCAAATAATTAGCTTAGGTTTTGTCATTAATACATGTTCATCATCTATTTCAATCACAGAGGTTATTATTGACCTACTTTCTAAAATAACTCTGTTTGGAATCATTAACTGAAATAATTATTAGTATAAATGAAAATAAAGCCATAGTGGTCTTGTGACTGTAGGTAGCCAGTGATGAAATATATAAGTATGGTAAGAAACAAAATAATGTACATTCAGTGTGGCCTGTAATCAGCTCAAGGACCAACCATCTATGTTCTCCTTTTTGTGTTCTGATGTGTGAGTATTCTTAACCATAAATGCTTATAAAGGGAACTATACATTTAATTTTTCATTACAGATCATAAGTAAAAAGATTGAACTCAATGAAATCAAAGTTCCACTTTTGTTGCCACATAAAAATCTGTGTGCTGTCTATGGGATCTATTTAAGTCTCTCCACTGCATTCATCATTCTGGAAGATGCAGGTAAGTTACTTCCCATTTACTTTTACTAAATTTGTTATCAGCACCTTTGTTAATATTTTTAGGGATTAGATTTTCATCTTGGGCCCCCCCCCCCCCCCCATCACAAGGTCTGAAAGAGGTACTTATCCACATTATTACCTTTGGATTAAATTGTCTAATTAATGAACAGGTTATGGTGAAAAGATTCCTAACATGAGTGCTTCACAGACATTTTTCTCTTACAAAACACTTTCCACATTCCGAGAATATAGGGAAACACTTTGCTTATTTTATAGGTTGGATTATTTCTTATATGGTTTACTAAGTAAATCATATTCTAAATTTAGAATTAATTATTGTGAAGTGTAAACCTAAAATAAAATACAGGCATAAATATTTGCAAAATGAACCTTTAATGGCTGATGGTATTGTGTCCTTGATGAGCATAACATCTTGATGTCAGGCATGATATTGATAAGCTGAATAGTACTATCTGGTGTGGCTTCAAGCCTGTTTTACTTTGACTTTGTTACAACTTAATTTTTAAAATCATGCTTCGTAAGGATAGATCGTAGGAAACTGAAGTTAATAAAGAGCAGCTTGTTTTGAAATATTGTGGTACTCATCAGACAAACTCGATCCCAAAAATTTTACTGGTTGATCTTTGTTGCAATTTAGTCACTCATTGAATCATTCCAATAGTCATAGTCACTTGCACTAAACCCAACTGGTTAGCTGTCACAGAAAACAGATTCTAAATCCAGGAATCATCCTCACTAGTTTTCTGGAAATATTGTAAACTAGTTCATTTAAGACTAAGACTTTTTTTCCTTGGCACAGTCTGCAAAAGAGCTCACAGCTCAGCAGCAATAAAGCTGGCTAGAAGAAGAAGAAGAAGACGAAGACTGCTTTATTGATCCTTATGGAAATTTGTTGTGATTACAAGGACTCTTTTCTCATATAAAGACAACACAACAGAAAAATAACACATAAATTCAACAGACAACATAAAGAGACTACACACTGGTATCTTGGTGAATTTCATGTTCCCTGATCGTTGAGTGGCAGTGATAGAGTCTGACCGAGTGAGGTATGAACGAGTTTTTGTACCGCTCCGTTCAAGAGTTTTCTAAAAATTCATTGGAACTTTGTTCATTTACTTTGAAATTGAATTCAGTCAAACTTTCATGCAATGCAGGATAGTAATCAAAAGTGTTAGACTCAACTGATGAAATCCAAAATTGTATTTTGTATGCAAAAGATGCAAGTTTGTCTCTTATCTTAAAAAGTGCAATACATTTACCTTGAAATGATAAGTTAAACTAAGTTGAATTGATAAAATCAATTCATAGCAATTTGTAAAAAATATCTGCCGAATATACAAAGTTCTATCAACCATGATGGTTTTATTTAAACTTCCACAAAATTTAGTGTTGAATTATTTTTGCCTTAAGAAAAACCACCAACTCACTTTGAAGTTCATAAAGTCTTGATAGAGCTTCTCTCTGGAAACCCATGTCACTTCAGTGTGTAATAATAGTGCTTTGTACCGACAGCCCATCTCATTACATACATTTTTAAGAATCTTGATTAAAGTGGTTTTGATTTAATAAAATTAATCATTTTTACAGCATCAGCCATGACATTTTATTAATGAGTATAAATATTTTTAATCACAGAGGCTTCCTTATTTAAAATACAATGACTTCTGGTAGTTTTCCTTAAAGCTACTTTCTAGATATCAGTACATGATACAACACATTCATCTTTCTACCATTGCTCGAGCACCAACTGTACAATATCAAAACATTTTTCTTAACCTATCACCTATCTTTAGACTAGTTGATAAGTAATGTAATTTAAGATACAGTTGAATATTTCTTCTCCAGTTGTATGTCCATTTAAATGCACATTGGTATTAGGACTAGGAAGTAAATTATCTTTAACTCTGGAAGAACATTGGAATCGTAAAACATTTTACAAACATTTTTTACAACAAGCCTGTATTAGTATAATATAGGAACAGTATGTATAGTTTGTATTTAGCATTTTGTAGTTATATGAGTGTTGTTATGGCACGATTAGGAAATTTTTGAAATTTTTGTTTGTTTCAGAAATAGGGGAAGTTTTGACTTAGAGACAATGACGTGACTAGTAAAAACAAGACTAGGTTTTGGATAGAGAACAAAATATCAGCCGACGTAAACAGACAGCTTCCAGGAGGCTCTGCTTGATATAACCACCTGTCATAGAATTTCTTTTAATCATATAATCATATCCATAACCATAAACCATATCCTAATTAGATTAAGAGACTGGTATTATTGTATGCAATACAATCTTCAATCTAAACTTTCTCCTGATTAATACTTTATTATAATTTTTTAAAAATTCTTTAGGTTCATCAGTTGTTCAGCTTTGCGGTAATAATCCATTATTTGCAAAAAGATTGTCACAAGATTTCACAATTGAGAAACTCGTTCTTGACATGTTCAAAGGACTTGAACATCTTCACAGTCATGGTTTGGTTCATTGCGACTTAAAACGTAAGTTGATAATACCAGATTTAAAAAAATATTTTAGTTAACATTTTGTACTGATACTACTTTGTTGACTTCTAGCTGAAAATGTTTGCTTGAAGAGCACCTCCACTGGCTTCACTCTAAAACTGATAGACTTTGGCTCCTGTAAAGAGGAAAATGAGGAAAGTCTTTCTGGGATAACTCCTGAGTATCTTCCACCTAGTGTGAACATTGTATTATTTGAAAATGAAGCCAAGGTAAATATTCATGAAAGATTTTACTCTAAATAAAACCTGCATTGATCTTTTTATAACAGTGTCTGTTGTGGCATTTTATGTCTCAAGAGATGTTCTTTTCCCTTTGCAACTTCTTGTGTGACTAAAGAGGCCAATCATTAGATTGATCCTGTGGACACAGGTTGGGCATCTATAATCATCAGGTGCTATTGCACTTTCATCCTTCTCTCTATTTCTGTTGTGTATGGCATCTGCAATTCGGGACTCCTCTTTACGCTTGTTCTTTGTGTGGATCTATCCAGTGCCTCTTTTTTTCCAACTGTTAGTGTGGATTTTTGAAGAGCTTCGTGTCGCATTTACATAGATCAGTATTCCCTAGGGCCGGATTTAAGCATGTGGAGCCCCCTTACAATTTTTCTAAATCTTTAATACAGATCCACTTATGAATAAAAATGTGTATATCTAACAGCATGATATATGTTAGTAGAAAGAAATAGAGTTCTTGTACATTTCATCTCACTTTTCGGTTTAAAAAATATTTAATTAATATGCATATAAGTGTCTAATTTTGAGTTTGTGGAGGGTAAGGTCCTTGGTAGATGTTCTATCGTAAATCCAGAGCTGTATTTCATTATCCCAAGCATTCTTCAAGCGGACACTTCTTAAGCATGACATTTTTGCCCTCTATAAAAATGCAGGGAAAAAAATGTTTGAAAATAAGTTTAGGTCCCCTCAAAGTTCATATATTTTTGTTTCTTTTTTGTGGAGGCAGCTTTCTTGTAGAAACTCCTGGGCTGTAGTCCCACCTGCCCTCCATAAAATCCAGCCCTGAGTATACCTTAAAAGTGGATGACCAGCAGCTCATCTCCCTTCTGTTAGATCGCCATACAGAATGGCTTGTGGAAGTCGACCTTGTGTAAATTCCGAATAATCAAGTCAAGTTTAAACACCATAATTTCAATGTTATTTATTACATGTATTTTTTTTGTTCTAACTAAGCACTTTGTTTAAGCATAAGTACATTTCAGAAACTGAAGCTGAAACCAAAGTTGTCTGGTAAAGATGATGTCTGGGCTGCAGGAATGGTAACACTTTACATGAACAAGGGAGAGCATGCAGTCATTAGACACTTCATTAATAAAGTCACCTACTCAGTACCACAAGAACGAACATTGGTGATGCAAATGGTTAGTTTCAAATTGTTTGAATGCGGGTATTGGAGTTCTTTTATGGTCCTTGATTGACTGTAACATGTTTGAAAACCATTTCCAAAGTTGATTATGAGCACTGTGAGCTATAGTGAAATTGTTTAAGCCAATGAAGGAGGTTACATTCTTTCAGCTTTTACTTCGTATACAATTGTATACAATATGTAGGGAAATTATACAATACAATACAAGAACTCAAACCTGCTTGCCAAATTTGAAACACTACGCTTCAATGGGTTCAATGTATCACATCTGTTACCTATTGATCGGTAGGATTAGGCTAAAGTAATTATGGCACGACATGGCCTAAATTGTGCTGATGTGCCAAAATTCATAAATATCAAATACTTAAGTAATGAGTAGGTCAATAATTTTGATTACAAAGAATCAAGCCTATAGTGAATTATTCAAAATTAGATTAATACTGGATAATTATAATTCAATTGAAAAAAAAGGGGGGGGGAGGAGCATTGTAGACAATAATGTTAAGCACAATATTTTACTTTTCCTGTTTTCATGTCACTGCAGATATCGGAGCTGAAAGATCCTCTACCATCATATTTTACCACTGAGAGATTTATTTTGAATCTAATGTTCAAATATGTGCTAGTTGTTGATCGAAATTTTCGATGGACTTCATCTCAAGTTAGTGCTTTTCTCAAAGGTGAGTTTTGAGATGTCCTCAATCATTTAAGGCTGGCCACCTCAGTTACTCAAGTTGTCAAGTCATGTTTTTTTTTAAACAAACAAAAACTAGAAATCTTGATAATAAAATAGTTTTTTTTTTGTTTTTTTTTAATATTTGGTCACTGCTTTCCTTCTAAATACAGCAGCAATAAGAGGATGCATTCTCATATAATGAAATAATTCACCAATGGAATAACTTATTGGTAACAATAATCTGCTTGATTCACATAAAAATCCAACCACTCTCAAAGTTTCTACTTTCTCTTCAATACAAAAATCTGTCAACACTACCCATTATGTGTGTGAGGTATCGGATATTCTCACAGAAAAAAGTCGTCATGTCAGCCTTTTGACCAGCCCACACATGGCAATAGGCTCACAGCAGACAGCAGTTTCACAACAGTACTTGCAATAAACTGGTTAAGAATAAGACTGCTTTATTAATCCTTATAGAAATTTGTTGTGATTACAATAATACAGGGACTCTTTTTCTCATATAAAGACAACACAACAGAAACATGCACATAAATAGAACAGACACAACATAAATAGTTCATTCAGCACTGGCATCTTGGTCCTTTTCATGTTTCTTGATCAACAAGTGGCGTTGATATAGTCTGACAGAACGAACAAGTTAACAGTTAAAATAATCTTGGTGTCCCTTGTCTGTACTGTAAACCTATTCTTTTATTTGATCTAGACCAGTTGAACATACATTACAAAAGAAAATCTTTGAGACAGGATGGTGCTAGCAGTACAGGAATTATACAGGTTACACCTCTCTCAGCTCAGGTAAAGCTTTACTCAAAATCAACACAGAAAGTTATCTGTTAAAGCCAGTATATAATCAGCACATCATTACTGACTCAGCTGTTATAAAAAAATATATTTTTCATTTTCTTTTCATTGAAGGTTGACTACATGCTAGAGATGCCAACAGGACTGGAACTATACAATAGAATAGCTGTGAAAAAAGGTCTGTGAAATGAAAATTTTTTAACATAGTTCTATCTCCATCTGTACTTATTTAGATTGAACTAAGTCGTTAAGAGATTTATCTTTGATATGACTATAGTTTATATTTCTGTTAAAGTGTTTCCCAGAATTTTTAATACCGGTTGTGTTAATTTACACTTCCTTCACCAAAGTCTCATAAATATTCTCGTCATTAAAAGTCAATTTTAGTCCTAATTTTTCTTCACAGACCAACTAAACCTGACTCAGAGATTTAATTGTCCTGTGCTTGTAAAGAAGGAAACTGAGCAAAACTTTTGGTTCAGCTCTATAACCAAGAAAGCATTGGTAAAGGCTGAACAAGAAACAAAAAGACAACAGGTGTCTGTTTATCAAGAATGTGAGGAAGAGATGGAATACCAGAACTTGGTGGAGTCATTTTTGAAAACCTAAAAGTCCAGTCTTAGTCATCGGACTTAGAATGTCTCAATATCAATGTCCTATTAGTCCAGCAGGATACTCTTATGAGTAGAATACCCAACATCCATATGTATTGAGCCGAAGTCATAACAATCATGAACTGTACAATGAATCTAATCTCAACCTTATACTGAGGGTGAACAAGCAGTCCAGAGTTAAGATTTGGAACTAGTCAGTCACTAAGCAGTCACTCTATGGCAGCGGTTCTCAACCTTTTATGCTCGGCGACCCCTTTTTACAATCCCCCACTTAGCCGCGACACCCCCCCCCCTCCCCTTCCCGCACGCACACACAACACAGAAGAATAGATAATAACAATCCATTTTTTCAATGGTCTTTGGCAACCCCTGGCAAATCGTCAATCCACCCCCAAGGGGGTCATGACCCACAGATTGAGAACCCCTGCTCAATGGGCATGTTGAGAGCCAGTAGTTCTATATGTTGAAGATATGTGTTAATAATAATTATAATCTCTATTATCCATAAGGAATTGTCTTACCATTTGTGCATTACACCAAAACAAAAAATATTGGAACTAGAGAAAACAAAAATTTTGATTTGTTGTCACCATGTGGCTTATTTTGTACCAATCTCAGTTCTATTTTATTTGTTCATCTATTTGAAAGACATAAACCAGTATGTTTATTATGACTTTGGATCACTCCTATTGACTTCTGTTGTGAATGACTACTCATTGTTTTGATTCGCGAGAATGACCAGTGTGTAAGTGTATACAGAGAAGGCAAGTAGCCTTGTAAGTGTAAGATGAGGTCATGTACTTAAGTACTGCTTGGTACAATATCAGATAATTTTTGCTGTTTGTAAAGAATTTTCTTCTGCTATAAGAGTGTTTTTTATTGCTAAAAGAACTCCTCCATGATTATCAGCCGTATCTTTTCTAAAAATTTCATAATTACTATTGAAAATTTCTGCGTTATAAATTTCAGGATGTAGCCAAGTTTCTGTTCCTGCAATTATGTCTGGTTTCTCACATTCTAATAAAATTTCTAAGTCTACTGTTTTGTTCCTAATTCTTTGAAAATTTATTACTAAGGTTTTAAGGTATTTTGTTATTACTTCTTTAGTAGGTTTGTTTAGTGAGGCTGTTGTATTAATTTTAGTAGATTTAGGTTTAACAGGAGTGGATCTGGCTAGTGGTTGGTGAGTTTGGTTTGGGATGGTGTTTAGGATGTTGTATGGGTTAAAAGTGTCCGCATCAAAGGAATCAAACAGTCCTCATGTAAACTGAGGTAAATTGCATGGTACACAATGCCATGATGCGTCTTTGTTGCCTAAGGCATAATACACAGGTGTATTCATATGGAAACATGATGCATGGTACCATTCATCGCAGGTGTCACATTGAATGGCTTTCTGTTTCATGGTGCATACTTTTTTGCAGATGTTGCATCTATCTTTAGATCTAGGCCCTGGATTTGATTCTACATCTCCTGCTATTAATATTAATAGTGATAGGTATTTATTTCTGCTGTGTCTGATTGAGAACTTCCATTTGTGATGGGTAATCTTCTTTAATGTTATGGATGTGTATGTTAGATTATTTTTGAAGTTGCATTGATCTAAAGTGTGATGATTGATTATGACTGTTGTTTCCTTTTTAAGTTTAGTGTTGACTGAGGTATATTATTATTATAACAAAAAAGAATTAAAGAATAGTGGAAAATAAAACCTTGTAAGGAAAATCAGGGTAGTGTGACGTCAATTAAATTAAAGAGGTAAAGAATCAAAAAGTGACAATGTGTTGTCTTAAGCTTTAATAGAATAAAATTAATGTAAAGGATAAGGAGTTCAAGTATTATATAAGACTAATAAAATATATGCTTTATTATAGTTTATATAGGCTTTGTTCCAACATTTTTACCGTGTTCCGTAATTGTGACTGACCATATCTCAGTCGATTTGAATGTAAAATTTAAATATCTGTTGAAAAACTAAACAAAGCGTCTATTTTTATTGGAAAATGGATGGGCAATGCCTAGATACTTTTAGTTTTTCCATAGGTCTAACCATTACGGAGCAAAAAATTGAAAACTAAAAGTAGTTGCAAACTGTTCCGCAATTTAGTGTGACTCTACTCTATATATATTTACATACAGATGGCATAATTATGTAAAACGAACAAAATATATATGTATTTAGTACTAAAAAAAAAAAGGTATTTATTTTAACATAAAATTAAAAAAATCCCATTAAAATGTATGCTGATAAGTTGAAATCACACCTCCAAAAAAAAAAAATTAGAATTCATCTCTCCTAACCATTTAAATGCAACTTTTTAATACATTACAACAAACACAAAAGGATGGCTGCCTGGTCGTGCGGTTTGCACGCTGGACTGTCGTTTGGATTTATCGATGGTCACGGGTTCAAACCCTGCCTGCTCACATCCCCCGTCGTCCTGCGGGAGGTTTGGACTAGGAAGTAAACTATTTTCAACTCCGAAGGAACATCCGAAACATGTAAAACAAACAAACATTTACAAAAGCTTGCAATACAGAAGAATAACGTTTTAAATATATTTGATGTAATTAGATGTTTTTTAAGGATGAAATATATGTAGGCCTTTGTTACTTTATTTTGGAAATAATAAATATTTTGCCAACATCCCACTTAGAACAGAAACAATGTCATTAGCTGTGGTATGTCCACAGAAAATGTAATGAAAGTTATCTTTTAATCAAATAACAACTTAATTGACTGTCATCCCAAAAACCTCAAGCAACCATTTTTTTTTCAAAGATTTATTAAAGATTACAAATGGTTACTATTCCATTTTTTTTTCTTAAATAAGACACATTTTAGAGATGCCTTCATAATGTGTACTCTCTGTGATGGAAATGTACATTCTTAGTTCCTATATGTGTACCCTATTTCATAGATACTAGAGTCATGGTGGGCATTTGAGGTAATGTTTTATTTATTCTTTGATTAACTGAACTTAAATTAAATCCTCCGCATAAACAGAGCCTGTAATATACAGGCCTATTTCTATGTTTAACCCTTAAAGTGCTGAGCTGTTTTACTACGAGTGCATAAAAAATGGAATTACAATTCTGATTTTTAGAGGCTAATCTACCACACGCGTTTAAAGGGTTAATTGACATTTGCTTACTAAATAATGGGGGGGGGGGGTATTATACCTATTTGGTTTTTTTTCCAAGCAGAATTTCTTTTCAACTATATCTATGTATAGTTTCCCTGCCTTTAACGACGGATATAACTTTTTTTTTCGGACTTTTCACAGCTGTGTACGAAATATTTTCGTTATATCTACAGTAGGTCTAGACTGTTGATGTAAGTCGAATCACTAAAATTCACGAACTTTTCTCGTTTGTGTGCGAATTATCTTCGCTGAATCTATCGTAGATCTAGAATCTATAATTGACTATAGATTCTAACTATAAATCACTAAAATTCGCGGACTTTTCACGGCTTCACACTGTAGGCCTACACAGGGTTAGTAATTATCTTCACTAGATTCTAGTGATTTAGCGTAAGTGCCGTAAGTCTAGATCTAAAATTTAGACTAAATTCGCGGCTGTGCGAATTATCTTCACTGACTCTAACGTAAATCTAGAGTTTAGATCTAAGTCACTAATTTCGCGGACTTTTCACGGCTGTGTGCGATTTTATCTTATCTGACTCTACCGTAAATCTAGACTCTATACTCTAGATATAATTAAGTCACTAAATTCGCGGACCTTTCACGGCTGTGTGTGAATTACCGTCACTAGATTCTAGTGATTTAGCGTAAATGTAGAATCTAACGTATTTCTAGAGTTATCTATACATTAGGATTAGATGTCCTTCTTCCCTAGTGCTATTAGAGCATGGAATGGGTTGCCTGAGCTAGCCAGGAAAACCAGTGACTTGGCAGAATTTAAGTCATTGGTTAATATGCATGACTAAATGCATGACGCGTAGGACGTAATCATCTTCTTTTTTGAAGTAACGTCTGTATTATATAAGATAAGATAAGATGTATCGAGATCATTAAATCGACTAAAATTCATGGAGCGTTCAGGTTAGGTGCAAATTATCTTCACTAAATCAAACTCTAGATAGGCTACTATTAGGTATTCTAGATCTAGAGTAGATGATTTACGCAGTTTCCACGCGAAGTCACTTACTGTTACAAAAAGATTTTAGGTGAGGGGGGGGGCGGAGGGGGATGTAGCCTACACATCATGTTGGTAATTGCTCTAATACTCACTACACACTAAATCTAGCGCTGCCTTTAAAAAAAATAATGCCAGTTGAAATGCTTGATTGGTGTAAGCGAAAAAAAACCCCGAAGATTACCGCAGTGATAAATAGCGAAAATAAATATCAGGTATCGAGAGGGGAAAAAAACTAAAGGTCCGGTTGAAAATTCAAGGTTTTTTCGCCTTTTTTTTTACGAAATTTAGGGCTTTTTCAAGGCCTTGAATTTCATTATTAAATTTTCAAGGTGGCCACGAATCCTGATTATCATTAGTAGATTTATTTTAATAGATTAAGTGGAATAGATCTATTGTTCTAGAACTTGAGAATCTACATATTTTTTGGCATCTCGTACAGCACAGCAGACAAATTTACAAAAGCCGTCAAGTCGCAATAGGTTCTGCGTATATGTATACAGTTCACGCCATTCACGGTTCTGCGTATATGTATAGGCCTATAGTTCACGCCATTCACGGTTCTGCGTATATGTATAGGCCCATAGTTCAGCGCGTTGATATAGTTTGACTGTATTACTATTACACACACGAGGGCCTGGTCACTACTACTGTGTAGCGAATGCATAGAATGCTGGGTTCGTGCTTCCTGGAGTAGCCTACTCTTGACACGTGACAAACATGGATACTACAGATTGACTAAGTCCGTTTCAGCAGACAACATTTAAAGTTTTTTTGATAACAATAATAATAATACTACACTCCTTGTCAGTTACACAATAATAATAATAATAATACACTCCTTGTCAGTTACACAATAATAATAATAATACTACACTCCTTGTCAGTTACACAATAACAATAATAATACTACACTCCTTGTCAGTTACACAATAATAATAATACTACACTCCTTGTCAGTTACACAATAATAATAATACTACACTCCTTGTCAGTTACACAACAATAATAATACTACACTCCTTGTCAGTTACACAACAACAATAATAATACTACACTCCTTGTCAGTTACACAACAACAATAATAATACTACACTCCTTGTCAGTTACACAACAACAATAATAATAATACACTCCTTGTCAGTTACACAAGTCTATAATAAACAATCCTATCCGCATAACAGCGGTATCACATATATCCAATACGTTAAACTCTCCAGAGTATATTACAAATCACGTCCGCATCTCAGCGGGTAACACCGTGCAGAATAATACAGAATAACTACTAGAAATACATGTCTCAAAAGACCACTGGCATCAACTGCTCAAAAGTTACTACCTAACTGAAATTACTACTCGACTTTCTAAGTCGCTACTATCCGTCCCGGACCAAAAATACTACTTGACTGCCAGGTCCAAAGGATACCACTTGACTGCCTTGACTGAACTAAAAGTCAACTTTATTCATTCTACTTCCTGTTTTCTACATCAGGAATTCCACGTGTCTTTTAACCTCTTAATATGACGTGAACATTAATTCAGGCAATGTCAACTGAGACTGTGACAATGATGTAGGCGTAGTCATATCACCTCATGGGTACATGTGATTCGTAAAACGTTAAAATACATACTAAACACTGCACTCATCATTAATCTTCTGAATCACTGACATTGTCATTAAAGTAGACTCTATATCTAGATCTGCATTTCAGATCGAATCTAGTTTAGAAATCTAGATTCTATCTTGAGACTAGATTGTCACTAGTCTAAATCTAGCTCTACCTCACGAAAGTCTATTAATTAGGATAGGCCTACATCTAATTTCTAGATTATTTTATATAGAGTCTGTATCTAGATCTATAATAATTCTATAGCTAGTCTAGATCAGACTCAGTAGATCTACTATCTATACAATAATGAATATATTTCTACTTATAGATCTACTTTTCAACGCCAATATAATAATAATAAGGCTTGTCATCGAGTCTGAAGATTTATGAGGATCTCAAATGCAATATTTCCCATCGATATGCAGCCCCAGCTGTAACTTACATATTTCACCACAACCAGCAAGCATAACCATTGTCCGCCTATGGTTGATTAAGATTTTCTTTTCGCCGCCTGCGTCTGTCTTCGGTAGGGGAATTCTTTTTGGTCTCAAATGTGAATTCCGCGGCCTTAGTGAGTGACCTCCAGCTGTCTGTCTCGCTCACCAAAAAAGAGTGCCTTTGGCATACGTTCGTCCCAGTGGTGTAGCAAGGTACCCGTGGGCCCGGGTTCAAGAATATGTTGATCGGTCCCTCCCCCCCCCCCCGACATGACAAAAAATGTGTGTGGCAAATAAATCCAGTAGTTTGTATGTATCAGTACATTTACTAAAAGACATTCCAATGCAAGCTCATGAGCACAGCTGACAGAATTATTGAAGACCATGTTTAAGTATTGTTTAGCAAAGTGCGTAAGTGGCTGCTTTTGTTGAAATAATACATGAAGGCCATTCAGTGGCGTAGGCAGGGAGGGGGGGTCCAAATTAGAAAATACCCCGGGCCCCCACTTGAGGGGTCTCCCAAACGAGTGTAATAATATATTACGCCTTTATCTGTCATCATGTCGAATGTCAAAATGAAGGGGCCCCTAAAGAGGTCAAGCCTGGCGGGCCCCCAAATCCCTAGCTACGTAAGTAATTTAAAGAGTGATGGTGATATTTTATTCCTTAAGAGTATTTGTTCAGTCAATCCTGCAGACTTCTGGTTTTCGCAAATATGAAAATCTACAAATGACTCTCTGGTTGCAATTTCTTTGGGTAGTTCGTCATCATTTTTTTAAAAACAAAGCTAATTTGATAAACTTTTAATTCTCTTTGAATGCTCTCAACCATGATTGAGAAAAAATGGCACAGATTGGATCTCCTTTAGGTGTTTTGCTAAAATTGCTTTGCCCAAGTATATTATCTCGTTTTGAAACTGGGGGTCGAAGTAAGGGGTTGTGTTTTTGTTTTCTTAAGAATGTATGTAGGCCTACTGCTTTAAACATTGTCGTTGTTACTTGTATCACCTAAATGATACTCTTCGCGATGACCAATAAATGAAAGGTTGTTGCATGCTTAAGTTAAAACTAACATTCACTATGCGGTGAATTACTTTCAGTCAGTGATTGGACTTCTTCAATGTGCTCTTTGTTTGCATCACCCCACCCCCCCCCCCCGTTCTCAGTCGTTCATGTTGTCTGTACGTTTGGCAAACTAGTTGATGGACTTAAGTAATTATATATAGCAGGCCAATCTTTTTTTTTTTTTTTTTACGATTCGGTTGTAAAACAAACAACATTGATGCTATCTCGAGGTATAAACCCAAGACCATCAGAACGACTTTCCAGTGCCAGCCATTCAAATGAAAGGCATTATTCAACGATGAATGTAATTATTGCTATATCTTAAAATTTTGTGTTAGGCCTATAAACCTCGTAGTGTTTGTTGTTTTCTGTTAATGCCCATGTCTCAGATCCATATACAATGATAAAGGCACATTCCTCATCCCATATGCTAGGACAAATTTGTACAAATACTTCTTCTTCCCTAGTGCTATTAGAGCATGGAATGGGTTGCCTGAGCTAGCCAGGAAAACCAGTAACTTGGCAGAATTTAAGTCATTGGTTAATATGCAAGACAATGGCCTAGTTAATGCTTAATTACGTTTTTTTTTTAAAAAAGTTATTTAACATTTTTTAATTTATTATCAAAAATACCCCTTTTTGTTTTTACCAATACAGTGTCCAGGAAAATGATCAAACATTTTTTTTTTCTATGCTAGATATCATGACTGGATATAATTCTACCAACTTTTATCGCTATGTAATATGGCTATATGCCCATTATATGAAAAGTTGAAAATACGGTTAGCATTGTTGGCTATGGGATTTTCCAGTTTTTGATAAAGTTTGATAAAGAAATTTCGTAAGTTTAAAAAAAAACGCTTTAGGCCATGTAAGGCCTAATATTCTGCTATTGTACTAAAAATACGCCTATTAGTGTAAAAGTGCATTTGAAGAAACAGTTGTTTCCTAAATATTTTGATTACAATTTTTAAATTCTATTTACTCTATTTACTTCCGTTAAATTTGCTATGTCATTTCTTTCGATTAAAGTAGATCTAAGATCTAGATCTAGTAATTTATCTTCATCTGTTATTCGCTGTAATTCAGCTTTAAAACTCTAAAACTGTTTAATACTAATCCAAACTAGGTAAATATGAACTTTTATGAAGAGTCTGAGCTATAGACCATTAAGATTAGATCTAGTTTTTGTGACTAGAATTAGAAACAAACGCTAAATAATCAGGTTTCTCTTAAGTCTTAAGTAGTTACTCTTAACTGTCTTAACTAATAACTTGTCTTAGTCTTAAACTTAAGTCAAGTTAAGTTATATTTATATATTTTAAGAATTCAATATGCAGAAAAAAAATGCAGATTACAAATTGAAATATAGACTCTATGTATAATTACCGTTATAATGATATAAATAAGGCAATTTCCGCAATGAGCGTCAATATTTACAAACTGCAACATTTGCCAGATAGGCTTGGTTGGTTACCGATAAATTAGATATATACCACTCAAACCAAAAAATAAAATAAAATGAGTTCTCTTTTGTTGCCAACTATAAAATATAGTTCTGAAAAAGTTTGATAGCGTTTGAAAATGTAGATCTATTTTATTTAAACAACCCATACATTTACTAGATCTAGTGCAAATTATAGAGCCAATGTAGATTATTTCTAGATCTAACTTTTTTTTGTAATGATTTTTTTTCTTTACTCTTAAGAATTAATATGTCTTAATAAAAATATAAAATGTTATGGATCTGTCTTTGTGTGTTTTTTTTTAAATTTCTGTTATATATGTTGATGCATTATTTCATTAGCACTTGAACGTGTGTATGGTACACTGGTACTGGTATGTTTATTATTAAAATTGGATTTATTTTTTTTCTTTACAAGAGTACAGTATAGAAGACTTGCGTCAACAGTTACTGGCACAACAATCAATAGTTTCAGATAGATGTAGATAAGCCTTATAGGCTAGTATAGGCCAATTGAGATCTCAACTTTATTTCATTTAAATCGTAATCAAAATATTACTAAATAGATCTATTTAAAATGTAATCATTAGTCTTTATAGATCTAGATGGTCTATTTAAATTCGGTTTTTTCTTTCACACACACACACACACAAATCTAAACCTAGTCTATATCAAATACCGGTACTATGTTATAGATTTATACATTTTTTTTATTGATCTATATCCACTACTGTATGTAAGGGGCAAACTTGGAGATGTCTGACATGGCTAAACACATGTACCCCCATTCGGCTGTTAGGGGTTAGCATGGGCTCAACTAAGGGGCAGTGATGAAACCTGAAAGGGCTTAATTTATGGGCCCCATCTGGTGAACGAACATTGACACAATCAGGTGCCCTTAGGGGTGAGCTTGGGCTCAGATAATGGGCCTGACCATTAAGGGGGCACAGATTGAGAAAGCTAAAAGAGCTGTAACTCATGGTCTCTATTTGGGGGATGAATAATTGGCCCAAACAACAAGGGTTCTTAAGAGTGAGTTTGGGTTCAGATAGGGGGCCCAGATGAATTCAGGATAAAACACATTCAGGGCCAGTAAGAGAGGCGAACATTGAGGGGTCTAAAGGGCTAAACACATGGGACCCATTTAGCGATTAATGTTGGCCCAAAAGGATGCCCTGAAAGGTGAGCCTTGGCTCAGATAGGGGGGTTGGATGAATTCCGCATAAAACCCAGTAAGAGCGTTGAACATTGAGGGACCTGAAAGGGCTAAAAACATAGCCCCCATTTCGGGGGATCATTGTTGTTCAAATGGGGGTCCTTAAAGGGCGATTCTGGGCACTATCATGGGGCCCAGATGGAGCCCTAGTGGAGGTCAGTAAGGAGCAAACTTCAAAGGGCTAAACACAATGGCCCTAATCGAAGGCATACGTTGACCCAAGCAGGCCCTTAGGAGTCAGCTTGGGCTCAGGGGGCCCAGATGAAACCCTTTTAGGGACAGTAAGGGGGCAAACATTGAGAAGCCTAAAAGTGCTATAACTCATATATATGGGCTCCATTTGGGAATGAAAATTGGCCCAAACAACAGGGGTTCTAAATGATGACATGTGACCCATAGATAAGAATTAGTAAACCAATTTAGATCTCGATCTAATAAAAAAAATGTCCCTATATGTGCACATGTTTTGTTTTTTTTTAATTTATAAATTGTAATAAGTTAGAATTTGTATTTAAAGTGCAAAAATTGTACTTACAAGGTACCGATATTATCTTAAACGACTCACCGGGACTAACTAATGCCGCCCCTCCTCCTTTCTCATTCTGGACTGGGAACCAGGCAATGGTGGAGTTACCGACAGTATGGGAAAAGAAGAGACAGATCCTAGTTGCTACGGCACATTAATAATGTAGCTTACGGCATTACGTTAAGTAACTTGTCTCCACTTATTTAAAAAAAAAAGTTTAGCCGGTAGAGGAGATATGTGCAATTTGATACATAAAAATATAGTTTCTGTAATAAATAACATGTCTCCCCATTTTCTACCTACTTATTACCTTTAAATATACGGAACTGTGTCTGGTTTGTGGGCAAATAGTAATTAAGAGCTCGAGGCTGTTACGTGAATTTCAACGGATAGATTTTTAGTGGGCACCTAAAATATAAAGTAAAACTGTGTACAAATTTATTGTAAATCTTGCTTGGGTTTTTTTTTAGATTTCGTGACGAGATTAAGCAATTTAAAAAACATTTTTTTTTTTAAAGGCGGCCTTACATAGACTGAGGGAGAAAATAACTGAAATAGACCCACATGCCAGACAGTGTTTTAAAGTTGAAAAAAAAAAATCATGGATAATTATCACCAATCGTTACCAGCATGCTGGAAAACATGTCTTCTTCGCGCATACTATTTCGATATGTAAACTCATCTAAATAACTCTGAAACAATGCACCGCTTGTTCCGAATTGTCTTTTTAACTTGCGTTTAGCACGCATCCACAAGTTCTCAATATTCTGAGTATGAATCTCGGGGTCCAAAGGGTCTACAAAATTTTGTTGGTGTACAATAACTGAATGGGAATAAATCCCTTGACCAATTTGTTGAATATTTGCATACGCTGCCCAGCCATCTGATATGATATGGCTGCCAGGCAATATGTGCTGCACGATGCATTGTTCAAGTGTTGCTGCTCGGCGGTCTGGAACTTCAACGAGAAAACAGCGTCCACTCTCCCTTTCCACTCCACCGAATACCCAGTGTCCCTCTCGCCATTGGCCACGGTGATATTTTTTATGAAAATATTTCGATTCGTCGATCTCAACCACAATGGGTTCAAAATGTTCATCGACGCCACCGATTATCATAGCATGAGTTTCATTCCATTGTGCACATTCCTCTCTCAAGATATTGCACCAATCTGTAACGATTGATTTACCTATTTGTCCGGCTTCTCGTGACATTTGTAGCTGTGGCATGTCACAAGCCCAGCAATAAATAATGATAATTATTTGTTTGATACTTAAATGGCTGCCTGTAAAAAAAGAGCCGTGTCGCACAGATTTTCGCGTGCCACATTTGTTACAACACCATCGATAAGCGCCAGCACCTTGTATGTAGCGTACTAATGAGCAGTGGTCGTTGCAGTTTTCACAACGTAATCCATTTTTTACAAGCCGTCTTCTAGCACACCACTCTAATACTACATCAGCTTCTAGGTGAGGCAACAACGCTGACAAATTCCAAAACTCATGTCTTACGTCTACTCTGTCCATTATTTCGTTAAGCCCAACTATACTGGTACGAGCAATGGGTCGGCCTGCCATTAGTTAGAAAGTTAATTAGATACAACAAAGTGAAATAGATTTTAAGAAAAAAAATTACTCAGATATTTCTCAAGTAAATCGAAATGAGCAAGGTAGAATATCTTAAGTCAAATTGAAACTCGGATATCGGCGGGTATCGCGCAGGTGAATCAAAATAGATGTGTGAAAATGAAATACAATAAAAAGTGATATAACTCAGATTTCACGCAGGTTAAACAAAATAGCGAGGTCAAAATAAATCCAATGATGAAACAATTGTAAATTTTGAAATAAAAATAGAAGTCCAATATCGAGAAGTTGTGAATGCAAGGTAATGGGGCCCATTCAATGGTGATCATACGAAGCTTGCATATAAAAATTCATTTGAGAATAATTTATTTTAGGTTGTCAATTATTAACTTGTCCCCTTGACAAAACCCAGACTCTCGTCTAACTTGGCATAGAGCATAAACCAGCGTCTCTATTGTTAAGTTTTAATTATTTAGCGCTCGGATGGGCTACCCACGGCAGTACGATACAATAACTTTTCACATCTCCCTCTTTTCCAGGTAGTATACTATCGCCCCTAAGAATCGAAAATAGTGGACAAAGATGTACTTCTTTAGTTTCCTATTCATAGGATAGGTACCCTGACGGCTGACATCCTTTGAAATGTAGATAAATGTGAGAAAACTAATTTTCTAAAATTAACTTTCTTGCTCACATTTCGACCAAAAAAGATTAATTAACAAAGTTGGATCTATATAACAGAGACCCCAAAACAAAAATGCCATCTCCGCATACGTCGCCGCGTTTTGGCCTCTCGCCCATCCTTTGCTATTCAATTCGTCTGGGCCTACCCCGTCACCAAGGGTCAAGTCGATAAATTTCAGTAACTGGACACGCAAGGGTGGACACTTTATTCATTCATCTCACAAGCAACAAAGAGAGGCTCTCTCTATTCCAGAACAACTAGCCAGACCCATTTGAATTAATGGACAGGTATACCACAGGATCTAACCTAAGTGACACCCATACTACATGACACACACATCAATCTTGCTCACAACATAGGAGGGGAGGAATAGGTGGCAGAAAAGGAGAGAATGTACAAAAAGTGGGGTGGTGAAGAGAGTAAGGAGAGAAAGAAAAGTATGGGGGGGGGGGATAGAAATTAGCTAAGATGTCCAGATCAAGAAGGTCAGATAACGAACTGCTAATTGCTGTCTTTGCTTGACCTGAGTTAAGAGGAAGAGGTCGGTTAGGTGTGACCTCGGTGACCTGGTCTTGGTCAAACGAATGTGAAAATGATAGGGGGGGGGGAATTTTTAAAAGCCAGTAACGTCTTGTTATTATTAACCTACTCCTCCATAAATTAGTAAATAGGCTTTTGGAACTAATTCGCGGTACGAAAAGTAATTTTAAAATCACAGAAGAGAAAGCTGCTAGGAGGAGCGTGCATGAGACCCTTTCAAAGAAGTTTCAGGCATCATGGATTACGTTTCTATTCTTTGGAAAAATTAGTGGGGGTGACTGCTAATACCGCCAGAAGTATAGCGAACTGGCATCAAGGGTTATTAGAAAAATTAATTGTCAAGTCAAACGGAATCTCTGTGGCAAGGTGTTAAATAGTGCTCTATCGTGTGCTTCAGTCTCCAACGTGAATTAGTGTCATTTTTACAATGAATTATTCACGGCCCTGAACATCCAACCTTCTTTTCTATTTTAATAAACGGGCCATGCTTTAACAATCAACGTAACATACTTGTTAATGTAACATTAATTAATTTTAAAACAACTTCCCTTCTCTCCCAAGCATACTCTTCATGAGAAAAAGAGTATAAACCCGCTTTACTCTCGTTACGGTACATTCTTTGCCAGGACTAAAATCAGCAGCTTATTATATTTCTTGCATAATGTTTGCGTATTTAAATTTTAAGAGATATTTTTCGAGCTATTTCGACGGCGCTATTTTGTTCACGCTATTTTGTCGGGAAACCGGTCCCGACACATACACGTTCTCATAGTATGAACCTATTCTAGGGTACAATAAAAGTCTTTCGGAAAAATGAAGGGTCGTAATGTAATAAAGATTAATTATGGACACCATACACGAATGGCGAAAAGGGGGGGGGGGGAGCCCCCGAAAACAATCCCATTCATTGCACAAAAAGTAGCTGCGGCCTGCTTTGTGGCCCCATATCGGAGCTTCATCTGGGCACCATTAAGGGCCTGAGTTTGGGCAAACGTTCATCCCATTAATGCCCGTGTGTTTAGCTTTCAGGCCCACATCACTGACCTTATGTAGGTTTATCCGGACTTTATCTGGGCCCTCTAATTGAGCCCAAACTCACCCCTAAGGGCTCCCATTTATCTTCTGAATGGTGTCCATCTGTTTAGCGCTTTAGTCCCCCTCCAAGGTTTGACCCATACTTGCCTTTAATATGGCTTTATCTGGTCCCCTTATTGAGCACAAACTCATCTCTCAATGTTTGCCCTCTTCACTGTCCACACGTAGGTTTCATCAGGGCTTTATCTGGGCCTCCTAAATTAAGCACAGATTCATCCCTAACGGCCCCCATTCATCCTCCAAATAGGCCCATCTCTTTGTCCCCATCACTAGCCCCACGTAGGTTTCATCAGGGCTTTATCTGGGCCCTCCGATTAAAGACAGACTCATCCCTAATGGCTCCCATTCATCCTCCAAGTAAGACCCGTGTTTAGCCCTTTCAGGCCACCCAATGTTTACCCCCATCACTGGCCCCATGTGGGTTTCAGCAGGGTGTTATCTGGGCCCCCTAATTGAGCACAGACTCAATCATTCATCCTCTAAATGGGATCCATTTGATTAACTCTTCAGACCACTCAGTGTTTGGCCCACACTGGCCCCATGATGGTTCCCTCAAGGCTTCTCCTGGGCCTTCTAACTTAGCCCAGGCTCAGCCCTAAGGGCGTCCATTTTGGACCAATGTTCATCCGCCAAATGGGGCCCATATATTTAGCCCTTTCAGACTCAGCCCTTAGGCACCTCATATGGGGCCATGTTCATCCCCAAATGGGGCCCATGTGGTTAGCCCTTTCATGCTCCTTAACATTAGCCTAGTCCCATGAGGGTTTTTATCGGGGCTTCATCTGGGCCCCCTCATTGTGCCTAGACTGGACCAGGGCCCTTTTTGGCTTTCATTAATTGCCCCCAAAGGGCCAATTATCTTTGGCCCTGTTGGGGCCCACAAGTCCTTCCCCTTACAGGCCTCACAAGGGGATTTTCTGAGCCCCCTGACTGAGCTCAGACTCAGCCCTATAGGCGCCTGTTTGAGCCAATGTTCATCCCCCAAATGGGGCCCATGTGGTTAACCCTTACAGCCCGTCAACGTTTGCCCTATACTAGCCCCATTAGGTTTCCATCAGGGCTTCATATGGGCCCCCTGATTGCGCCAGTTTGGGCCAAAGTTCATCCCCGAATGAGGCCCATGTGTATAGCCCTTTCAGACCCCTCAGTGTTTGCCCCACAATGGCTCTATGAGGGTTCCAATAGGGCTTCATCTGAGCCCCCAAACTGAGCCTAGACTCAGCCCTAAGGGTTCCCATTTGGGCTAATGTTCGCCTCCCAAATGGGGCCCATGTGTTAAGCCCTTTCAGGTCCCTCAATGTTAGCCTCAAACTAGCTCTATGAGGGTTCCATCCGGGCTTTATCTGGACCCCCAAACTGAGCCTAGACTCAGCCCTAAGGGTTCCCATTTGGGCTAATGTTCGCCTCCCAAATGGGGCCCATGTGTTTAGCCCTTACAGGCCCCTAAATGTTAGCCCCACACTGGCTCCATGAGGGTTCCAATAGGGCTTCATCTGAGCCCCCGAAATGAGACCAGACTGGGCCCTTAGGGGCCTCATATGGGGCAATGATCATCCACAAATGGGGCCCATGTGTTTAGCCCTTTCAGGCCCCTCAGGCTCCATGAGGGTTCCAATAGGGCTTCATCTGGGCCCCGAGCTGAGACGACCAGACTCAGCCCTTTGGGCCCTCATATGGGGCAATGTTCATCCCCAAATGGGGCCCATGTGGTTAGCCCTTTCATGACCCTTAACATTTGACACATACTAGCCCCATGAGGGTTTCTATCGGGGCTTCATCTGGGCCCCCTCATTGTGCCTAGACTGGACCCTTAAGGGCCCTGTTTGGGCTTTCATTAATTGCCCCCCTTACAGGCCTCACACGGGTTTTACAAGGAGATTTTCTGGGCCCCCTTACTCAGCCCTATAGGCGCCTGTTTGGGCCAATGTTCATTCCCCAAATGGGGCCCATGTGGTTAGTATGAGCTGGCCCAGTTGGGGCCCTTACTGGGCCCAAAATCTTTGCAGCAAAAAACAGGGATCCACTCATCCAGCCTTGAAAGAAAAAAACGATGCTAAATGTTGTCTATTGAGATTTTAATAGGCCCGAAGTCTAAAAGAAATATGATCACTATAATAATGTCCATTTTAAGTAAATGTTGACAGCACCATAAGTTGAAATAAAAATATAATGTCGTATTTTACTAATTTCAACATTATTCTAGACAGACTTACAAGAAATGTTGCAGTAGTCCTAGATTTATTTAAATACAATATTGATCTCAACATTATTTTATTTAAATGGTAATCAAAATATTACTAAATAGATCTATTATAATTTAATCATTAATCTCTATTTAGACCAAGAGGAAGGTGTATTTAAATTCAGTTCTTATCACACACACTAACACACACACACAATCTAAACCTATTATCTAGTCTATATCAAATACTGCCCTCTTACATCTGTCTAGAATAATGTTTTTCCTCATCTAGATCCACTACTGTATGTAATTATTATACTTACAATTTAATGTTGACTTCATTAACATTTGACTAGATAGACGTCCCGGTATGTGTACAGCTATTTAAATTCAATATTAATTTCAACTTTGACTTAGAAATATTACATGTTGACAGCACATTAAATTTTAATCATAGACTATTATGATTTTAATCCAAAAATTCTGCACCTAGACCTAGTCTATATCAAATACAAATGCCACATCTAGATCCACTATTTTTTCTGCAATTATTGTAATTTAGATGTAATTAATAAGAATATATTTATTAATTATATAATAATATAATATTCTCTCCTCCCTCTATTCAAAACTACTGCTAGTAATAGTGTAAATTCTTAGTTGTTTATTCAATCTACATAGTAACTAGAGATGGGAATCGAACCCAACTTTTAAAGTTCGGGTTCGATTCGGTTCGGTCAGATTTAAGTTCGGTTCGGTTCGATGAAGAGTATAGTTCGGGTTCGGTTCGGTCAGGTCTAAAGTTCGGGTTCGGCTCGGTTCGATGTTATAAAATTATGTAATAGCAAAATTAATTTATAAGGTTTAATACAATTTATCAGATAAAACACTTTAAGTTTAATTTTTACATAAAACAAATACTTTGCAACATATAATGCCTATGGGCAATATTTTTTCCAAAATAATGTTGCCTACATACATTTTAAGCAATGTAAAAATTTCTTAATGGAGATAGAATTAAAGATGCGGCAGGTTTTTGCTCAAGTCGGCAAGTGGTTTAATTCTGGGCAAGACTCGGCGCTAAGCGTATTCTAACCTTTTTCTCTTAGTAAGAAGAGATATTTTTTTTAAATGCTAATATCGATGTGCTTTCTTTCAGAACGCACAATTCATCATAATAAAAAAACAAATATTCTTCGTGTAAAGACGTCTCTATCGAGGATTTTTTTTTTCACACATAAGTCGTCACTATAATAAATTGCAATATACGGTAGAAATTCGACTATTCTGAGACAAAAAATGCAGAAGAATCTCAATAGCGGAGATGTTTTAAAATGTTTTCTTCAAAACGTTTTGACCCATATTGTGCATACGCGCCTCGCAAAAAGCAATCTACAGTTGACAAGGTCTTATTAGAAGATAAAATGACATCTCCTACTTAATATATCTTAATTTTTAAACATGTAATTATATACCAATATTCAGATAAGTTACACTGAAAATAAAACTTTTTTTTTCTATGCCCCCTCTCCTTGTTAGTTGGTCGTTGGTTTGTCGCTTACAAACAGCTAGTACAATCGAACCAATATAGGCGTTTTATATTTTTACCGGTAAGGATAGTATAGAGGGACTTCTTATGGTCCGGCAGTTACGCTGGGTAGGGCACGCATCCCGTATGGGAGACGAACGTATGCCAAAGACATTGAGGGACCTTTTTTTTTTGTGAGCTAAAAGGTGGCCGCCATAACAGAGGCGCCCCACGGAAACGCTTCAAAGGCGTCAACTTTGCTTAGCTGACATAGAAGAGAGCACCTGGTTGCATGCGGCCTTAGAACGAGTCAGTTGCAGTTCACTCCCGAAGGCCGCGGGATATACATTTGAGACCAAAAGAAAATCCGCTGCCGAGGACAAACGCAGACGCGAAAAGAAAAACTAAATGGACCACCTGCGGACAGTGGTTATGCTTGCCCTGGATGTGGCAAAATATATAGGTCACATCTGGGACTGCGCAGCCATGGGAAAAACTGCATTCCTCACTAATCTTCGGACTCGAAGACAAGCCTTATAATAACATATAAACTTAATAAACTTTAAAATAAAGTTCCTATGTGAACAACTCAATAAACTGTTATTACAATATTCACATATTTAACTTTTGATAGAGATGTAATATTAATGAATTATACTGATATTTAAACGAAATCTAGGTCTCAAGATTGTCTGCCGTTTCACATTTGCATTACGCTAATTTCATCATACTCAATGCATAAACACAAATCAGTCACTTAACCTCTTCTTATCGCCACCAGACACTACACACACACACACACTCTATGACACCCTTTTTTGTCAGGAAGTTGCGTCTCCCCATCCCCCAATTCAAGCTACTCGCCATCCCCACCCACGGGGGAGGACCCAAAGTTTGAGAAACGCTGCATTAAAAATACTGATGATCAATGATGCAAAACAAAATAATAGTAAAAATATTCAGTGGCGTTGCTAGGAATTTTTCATCATTTGGGAGCCCGGGAGGGGCTGGACCTCTTTGGAGGCCCCTGCATTTTGCGTAATATTGAATATTGTAAAAAACACTCATTTGAGGCTCCCCTCAAGTGGGGGCCCGGGGAGATTTTCCATTTCCCCCCTCCCTCTTCCTTGCTACGCCACTGATAATATTCCAATATGGAATACTTCACAATTTTGTAAAAATAAATCACTCAATAGAAGATAATTAAAATTTATTTTAAACTAGAACACAAATGAACTTATTGTAGATTTATATCTACACTCTCTAAATGGCCAAAACTATTCTTTTCTCAACTAACAGCCATCTCAAATAAAAGTGACAATATTTTAATGTTGACTTTGTACTTACTAGGAACTAGAATTACTAGATCTAGATCTAATTAGAGGGCGCCTATTCAACTCAAAACCAATATTGCAAACAGCCCGCGAAAATTCAAGGGGGGAGCCGGCACATACGGAAAAACCTATGGGAACCCCAGCGCACCGCTTTTTTTTTTCTTTTTAAAGTTTTCAAAATACCCCCCCCCCCCCCCTTTCCCAAGTTTTCAAAGTATAATGGAATCAATAGAATTTAAATAAAATATTTAAGTAATTTTTATTTTTTTTAAAACTAAAAATTAAAAAAAAGGATGTACAAATTGCAAAATTAGTTCGGTTAAGATAAGGAGGGTTCGTTCGGTTCGATTCGTACCAAGCAGTTTCAAAGTTCGGGTTCGGTTCGGTCATAAGTGAGGTTCGAGTTCGGTTCGTTCGGTTCGGGTTCGGTTCGTTTCCCATCTCTAATAGTAACATAGCTATCCGTATTTACGGTCGGTATTTTATATAGGTCTGTGAGCTCTATTATTTCTATTAGTTTTTCTCTCTCTTCCTATCCGTGATTAAAGTCGGTATTTAAAAAACAACTAGGTTATTCCCCCTTTTGATAATGCTTTTGGTCTTGATCCTGCTCCTTGACAACGCAGAAAAATGGCCAGGAGTGTAAATACCGACGCTCAATGCGGATATTGCCATAAATAATATATATTGTCATTGGAAATACGCCATTTTGATTTTGGTTTTAAGGCTTAAAGGTAGTTTCGTATTTCTGACCTACTTTAACCAAAGTCACCTGGTGGTTGGACAACAAAGAGGAGAATGGCCTTGTCTTCCTATGTTTAAATTGCTGATGCTCCTCTATTTTTACGAAATTTTACATTTAGAAACATTTTAAAATATACAGAGTACATCAACGAACTCCATGAATGTTCAAATTATAATTATACGAATGTTTTCATAAAGGGCCAAGAACTGTTTAAGGATGAGTTTAAATTATCAGTGATATTTGCTTTATAGTCATGACAAGCGTCAACACATTGCCGATGATACATTCACATACAGAAGAAGATATTTTTACAAACGTTCTTGTAAGATTTAAAAAAAGGCTTGGTGTAAACTACACAAAACACACACACACACACACACACACACACACACATATATATATATATATATATCCCTATATATGGGATAATATGCATATTAGTTGAAACGTTGTTATTTTCATAAACTTCAGCTATTTTTAACGTTATGTATTTCATATTCCGCTAATTAGTAATACACTGTACACATCGATAACATTAAGAATTATTATTTGTGTTGGATGTTCGTTTTGTGACACATTAACACCCCCCTCCCTCCCATAGATGCTTATAATTCTTTTCATGACTCTCTCCCCCTTCCCTCCACTGCCTGTTGGATAGTTTGTGACACTACACGTTGAGTGTATACTTCTCCTCACTGCCAGCTCATCTGGAGTGATCACCAGGGGCGGACTGGCTATATGGGCAAACGGGCAAATGCCCGGTGGGCCGGTACCAAATGGGCCGGTCTGGTCGCGACCAAAGATTTAAAAAATTCAATGCAGACAACTTAAAAACAAAAGTGACATCAGCAAGACACAAAGGCCCGAATACGTTTTCTTGTTGTTGTTTTTTTTAAATTCTTATTACAATTAATTTTGTTTAAAATTCAACAAGAATATAATTTTAAGAATTACACTATACACTGTACGTATTATCATTTGAAAAACGTTAGACCGTACTTTCTGCTATGCACGAGCGGCATGGCCTTCAACACTACTTTGATGTCTTCGAGACTGTGTTTGGCCTGATCATTTTGCTGGTCGGCATGGGCCTTTGATGGCACCATTTTTGTTTTGCTCCTTCCCTCACCCGTTTTATAATGGTTCCATTGAAAGTTAACGAAAAAGAGGGATGGGAGAGGTTAAGTTAGAAAACATTGATATAGCGCGGCAAAAATAGGCGCTACAATTAGCTCTTTAACAAAACTTAATAGAAGTTAACAAACACATACACACAGCCGCGAAATTGCAAACCACCCAACTTATTCATAGTTCAATATGGGTATAAAGTTCTAGATCTACTTTCTGCGATTTGAAAAGAAAAAGTAAGTTTCTTATTGTTTATTTGTAATAACATAGATCTAAAAATACTACACTTAAGGCTTACAAAAAAAAATATTTAATTAAAACATAAATCTAGATCTAAATCTATACTATATCATTATGATTAAAGGCAAACTTATGCTTAGTATGAAGTCATTAATAATGAAAATTATTACAATAATTAAAATAATTTATATAGCGCTGTCACATCTGATATTTAATGAAAGGAGATTTAGAATCATTTATATTTTAAATAATATATTCATATACAAATCGCGTTTTTGAGAATGTACTAGGACGAAGCAAGAGCTTTTCACATTTAGAAGTACCTCTCTAACCGTTCTGCTTTCTCTTATCTTTTAAAGGAATATATATAGATCTATCTATTTATCTATTTATCTATCTATCTATCTATCTGTCTATATATATATATATTTATATATATATGTATATATAGTTCGTCCATCGTAGTTCGATTATGACAACTTTGTCATCCAGGGGGGCTGAGGGCTTTGCACTGGGGTTTTATGTCTCCTCGTGTGGCTGGTGAGACCTATGTGAGCCCGGAATGTTCGGCCGCACACTAGGCAGGTTATTCCAGCTGGAGCTAGTGTCATTGGCCTTGCTTTTCTTCTCTGGTGTTTTTCTTCTGCCAACATTGTTCTCTTTTTCTCAGCAACCTGTGCGCCGGTTTTCACAGCGCGACGTCATGATGCTCTGTCATGTGCCTCTTTCTCCCAGGTGGCTGTGTCTATGCTGAACGCCTTCAGAGAAGCTTTGAGGGTGTCTCTGAAGCGCTTTCTTTGACCACCTTGCGAGCGCTTTCTTTCGTTTAGTTGGCCATACAATAGTCGTTTAGGGATGCGGTGGTCTTTCATTCTGCATACGTGTCCTGCCCATTGCAGCTGGGACTGCATCAGGATTGTGTGGATGCTTTGTAACCCCGCTCTTTGTAGGACTTGAGTATCTGGTATTTTGTCTTGCCATTTGACATTCAGTATTTTTCACAGACATGTCATGTGGAAGTGATTCAGTTTCTTTGCATGTTAACTGTACACTATCCATGTTTCTGAGGCACAGAGCAATGTAGGGAGGATGACGCTCGATAGACCCCTAGTTTTGTATTTGTTGTGATACCACTTTAAAGGAATGGGTTGCCTGAGTCAGCCAGGAAAACCAATGATTTAGCATATTTTAAGTCACAGATCAACATGCATGACTAGATTGACACGTGAAATGCGTAGGACCTAATTATTTATTTTTTTTTTTTAAGAAACGTCTGTAATCTATAAGTAATACCAAAAAGTTTGAAACTCATTAAGGCTGCTATTGTAGTGTTTATAGTTTTCAGACTACATACATGTATAAATAGAATATATTATATAAGCCTACGAAAGCATACATCCAGTTTTCGATGCGTTATCAAATTTTATATATTTTAATAAAGAATTAGGCTTACACCTATGATAAAACACATGGGCGTAGCCGAGTGGGGAGGAGTTCAAACCATCACCTGCCTCAGATCTCATTGTCTGAAAGGGAAACTTTACTTACTTCCTCAATGCAGTCAACTTAAGCAAACTACTGTCACCAAATTTCATGAGCGTAGCCAATTGGGTTTTGTGGTTTCCCCCCCCCCCTCCAATACAAAACTAGATCATTTTACCATTTTCTACCAGTCGCTGGACTCCAGTGAATAGAAGATTTAGTTTTTGATTTTTTTATCGGAAGAGTAGCGGCTAATTGCACTGTAGATACCTCAAAATATGCATTTTTTAAAAGCTTAAAATAACGGAAATAATGCTTGGATCCGGGGCTTCGCCACGGACACCACTGGGGAGCTTACAGCTGTCCCTTGGCGGTGTGTACTGCCTTTCACTAATTATAGGAAGAGAGTATTCTAGGGTAGAAAAAACGTTTAAAAGAATGAAAGATAAGAATGTAATGAAGATTAATTACATATACACACACTAATATATATATATATATATATATATATATATATATATATATATATATATATATATATATATATATAGGCCTATATATATGATTATATATGAGGGTTAAAATACCCTCCCCCACACCAAAAATATATGACATGCCATTTGTGGGCCGGTTTATATAGTAATGCCCGGGCCGATTTTGATACCCAGTCCGCCCCTGGTGATCACCTACAGTGGGCATGGTCTCTGGCTTCAAATTAGCAGCCCACACTTTTTCTTTCATTCATAAGTTATATATTATAGATATCTCGATCTAGGTCAAGCTTATTCATTGAAAAAATCATAGATTTATTAATCCCAATAATATTTCTTATTACGATTTTGCTGTGTCCAAGGAAGGAGACTGAGCTGAATTCATTATTATTCGTTGGACACCCCCTTATTAAATTTTATTTAGCAGCTAACTGTATAAATGTGATTGGAATGTCTTTCTAAAGATGTTTGGAAGCTTATTTTGATATGCCCATCAGCCTACGATCAAACAGGCTCATAATATAGCCTCCATCCCTTATATGGGTATGAATTGCCGGGGGAGGTTAAAACAACAGCTTAACATACATGGTTACCGAGAATCTAAAAAACTGCCATCTACTTTGGAAAAACGGAACAAAATTACCGTAACTTATCTAAAATTGGACATGCGCAGTCCCGAAACGTCGATTTTCGCTCCTAACATAAAAACAAATGAATTACAAACAAAAAAAAAGCGACCCGTTCATTGAAGGAGAATTCGATGGAGTGTCCAAAATATAAGAACCTACTATAGTAGTAATTTGGTAAACATTCAAATAAAAAAGTTTTAGCAAATCGGGGCTGCTCGAACTTCGCACTTTACTCTATTTAGATATAAGCAATTTAATGTGCGTTTTAGTAGGTATGTCAAATGACATAACAACAATGCATTGCGGCGCGGTGTGAACATTGTCCTCTGCTCATTGGAGTAGGCCTACTAACGATATTAGCCTATTGAAATTGCATGTGTATCATTTTTATCTCTAGTTAGCAAAAAAAAAAAAAAAAAATACATCTTTTTTTATTTTTGTTCAGTAATCTAGATAAATTATTCTTCTACAATTTATTTTTAGTTTCATAAAAATCTGTCATTATTTTTTTTTCTATTAATTTTTTTGTAAGATCAACTGTTTTATTTATAATTAACAAGGCAGTCAATGGCGATAGTTTAAGTTTATGATAACCAGGAATTACCTCAAATTATATGGTTATTAAAAGTGGTGATTGTCTAAAAATATTAAAATCTTACAGATCATTCATATATATGTATGTAGACCTAAAAAAGTAATTGTTTTGTCTTAAAATCTTTTAAAAAATCACTTTCTTTTAAGGTTAACTGAGATCGTTTTTGGCGGCCATTTTTTTCAACATTGTCTAATGTCTATTCTAACCCAGCTGGCAATAGACAAAAAAATAATAAAAATAAAAGAGCTTTAAAAAAAATATTTTCAAGTCCAATAACAATATATAGGGTACTTAATATTGATAGCAATAGTAAGTTGTAAACTTCATCAAATCTCGACCGCTTGCATCCCGACTTTTCTCAGAGCTTTGTGAAGCAATGGATTCAGACTACAAATGTCTCCTGTAACACACCTACGTTCGTTGGCTCTCCAGGGGAAAAGTGTTAAAGGTGTCGTCCAACTCAAGGCTGAGCTGATTTCATTCTTGGAGGCTGAAAAAAAAAAGACTTTGGATTTTCTATTCATGACGATTTATTTGACAAATTAAATTCATTGAATTTAAGTCTTAAAGGACCATTGCAAACCATCATCACTGCATCCTCAAAACTGAAGTCATTTGGTGAAAAATTGTCTTTGTGGCAAAGTAAGATCTCGAAAGGAGTCTTCGACTGCTTTCCTACTTACTATGAATGTGCTTCAAATAAAGAAATTACCCCCGAAATTCTGGACACTTTGACACACTTGCAGTCAGCATTGCAGCATTACTTTCCAACAGTTGGAAGTAATAAATATGGATGGGTCAGTTATCCATTTGGAAACAATGAAGCTACAAATCTGACAACTGAAGAAGCAGAGCAGCTCATTGATTTAAAAAACGATACAGTTCTTAAGTCAAGTTTTGCCGAGAAAAGCCTGGATAAGTTTTGGATTTCAATCAACAAGTTATATCCTGCAATCAGTTTAAAAGCAATCAAAATAATTCTTCCATCTGCATCTTCATGGTTTTGTGAGTTTGGATTTTCAGCATTGACTGAAATCAAATCTAAGACTCAGAAGAAAACACCACCAAAGAACACACCTCCGAAGAGACAAGAAAGCCCTGTTGTCATGCTAAAGAACAGGTTCTCTGTGCTCGCTGATGAGAGCATGGAGACTGAGCAGCATGTCAAAACCAACACTCCGGGAGAACCCGGAGACATCATGTCTGACACAGGTTCTCCTCAGAGAACCCAGCCAGACACCCCAACCTCTACTGAATTAGAGGTTGACCAACTCCCTACGGGGAGAAATCAAATCGGAGAGGATGCCTGAGGTGAGGGAGGAGGAAATAACTTCCGCTCTAACCAGAGGGATCTCCCCTCTCCAGAGAGAAAGAATTCCCTTAAATGGGGGTTGTCCTCCTCTCCATCCAAACCCAAGAATAAAAATATCAAGGTCACTGGAATAAAGGGAAACCCCTCCGGGGGCCTCCCAAGGCCAAATAGCTTCAAGTAGGTCATTTAGAATAAGCCATGGATTCCAGAATTGGACAGTGGAATTGTAGAGGCCCCAAGGCCAATTATGAGGAAATGCAGCTACTGATGGACTCTGAGACTCCTGTAGCTGTCTGCTTACAGGAAACATTTCTGAAAGATAGCATCAGTTTCTGAAGCTACAGTGCTTATAGCAAGAATGTTGAGGATGCAGAGAGAGCATCAGGTGGAGTCTGTATCCTTGTGAAGGATAGCATCCCCCATGAGAGGGTAGAACTACAGACCACACTACAGGCCGTTGCAGCTAGGATAACCCTACACAAAGTTATCACTTGCTGCAGCCTGTATCTACAACCAGGCGCTCCATTAAAACCAACAGACATGGAGGACCTATTGAAACAACTCCCTCGGCCTTATATAATTTTTGGAGATTTCAATGCCCATAACACTATGTGGGGATCCAACAACACTGACACAAGAGGTCGTATGCTGGAGGATATCTTCCTCCAACATGATTTATGCATACTTAATGATGCATCACCGACCTACTTGCACCCAGGAACTGGATCTCCCACGTGCATTGACCTCACCGTATGCGTCCCCGGACTTCTGGACGACTTTAAATGGTCAGTTAGCAACGTACTACGGGGAAGTGATCACTTCCCAATCATTACTAACAATCTCCCCTCATTGGGATGACCTCAACGGTGGAAACTGAATAAGGCCGATTGGCCAAGGACATCACAGAAAATATCCTCAATGAACAGAACCCAGCTGATACCTTTGCTAGCAAGCTACTTAGTATAGCCAGGAAAGTTGTTCCCCTAACCTCCGCAAATCCAAAACGGCCTAGCAAACCATGGTTTGATACAGCTTGCAAAAGTGCTACTGGTGATAGGAAAAAACGACTGACTGCATTTATAAAGAATCCTTTGCAGGAAAACCTAAAGCTATTCAGGATAGCTAGAGCAAAGGCTAGACAAACCATATGGTCAGCCAAAAGGAATTCCTGGAGAAGTTTTGTCGGCAGTCTGGATGCCAAAACTTCTGCTAGAGCGGTTTGGAAGGCAGCAAGGCGAATCAAAGGGAAAGAATCAAATGCAATAGGGCATTTAAAAAACCAAGGACGAACTGTCACGTCCCCCAGAGAAATAGCTGACTGCCTTGCATTCTCAATAGCAGAAAAGTCATCCACTGCAAACTACATGCCAGAGTTCCAAAAAGTCAAAACCAGGGAGGAAAGACACCCCATTGATTTCAGATCAGAGAACAATGGAGACTACAACAAACCGTTCTCGCTTGAGGAACTCGCTGAACAAGTCACATGACACAGCGGCTGGAGAAGATGAAATCCATTACCAGTTCCTCAAGCACCTGCCCGAACCCTCATTGGCAGTCCTGCTAGGGGTCTATAACTGTGTGTGGCAAGCAGGCGCTTTCCCAAACAGCTGGAGGAAAGCCACAGTTATACCGATACCTAAACCGGAAAGAGACGGCTCTGACCCAGCAAACTATCGACCAATGGCACTAACAGGCTGCATCTGCAAAATGCAAAACCATGGAAAGAATGATTATCAGTAGGCTGGTCTGGTACCTGGAGAGGAATAAAGTGATCTCCAACTACCAGTGCGGATTCCGGTAGAGGCAGACAACAACTGACCACCTGGTAAGGCTGGAAGCTTATATTAGAAATGCATTACTCAGAAGAGAACATCTAGTAGCTGTATTCTTCGATATAGAAAAGGCCTATGACACAACCTGGAAACATGGCATTCTACGTGACCTGGAGCTTATGGGGCTTAAGGGACACCTTCCCCGCTTTGTGGGGGAATTCCTGAAAGACCGAAAATTTCAGGTTCGAGTGGGCAACTCCGCTTCTGACACTTATGACCAGGAAATGGGTGTACCCCAGGGCAGCATTCTGTCAGTCACCCTGTTCAACATTAAAATAAACAGCATAGAGTGCTCTTTGTATGTTGATGACTTTGTCATTTTTACTTATGGGAAAAACATGAACACCTTAGAAAGAAAATTACAGTTATGTTTAAACAAAATTCAAAATTGGGCAAATGATAATGGTTTTTAATTTTCTGACTCCAAAACAGTTAGTATGCATTTTTGTAATTTAAGGGGCCTCCACCCAGACCCTGAACTATTTATACACAAAACGAAGATCCCTGTCGTGAAAACTACACATTTTTAGGCCTCACCCTAGATTCCAAATTTAATTTTCTCCCCAACATTAAGGAACTTAAGAAGAAATGCCAAAAGTCATTAAACATACTTAGAGTACTCAGCCGTACGGACTGGGGAGCTGACAGAGATACCTTGCTGCTGCTATATCGGAGTCTAGACTATGGATCCATAATATATGGAGCAGCAAGGAAGTCTTATCTAAAAATACTGGAACCAATACAAAATGCTGCCCTTCGTCTCTGTCTCTGTGAGTTTCGTACATCACCTATTCCAAGTCTCCATGTGGAGGCTGGAGAACTCCCCATGGAAATAAGAATGAAAAAGCTTGCAATGCAGTATATAGTCAAGCTAAAATCCAACCCCACGAACCCTGCTTTCGACTCCATATTTAACCCCACAGAGGTAGAATTATACAATCGAAGGCCTAACGTCATACAGCCGTTGGGCCTTCGAATGAGAGAACCCATCCAAAATTTAACCCCACCCATTGACCAAATCTCTAAAATAGAAACCCCTCAGAATCCTCCTTGGCTTGTGAATAAACCCAAATTTAATTTATCCCTCCTTAATTTCAAAAAAGAAAATACAGACCCAAGCATACTACAAGTCCACTTTAGGGAACTGCGGGAGAGCTACAGAGATTGTGGCACCATCTACACAGACGGATCCAAAATAGATGGAAACAAAACAATCTCCCATAGACTCACCGATGCTGCTCCATCTTTATGGCCGAATTGCATGCAATATCGCTTGCACTTATGGCGTCAAAGCATCCGAAAGGAGGAAAATTATAATCTGCTCTGGCTCCAAATCTGCATTGCAAGCTTTGGGGCAGATGAAGACTGGCATTCCATGGTACATAAGAGCCTGAAGCTGTTGTACCAAATAACAGCCGACCATAGGGATGTCACCTTGATCTGTGTCCCCTCCCATGTGGGCATTGAGGGAAACGAAGCCGCAGACAGAGAAGCAAAGAGAGCCCTAAATCATGTGGTGTCAGGAACCCTAATTCCCTGCTCGGACCTGAGACAAAGTATTGCCTCTGCCACCTATCGAGAGTGGCAGGACCGATGGGAGGCTGAGACTCACAATAAACTCAGGCAGATTGTGGCAGATGTCAGGTGGCGGCCCACATCTAAGGGTCTGACAAGGCGTGGTAGCACGACCATGTCCAGACTTAGGATTGGCCACACCTACATCACATACTCTTTTGTGCTGAAGAGAGAGGAGCCCCCACTTTGTGAGTACTGTGACTGTCGGCTCACTGTGGAACATATCCTCATTGATTGCCCCAGATACCAGGATGTCAGGGAGAAATATTTTAGAGCCACTAACTTAAAAACACTATTCGACAATGTCGACCCTGGGAAGGTACTGGGGTTTATCCGGGAAGTGGGGCTATCTACGAAGATCTGATTTATGAATTTGTGAACATGTACTATTTACATTAGATTTTTACCAAATTATTAAATTTTTACTACCTTTACTATTTTAATTGTGAAGAGACCTTGATTTTAATGATTTAACTGCATAGAATTTAGCCGTTGCTATGTAGAGAGAGAGTAGTCCTTAAGGGACTGCAGGCACGACATGGCCTAAATTGTGCCGATGTGCCTAAAATCAAATCAAATCTTAGTCCTCAAGTTATAAAGCTATTTTCTGTTATCTTTCTTTAAACTAATTATTTAAAAAAAACAAAAAACATTTAATGACTTTACTATTCTTTACAAATATAACTGGTAATAGGGATTTGACCTAATCACAGATGACTAGGAATAGGGTTCCAGCCTATACACAGTTGACTTGGAATAGGGTTTTTGCCTATTCCCAGCTTGAGGGGCCTCTAAAAATATTTCTGCAAATCTTTTGCTTGCAGCTTGTAAAGAAATTTTAAGTGCAATTAATTTTGTCATAATTTCTTTCTATTTTATTTATTAAAGGTACTGGTAATAAAAAAATGGACCATCATCATGATAATATCTCAGCATCTAAAGATGGTGAGTCTTCAAAACTACACATACTAATCAGTCTTCCTCTTGTACTTCTTTATATTACTAAATGTCTTTTTCAATTAGACTGCACTATTCATGAAAACATATAGTCTATCTTCTATATCATATATATATATATATATATATATTTAAATATATTTTTTTGACAAACTATATAATTAACTACTAAGTTTAATAATGCTTATAAATTGCATTTGGATTTTGATTCTTTAGTAGTTCCAGTGAAACAAATATTCATTGGAAGAGGGGGATGATAAATATGAAGGCATGGAAGACTAGCTTCTTAGCAATCACACCTTCACCTATACCTTAGTCTGTTGGACCGTTGGGGCTCCACACAAGACCGTCCTTCTCTGTTCCTCTCTGTCTTTTGCCTTGGACAGAATCTCTCTCAATGGCAGTCCTGTCCATTCCTTTATGTTGTCTTCCCATTGCTTTCTGTCTTGTTCTTTTTTCTGGTATTGTTCCCTTTAGGAAGGTATTTGAAAGCCCAATGGACCATTAAATGGCCAAAGAATTTTACTTTGCATATTTTGACAGTAGTTAGCGTAGGACATATTAATTTATATTCATTGAATAGTTTTGATTATTAAGATGTAAATATACTTAGAATCTTCAATATGTTTATAAATTGTATTAACATTTTTATTCCTTATTATGTTTATTAAAACCAGAATCCAAATCAGGTACCCAGGAGATGGATGATAGAGCTAATGATGTCAGCCAAGGTAATATTTAGGCATTTTCTTAAAGCATCATTTGTTTGTTACAAAATATATCTAATTCTTCTTATGCATTTAATAGATCTTAAAACATTAGTAGAGCCCTATCAAAAACTAAAAACATAATTTTTTTGTATGCTGTGATAAGATCCTTGAGAAGTAAGACAAGGTATTCGAAAATTAATAAAATTAAAAATTAACTCGTACACAAAACAGCTTCCAAATGAGGTTTGTTTTTGCCAATGACATATTAATAATTCTATGAAGTTTATTTTTAATTTTCAGATTGCCATACCAGGCATTGATATTAAAACTATAAATTATTATCAAAGTACACCATTAATAGCATTTGTATTCCAAGTCACTTAATTCTGCATCTTATGGTCCATGTCAGTTGTTTTAGACATTACAGGTACTAAAGGATTAAATGATTAGGGTCATATTAATTTTGAAAAGACATGAATATAGTGCAGATCATAATAAGGACATTAAAAAAATTTGCTCTGAAAAAATTTAAAAAATTGATGATTCGCTCATTTATAAAATAGATTATACATAAATACACACATTCACCTGTGACACTTGCCAATGTCTAGATTTTAGAGGATCCACACATTTTTATTTTGGACACCAAAAAAAAAATTTCTTGTATCAGTTAAAACAAAAACACAAAATAAAATCTATGAACTTGTGGAAGTGCACAAATACAAATACTAAAGTAGATTTTAGTGGTACACAAGATGTGTTTCATACCAAATAAATTAACTATTATTATTGCTTCTGTTTGTTAAACACCTCTTGTTGAAATATGTGAACATTTTCTGTGGCTTTGCCCAATTACTGATAAAACTGGAGAAGGACTTTTGACTTCATTATAGAAACAAAATGGAAATAAAATATCTAAGAGGTTAGGGATAAGACAATGGTACGAATATGAACGGAAAAAAAAAGGATGTCTGCAAAAATGAATTTGAATTTTGGTAACGCGTCTTAATGAATTTTGTTTTCTAGAGCTAACTCTTAACATAGTTATTAGTTGCAACAAAATTTGAGTTGTAACTGAAACACCAAATACACAATGCTGTAAGTAGGAAGTTGTTAGGCTTGATGCATATAAATTAATTTAGGCCAATTTACGGATAGGCTTGCAGGGTCATTAGAATAGACAAGAGGCTCTTAAACTTTTTTCTTTACTCCAGGGATCTCTTTATATAGTTAAAATTCACTCACAGTGGTGTTTATCAAAATTACTCGGTATAATTTTTGCCTTAAATAAAATATTTAAAAAATGACTTGGATAAGTGTTATGATATTTTATGAGTGTATTTAGATTATGTTCGGCTCAATGCTTGTAAATAGCAATCCTAAATCTCCTCGAGAACAAATTTCTATAGCCAGTTACTTTGATTTGTTGACATTCGTTACAGCGCTGAATCCACTTTCATTCAAATAAGAAGACCTCAGAAAGCAGTTAACAACTTCTGCACCAAATTGTGTAAAATTGTTACCTTTCTTCATACAGTACACCCTACGGTCATCTGGGGTCAGTGGATCACAGTTTGAGAACCACTGAAATAGACCTTAAGAAACATTTTTGTCCTTTCAAGTAGTAATCTTATATTTCTGCTCTTCTTGTTCACTTCCCTTAAATTTTCTATTTTCAGTTCTACTACTCTAATTTCATCTTTTTTAAAAACCAAATGTAGTTATGAAATTGAATTTTAACTATATCTATTGTGAAATAAACTAGTTAGTATGAATCTCTTTGAGGACTAGGTGCATCAAAGTGAACAATTTATACTAATATATATGCATAGAAACTATATAAAAGGTTGAAACTTACATTTTTATAGGCTAATCAATAGCAATTTAAATACCAGTAAAAGCACAGTATTGATAGTTTTTTGTTTTTTTTTGTGATTTTTTTTTTTAAAGGAAATGTATAAAAAGTAGATATTATTGCAAAGTTGCTGTAAATGTATTATGTTGCTTGCAGGTTGTTTTTTGTTGTCACATATATATATAACTTGTAAGTCATTACATCTGAGTGGTTGACTGTTCTCTCTAGGAAGCTAGAAGAGAGATTTAAAAATTCCTTTATTCCACTTTCAGTCTGGGTGTTTCAGGCTAATCCGGCACCCAAGAAGTACCTAGGAGCATAATTTATCCAGCACTGATTGTGTAATGTAAAATGTGTTTGCATTTATATTCTAATTATTATATTGTCAAACTGATTTCCATGTGTTTGGACCAAAAAAAAAATAAAAAAATTTATCTTTAGGCTCAGCAAAGGATTATCATGATCATACAAGTATAAAGAAACAAAAACTTGATAGTGAAAGTGAACAAGAAATGGAAAATGACTCAAGCAGCAGGTAAGTTTTCAAATAGAGGGCAATTCTAAATTAATACCAGTATCAGGATTGGCTAGCCGGTGTTTTTTTAACAACCAATCAGATTAATTTGTTATTTTTATAAGATAATTTGTTTGTACTGATTTTTTAACGTGAGCTAGTGTTAGGTGAAAACTTCAACATGCCTGACAGTGAAATTGATGAAAGCAAACTCACTCTCTGCCCTAATCATAATCTGGACAATAAGGTCTACACTAGATCTATGATCTAGATCTAGTAGTTTTGTGATGCTTATCCAAGGTTAACATGGTTTAGAGTTACAGGGACAGAGAACACCTGTAAATATGCCCAAGAGATTAGCACCATGTAGACTGTTTTATGCTTTTTTTTAACCATTACTTTAGTTCTAATGGGTGGGTTACCTCAGTTTACATCAGGACTGTTTGATTCCTTTGATGCGGACACTTCTAACCCATACAACATCCTAAACACCATCCCGAACCAAACTCACCAACCACTAGCCAGATCCACTCCTGTTAAACCTAAATCTACTAAAATTAATACAACAGCCTCACTAAACAAACCTACTAAAGAAGTAATACCAAAATACCTTAAAACCTTAGTTATAAATTTTCAAAGCATTAGGAACAAAACAGCAGACTTAGAAATTTTATTAGAATGTGAGAAACCAGACATAATTGCAGGAACAGAAACTTGGCTGCATCCTGAAATTTATAATGCAGAAATTTTCAATAGTAATTATGAAATTTTTAGAAAAGATAGGGCTGATAATCATGGAGGAGTTCTTTTATCAATAAAAAACACTCTTATAGCAGAAGAAATTACCTTACCTAACTCAAAAAATGTAGAATCAACATTTTGTAAAATTAATACCACCTCAACATCCCTAATAATAGGCAGCATTTACAGACCACCAAATTCTAGTTTAGAATACATGCAGGAACTATGTAATCAGATTACTACACTTAAAGAGACAAATAAAAATGCAGTTTTTTGGATTATGGGTGATTTCAACCTACCTGATATAAATTGGAAAACACTAACCATAGATAAACACCAAAACCTTAAGGACATAAATGAGCTTTTCATAGAAACTTTACACAACCTAAGTTTAGATCAAATCATTAAAAAGCCAACTAGATTAAACAACACATTAGATCTCTTCTTAACCAACAGACCTGGATTAGTAGTTGATTATGAAATTATCCCTGGTCTATCAGACCATGAGATCATAAAAATACACAGTCAGATAAAAGCAGTAGCCAATACAAAACCCAAAAGAAAAATCTTACTCTGGAATAAATGTAACCTAACACAACTACACCAAGCTGCACTAAACTTTCAACAAACATTCTTATTAGAAAAAGACATTAACCAACCAGTCAATGACCTCTGGAATTTCATTAAAAACCATCTTAAAAGCATAATAGAAAATCATATACCAACTAAATACACATCAAACAAAATAAATAAATACTGGTTTAATAATAGACTAAAGAAGCTTTGTAAACAGAAGGAAAACCTCTATAGAAAATTTAAAGAAACTAATGCAGAAAGAGTTTACAAAAAGTATATAAAAATTAAACACTTAACCCAAAAAGTAAGCAGACAGCTGCAGAGTGAATACATAAACAATGTAATATCTAAAGATAACAACAAAAACCTATGGTCATACATTAAGTCTAAGAAAATGGAAACAACAGGCGTAGCGCCATTAAAAGATGAACATAACATAATACATAATGATAATGAAACTAAAGCAAACATTCTAAACAAATACTTTGCATCAGCATTCTCAGCCCCAGGAGACAAAGACATATTACTGAATTTGAACCAAGTAGACAACATAGAAGATATAGTAGTACAAGAAAATGGAATTCAAAAACTATTAGCCAACACCAAACCAAATAAAGCTTCTGGACCTGATGGTATTCCAGCTAGATTACTCAAAGAACTAAGTAATGAGCTAGCCCCAGTGTTCAAAATACTCTTTCAGCCTTCACTTAACCAGGGCAGAGTACCAAAGGACTGGAAAGAAGCTAATGTCACCCCCCTATTTAAAAAAGGAGAAAAATCTGACCCAGAGAACTACAGACCAGTATCACTTACCAGCATCACATGTAAAATCCTAGAACACATAATATGTAGCAACATCATAAACCACTTAGACAAACATAATGTCCTCACACCATACCAACATGGCTTTAGGAAATATAGATCATGTGAAACACAACTAATAGGACTAATTGATGATTTTTCAAAAGGTTTAGATAATAGTGAACAAATAGATGCTATCTTACTAGATTTTTCTAAGGCTTTTGACAAAGTTCACCACCATAGTTTGCTTAAAAAATTAAAATATTTCGGCATTAATGGTCCACTGCATCAGTGGATTAAAGACTTTCTGATAGGGAGAGAACAAACTGTAATAATAAATGGCTCTAAATCAACACCGATAACAGTAAACTCAGGTGTACCTCAAGGTACAGTCTTGGGTCCACTACTATTTTTAATTTACATAAATGATTTACCAAATTGCATTAGTTCAGGAACAAAAGTCAGATTATTTGCAGACGATTGCATAATATATAGAACAATAAAAACAACACAAGACACAGATATTTTACAAAGAGAATTAGATGAATTACAGAAATGGGAATCAAATTGGAGCATGTCTTTCCACCCAGAAAAATGTCAGTTGTTAAGAGTAACAAAAAAACTAAAACAAATTAATTCCACTTATCTTATTCATGGCAAACCAGTATCACAGACTAAAAACGCAAAATACCTAGGTGTTATAATAAATGAAAAACTATCATGGAATCCACATATTGATGAAACTACAAAAAAATCAAACAAAGCATTAGGATTTATTAAAAGAAATTTCTATAAATCAAATAAGAACATAAAACTAAAATGTTACTTAACCTTGGTTAGGCCAATAATAGAATATGCATCCTCCGTTTGGGACCCCTCAACTCAAGAAAACATTAAGAAACTGGAACAGACACAAAATAGAGCAGTGAGATTCATAACAAACGAATATTCACATTTGACTAGAGGAACACCTTTAGTAAAATCACTAAATTTAGAAAGCCTTCAGGACAGAAGGCTCAAAAGTAAAGTAGCAATCATACATAAAACACTGAACCATAATCTTCAAATACAAAAACAAAATTTAATAAAATACTCTGAAAGACACAAAGATAAAGGCACATTCCTCGTCCCATATGCTAGGACAAATTTGTACAAATACTCCTTCTTCCCTAGTGCTATTAGAGCATGGAATGGGTTGCCTGAGCTAGCCAGGAAAACCAGTGACTTGGCAGAATTTAAGTCATTGGTTAATATGCATGACTAAATGCATGACGCGTAGGACGTAATCATCTTCTTTTTTGAAGTAACGTCTGTATTATATAAGATAAGATAAGATAATGTTTGTCAGGGAGCCTAAATAAATGGGTGGCTGACTCTGTGGCCAAAATAAAGGCATTTTATTTCCATGATATTGGAAAAGGGGGGGGGGGGAGGAGAGAAAAGTAGTAGAATAATGTGACAAAAGTGTCTAAAGTGTCCATGAGCCTTGTTTCCCCAAACACAAGTATTAGGACTTTAGGACTTATTCAGGCCTAAACCTTCTTTAAAAACTCTTACATTTTTAATTCTGTTCTGTTTTGAAAAAATGTGTGCATAAATTTTTGTCCCTAAATCAAGCAAATTACCTTAGCTTATTTTAATACATGTTAATATTTTTATTGGATTTTATAAGATTGTATTAGTTTATTCATTTTTCTTCAATAATATATATAGTTTTGTTTATGTAAAGTAATTAGTTTATTTGTTATAAATTTTTTTGTAATAATGTTCAGTTAGTAAAAATTGCTCAGTCTTCTTGGCATCACCACCTTGCAGCAATGCACTTCCAAGCGAACTAACCTCTAGACCATAGACATGTCTAGAAAGCATCCTTCTAATCAACAGTATTTCACCAGTATGCAATTACCACCCTCTTTGGATGATTGTACCCTATTTCCACACAATGAACATGATCTCCAGCTTGCTGTCAATGGATTAATGCCATTTTTGGTTTAACTATAAACCTTTGGAAAAACAGAAGTCACCCAATAAAACCTACACAACCTCCAAAGATCGCTGTGAATGGACACTCCCTTAACACGGTAGACGACTTGATATATCAGGGAAGCATGGTATCAAACGTTAGTGATGAAGCACGTGCATTAAATAATCATGAGAACCTTGAGATATGAGTTATCAAGCTGATGTATGTTGTTAAGTGCAGGCCACATAGCTATTCTTTAACTGTTTGACCACATGAACCTTCCTAGTAAATCATTTATCGTGTGATTCTAGTCTGAGGCTTTTGTGAATATCATTTCTTGATGTGCTCGACTAGTCCTTTATTGTTTACATAGCTTCTTATATCAAATCACTCTAAATGAGTATCTGTCTGGAACAAATTTTGAACACATTATTTTCAAATCATTGGAACTTAAAACAATTATTTATTGTATCCTACAAAACATAAATCCATTTAAAAGTAACCAGTGTAGTCAAAAAATTATTGGTAACTAATTAAGAATTTGTTTGATACCAAAAAAGGGAAATTAATTCTTAAGTAGTCACAGATATGGCTAAAAATGTGTGGGGTTTAGTTTGTCTCCTTAGATAATTGTGTGTGTCATTTCTCCCACACCCATTCTCAGATCAATGAAAAAAATTGGCCAATTAGTCAATTAATTGTTGGTAATTAATTACTTTGTTCGATATCAAAAAGCATATAACTATAACTACTACATTATTGAGATATTTATTGATACATGTTAATTTCTTCCCCTCAGAAAATAATTCAGGCATCTAAAAAATGAGAAAAGAGTTAATGTAAGCTTTTTTCTAATTTTAGTTTTTATTTTCCTTGTAATCTTTGCTTACAGGATCGTCTCTGATGTGGACCGGAAAAAATGTATTCGTTTAAAAGATTATGTAAGTTTTGTTGATTTTTCCATCTAGTAAAGCCATTTACATTAATATTTCTATTAACAACCATCTTTAATAGTTAATTTTTAACCTTGCCCTTTAATAAGATTTGTTGGTGTTTAAGGTATAAACACCCCCCCCCCCCCCCCCCCCCCCCCCCCCCAAAAAAAAAAAAAAAGTACATCAATCAATCTAGTTGTTGGCAAAAAATCAAAATAAGATCCCATCAACTCTTCTCTAAATTTTTTTTTATCTCCTTGGGCAATGGTTGGAGAACCCAGTTCTATCTCTTTTTTGTTTGCTTAAAGAATTTTGTTTTTGGTGGTTTATTTTGAGGCTGATGCTTCACTTAAAGCTGTCATTATTTCTTGCATATTCTGTAGTCTGTTAGATAATAGGGTTATGTCATCAGTGAATTCCTGATCCTACAGCTTTTGTGTGAAAGACCATTGGATTCCTTTCCCTCAGCCAAGTTAGTATTAGAAGGAACTGGTAGTGGTTTGACTCCTAATGTGACTGTGAATTCCTCTAACAGTTTGCCATTGTGGACTACTTGGCTGGTGAAACCATCATTAAAAACAACTCGCACTTGGGCTCCTATTTGAGAAAATTATTCCTAAGAAAGTTATAAAGATTTTAAGCATACAGAAATCACCCTCTTTTTCATAATTTATCATTTTACCATCACAAAGAAGATATAAGACACCATTCACAAAAACAAATAGGCATATTCTTTAAATCATTTGAAAATTGAATCGTTGAACATTATGTAACTAAATATTTTAAATTTAGCATGCAACGCTAAAGAGAAACTTGGGGGGTATGAACGTATATCTAGTATGCTTTCATACAAGTGTTTGCTCTAATTATGTATTGTTTTTTGAAATGCAGAATGTCAAACAAATTTCCTCATGGAAAATAAAGATTATTATTATTATAATTATTAAATTTTTCGATGATTATTATTTTATTTGGTATCAATATCCAGCTAGTTTCTCTCTTAATACTAGGCCTTTTCAAAGTAAACAAATGTTGTATAAAGGGGAGATAGCCATTTGACACATTTTTACACAATTATTCTGAGTCTGGATATTTGGTCAGCACATCCAACCTGTTCTTATTATTCTGTTGTTTTTTTTATAGCTTTTATATAGCGCTACTTTCATACTTTCCTACAGTTTTGGTAGATCCTAAAATGACTCCTGTATACATTAATATAATTTTGTAGGGCCCAAAATATGACAACTGCTTTGTTTACTGTATTAAAAGTATATGACTAACTCTAATAAAGAAGATTGACTAAATCTTACTCTTTATCACCAATTTACAGAGGGCACAAGGGAAGAAACCTTTCAATGCAATTTCTGGTAAGCTCTTTTCCTTTTTTTAAAATAATTTTTCTTTATTGAGAATTACCTTTACCTATCCCTTAGTCTATTTGACCATTGGGGCATCTATTCTTCGACTGTCTTTCTCAATTCCTCTCTGTATTTGCCTTAGAACCTCTTTCAAAGGCAGGCCTGTCCATTCTTTTATGTTTTCCTCCCATCGTTTTCTCTGACTGAGAATATGAAATAAAAAAGTTTGAATACACAAGCTACACATTTTAATGTTTCAGAGTTAACCAAAAAGGGACACATTAGTGCGTTTCAAAAAAAGACAACTTCTGTACCTTTAAATTTTGGATACAAAAGAGGAGTAGATTAACATGGGACATATTTATTTATGATTAACAGTTTTGATTATTCGGATGTAAATATACTTAGAATCTTTAATATATTTATAAATTGTAATAACATTTTTATTCCTTATTATGTTTATTAAAACCAGAATCCAAATCAGGTACCCAGGAGATGGATGATAGAGCTAATGATGTCAGCCAAGGTAATATTTAGGCATTTTCTTAAAGCATCATTTGTTTGTTACAAAATATATCTAATTCTTCTTATGCATTTAATAGATCTTAAAACATTAGTAGAGCCCTATCAAAAACTTAAAACATAATTTTTTTGTATGCTGTGATAAGATCCTGGAGAAGTAAGACAAGGTATTCGAAAATGTGTCTTCCAGAAAGCATGCATTAGATCAGTGATTTCCAAAGTGGTCTATATAGACCCCCATGGGTCTTTGCCTACTTCCAATGGGTCTATGGAAAAAAAAAATTGGGGGGTCTGTGAAATGTCTTTGATACTGGATCTCATCTAAATTTCATTTCCCATTAATGACCATTAATAAAATTAAAAATTAACTCGTACACAAAACAGCTTCCAAATGAGGTTTGTTTTTGCCAATGACATATTAATAATTCTATGAAGTTTATTTTTAATTTTCAGATTGCCATACCAGGCATTGATATTAAAACTAAAAATTATTATCAAAGTACACCATCAATAGCATTTGTATTCCAAGTCACTTAATTCTGCATCTTATGGTCCATGTCAGTTGTTTTAGACATTACAGGTACAAAAGGATTAAATGATTAGGGTCATATTAATTTTGAAAAGACATGAATATAGTGCAGATCATAAAAAGGACATTAAAAAAATTTGCTCTGAAAAAATTTTTTAAATTGATGATTCGCTCATTTGTAAAATAGATTATACATACATACACACATTCACCTGTGACACTTGCCAATGTCTAGATTTTAGAGGATCCACACATTTTTATTTTGGACACCAAAAAAAAAAAATTTCTTGTATCAGTTAAAACAAAAACACAAAATAAAATCTATGAACTTGTGGAAGTGCACAAATACAAATACTAAAGTAGATTTTAGTGGTACACAAGATGTGTTTCATACCAAATAAATTAACTATTATTATTGCTTCTGTTTGTTAAACACCTCTTGTTGAAATATGTGAACATTTTCTGTAGCTTTGCCCAATTACTGATAAAACTGGAGAAGGACTTTTGACTTCATTATAGAAACAAAATGGAAATAAAATATCTAAGAGGTTAGGGATAAGACAATGGTACGAATATGAACGAAAACTTATGCCTTAGATAAAATATTTAAAAAATGACTTGGATAAGTGTTATGATATTTTATGAGTGTATTTAGATTATGTTCGGCTCAATGCTTGTAAATAGCAATCCTAAATCTCCTCGAGAACAAATTTCTATAGCCAGTTACTTTGATTTGTTGACATTCGTTACAGCGCTGAATCCACTTTCATTCAAATAAGAAGACCTCAGAAAGCAGTTAACTTCTGCACCAAATTGTGTAAAATTGTTACCTTTCTTCATACAGTACACCCTACGGTCATCTGGGGTCAGTGGATCACAGTTTGAGAACCACTGAAATAGACCTTAAGAAACATTTTTGTCCTTTCAAGTAGTAATCTTATATTTCTGCTCTTCTTGTTCACTTCCCTTAAATTTTCTATTTTCAGTTCTACTACTCTAATTTCATCTTTTTTAAAAACCAAATGTAGTTATGAAATTGAATTTTAACTATATCTATTGTGAAATAAACTAGTTAGTATGAATCTCTTTGAGGACTAGGTGCATCAAAGTGAACAATTTATACTAATATATATGCATAGAAACTATATAAAAGGTTGAAACTTACATTTTTATAGGCTAATCAATAGCAATTTAAATACCAGTAAAAGCACAGTATTGATAGTTTTTTGTTTTTTTTGTGATTTTTTTTTTTAAAGGAAATGTATAAAAAGTAGATATTATTGCAAAGTTGCTGTAAATGTATTATGTTGCTTGCAGGTTGTTTTTTGTTGTCACATATATATATAACTTGTAAGTCATTACATCTGAGTGGTTGACTGTTCTCTCTAGGAAGCTAGAAGAGAGATTTAAAAATTCCTTTATTCCACTTTCAGTCTGGGTGTTTCAGGCTAATCCGGCACCCAAGAAGTACCTAGGAGCATAATTTATCCAGCACTGATTGTGTAATGTAATATGTGTTTGCATTTATATACTAATTATTATATTGTCAAACTGATTTCCATGTGTTTGGACCAAAAAAAAAATAAAAAAATTTATCTTTAGGCTCAGCAAAGGATTATCATGATCATACAAGTATAAAGAAACAAAAACTTGATAGTGAAAGTGAACAAGAAATGGAAAATGACTCAAGCAGCAGGTAAGTTTTCAAATAGAGGGCAATTCTAAATTAATACCAGTATCAGGATTGGCTAGCCGGTGTTTTTTTAACAACCAATCAGATTAATTTGTTATTTTTATAAGATAATTTGTTTGTACTGATTTTTTAACGTGAGCTAGTGTTAGGTGAAAACTTCAACATGCCTGACAGTGAAATTGATGAAAGCAAACTCACTCTCTGCCCTAATCATAATCTGGACAATAAGGTCTACACTAGATCTATGATCTAGATCTAGTAGTTTTGTGATGCTTATCCAAGGTTAACATGGTTTAGAGTTACAGGGACAGAGAACACCTGTAAATATGCCCAAGAGATTAGCACCATGTAGACTGTTTTATGCTTTTTTTTAACCATTACTTTAGTTCTAATGTTTGTCAGGGAGCCTAAATAAATGGGTGGCTGACTCTGTGGCCAAAATAAAGGCATTTTATTTCCATGATATTGGAAAAGGGGGGGGGGGGGGGGGGGGAGGAGAGAAAAGTAGTAGAATAATGTGACAAAAGTGTCTAAAGTGTCCATGAGCCTTGTTTCCCCAAACACAAGTATTAGGACTTTAGGACTTATTCAGGCCTAAACCTTCTTTAAAAACTCTTACATTTTTAATTCTGTTCTGTTTTGAAAAAATGTGTGCATAAATTTTTGTCCCTAAATCAAGCAAATTACCTTAGCTTATTTTAATACATGTTAATATTTTTATTGGATTTTATAAGATTGTATTAGTTTATTCATTTTTCTTCAATAATATATATAGTTTTGTTTATGTAAAGTAATTAGTTTATTTGTTATAAATTTTTTTGTAATAATGTTCAGTTAGTAAAAATTGCTCAGTCTTCTTGGCATCACCACCTTGCAGCAATGCACTTCCAAGCGAACTAACCTCTAGACCATAGACATGTCTAGAAAGCATCCTTCTAATCAACAGTATTTCACCAGTATGCAATTACCACCCTCTTTGGATGATTGTACCCTATTTCCACACAATGAACATGATCTCCAGCTTGCTGTCAATGGATTAATGCCATTTTTGGTTTAACTATAAACCTTTGGAAAAACAGAAGTCACCCAATAAAACCTACACAACCTCCAAAGATCGCTGTGAATGGACACTCCCTTAACACGGTAGACGACTTGATATATCAGGGAAGCATGGTATCAAACGTTAGTGATGAAGCACGTGCATTAAATAATCATGAGAACCTTGAGATATGAGTTATCAAGCTGATGTATGTTGTTAAGTGCAGGCCACATAGCTATTCTTTAACTGTTTGACCACATGAACCTTCCTAGTAAATCATTTATCGTGTGATTCTAGTCTGAGGCTTTTGTGAATATCATTTCTTGATGTGCTCGACTAGTCCTTTATTGTTTACATAGCTTCTTATATCAAATCACTCTAAATGAGTATCTGTCTGGAACAAATTTTGAACACATTATTTTCAAATCATTGGAACTTAAAACAATTATTTATTGTATCCTACAAAACATAAATCCATTTAAAAGTAACCAGTGTAGTCAAAAAATTATTGGTAACTAATTAAGAATTTGTTTGATACCAAAAAAGGGAAATTAATTCTTAAGTAGTCACAGATATGGCTAAAAATGTGTGGGGTTTAGTTTGTCTCCTTAGATAATTGTGTGTGTCATTTCTCCCACACCCATTCTCAGATCAATGAAAAAAATTGGCCAATTAGTCAATTAATTGTTGGTAATTAATTACTTTGTTCGATATCAAAAAGCATATAACTATAACTACTACATTATTGAGATATTTATTGATACATGTTAATTTCTTCCCCTCAGAAAATAATTCAGGCATCTAAAAAATGAGAAAAGAGTTAATGTAAGCTTTTTTCTAATTTTAGTTTTTATTTTCCTTGTAATCTTTGCTTACAGGATCGTCTCTGATGTGGACCGGAAAAAATGTATTCGTTTAAAAGATTATGTAAGTTTTGTTGATTTTTCCATCTAGTAAAGCCATTTACATTAATATTTCTATTAACAACCATCTTTAATAGTTAATTTTTAACCTTGCCCTTTAATAAGATTTGTTGGTGTTTAAGGTATAAACACCCCCCCCCCCCCCCCCCCCCCCCCCCCCAAAAAAAAAAAAAAGTACATCAATCAATCTAGTTGTTGGCAAAAAATCAAAATAAGATCCCATCAACTCTTCTCTAAATTTTTTTTTATCTCCTTGGGCAATGGTTGGAGAACCCAGTTCTATCTCTTTTTTGTTTGCTTAAAGAATTTTGTTTTTGGTGGTTTATTTTGAGGCTGATGCTTCACTTAAAGCTGTCATTATTTCTTGCATATTCTGTAGTCTGTTAGATAATAGGGTTATGTCATCAGTGAATTCCTGATCCTACAGCTTTTGTGTGAAAGACCATTGGATTCCTTTCCCTCAGCCAAGTTAGTATTAGAAGGAACTGGTAGTGGTTTGACTCCTAATGTGACTGTGAATTCCTCTAACAGTTTGCCATTGTGGACTACTTGGCTGGTGAAACCATCATTAAAAACAACTCGCACTTGGGCTCCTATTTGAGAAAATTATTCCTAAGAAAGTTATAAAGATTTTAAGCATACAGAAATCACCCTCTTTTTCATAATTTATCATTTTACCATCACAAAGAAGATATAAGACACCATTCACAAAAACAAATAGGCATATTCTTTAAATCATTTGAAAATTGAATCGTTGAACATTATGTAACTAAATATTTTAAATTTAGCATGCAACGCTAAAGAGAAACTTGGGGGGTATGAACGTATATCTAGTATGCTTTCATACAAGTGTTTGCTCTAATTATGTATTGTTTTTTGAAATGCAGAATGTCAAACAAATTTCCTCATGGAAAATAAAGATTATTATTATTATAATTATTAAATTTTTCGATGATTATTATTTTATTTGGTATCAATATCCAGCTAGTTTCTCTCTTAATACTAGGCCTTTTCAAAGTAAACAAATGTTGTATAAAGGGGAGATAGCCATTTGACACATTTTTACACAATTATTCTGAGTCTGGATATTTGGTCAGCACATCCAACCTGTTCTTATTATTCTGTTGTTTTTTTTATAGCTTTTATATAGCGCTACTTTCATACTTTCCTACAGTTTTGGTAGATCCTAAAATGACTCCTGTATACATTAATATAATTTTGTAGGGCCCAAAATATGACAACTGCTTTGTTTACTGTATTAAAAGTATATGACTAACTCTAATAAAGAAGATTGACTAAATCTTACTCTTTATCACCAATTTACAGAGGGCACAAGGGAAGAAACCTTTCAATGCAATTTCTGGTAAGCTCTTTTCCTTTTTTTTAAATAATTTTTCTTTATTGAGAATTACCTTACCTTTACCTATCCCTTAGTCTGTTTGACCATTGGGGCACCTATTCTTCGACCGTCTTTCTCCATTCCTCTCTGTATTTGCCTTAGAACCTCTTTCAAAGGCAGGCCTGTCCATTCTTTTATGTTTTCCTCCCATCGTTTTCTCTGACTGAGAATATGAAATAAAAAAGTTTGAATACACAAGCTACACATTTTAATGTTTCAGAGTTAACCAAAAAGGGACACATTAGTGCGTTTCAAAAAAAGACAACTTCTGTACCTTTAAATTTTGGATACAAAAGAGAGGAGTAGATTAACATGGGACATATTTATTTATGATTTAACAGTTTTGATTATTCGGATGTAAATATACTTAGAATCTTTAATATTGTTGTAACTTCAGTGGCGGACTGAAAGGGTTAATGTGTGTGTGGCCTACTGATACACACGACTAAGGCCAATCACACAGGTCAACAGCTGTCGATAGACAAGGGACAGTACTGCTAGTTCACGCAAGTATGACCTTTGTTGTGGTCATGTGATCAAGAGCCTTCACGGTCGAGAGACACAGTGTGTTTACAAAGACAGTTGAGTCCAGAACAGCAAGGCGTAAGGACTGTGGTACCTTTGGTACCTTCAAAAATGTAGCTGTACGAGCTAGAGTGAGACTTGTTAAGTTAGGCAGTCCTATTGTGTTAAAGCATTTGAATTTGATGTAGCCAATCTGAGTTGAATTGGCTGTTGATGTAATTGTCATTAAATCGCCACTTTGTTACTAGAAGCTCTTGTTGTCAAGTTCTTGAGTTAGATGTGCTGTTGTGTTGTTGTTAAGTAGTGTTTGCGGAAGGCCTGGTGGAGAAGATCGTAACACTGGTGTCAGAAGTGGGATTTCTCATGGCTTCTGTGAAACTGCTTGCTGAACTTGATCTAAAAGAATTGAAACAAGAGCTTCGGTGTCGTGGACTGAAATGCTTTGAAAGAAACAAGGAAACCCTAAGAGAACGCCTTCGACAAGACTTGCTGGACGAAGATGAAGACCCCAACTCATATCTGTTCGAAGTACAACCAGATATCAGAGAGCTCATGAACGCCGTGAATGAATGGATGGACTCGTTCCTGGTACAGCTGGGTACGAAGCCGGAAGAGGTCAACGAGCAGGTCTGTACCATAGTTAAACAGATAGGTATCAGTACCTCGCTAAACAACTCTGATGAAACGTTTGTTGCCATATTGAACAAGACAGAGGAACAGATGGCTACCATGTCAAGAGGTATTAGCAATCCGTTACTCAACGGAGACGCTGTTGATGGTAGCGCTGTCTATGGCCGCGATAGCGAGCCTTGCAAGATTGGCTCTCATGACAAGAAGCCTGACATTTGTTGTGACAATGCTGAGCACAGATCTGAGCATGTCAACGTGATTCCTGCCTGCACCCAGGCGTTCAACAAGAAATGCGCCTCACAGGGGGAGTGCGAGCTCCGGAAGACTTTCCAACAAAGTCTTCACCAAACGGACGTTTGTCCTGATACCAGTATCAGCAAGAGAAGCGCTGATGGTGGTGTAACAGATGGATTTGTGCACTTGGAATGTTACCCACGTGCACCACAGACATGTCTTTCAGACACACTTGAAGATTATGCAGTGTTTGACAACCTGGTCTCCTGGGGGCCCACGGTGCATCGAGAAAGCCTGCTGAAGCAACGTATAAGACCAACGGTCCTGATGAACAATGCCATGACATCAAGTGCTTCGCTACTTGCCACGAGGCTGCGATCTGTGGCGACTGAGAGAAAGGCCAGAAAACGTACACGGCTTCCTCTCAACCAAAGGAAGACCAACTGGTGCAGGAGAAAGCGACACACACAGGTTGCACTGCAGATGGCCCCATTGAGGTGGCAATACAAGCCCACTGCCGCTCCCACCGATAGACCCCCACCTGCGTCTATGAACCTTCAACGCCCATGTCGTGAGGTAGATTTTGTCCGGGACGGACAAATCTAAGAAGGGGGCAATGTTGTAACTTCAGTGGCGGACTGAAAGGGTTAATGTGTGTGTGGCCTACTGATACACACGACTAAGGCCAATCACACAGGTCAACAGGTCAATGGCTGTCGATAGACAAGGGACAGTACTGCTAGTTCACGCAAGTATGACCTTTGTTGTGGTCATGTGATCAAGAGCCTTCACGGTCGAGAGACACAGTGTGTTTACAAAGACAGTTGAGTCCAGAACAGCAAGGCGTAAGGACTGTGGTACCTTTGGTACCTTCGAAAATGTAGCTGTACGAGCTAGAGTGAGACTTGTTAAGTTAGGCAGTCCTATTGTGTTAAAGCATTTGAATTTGATGTAGCCAATCTGAGTTGAATTGGCTGTTGATGTAATTGTCATTAAATCGCCACTTTGTTACTAGAAGCTCTTGTTGTCAAGTTCTTGAGTTAGATGTGCTGTTGTGTTGTTGTTAAGTAGTGTTTGCGGAAGGCCTGGTGGAGAAGATCGTAACAATATATTTATAAATTGTAATAACATTTTTATTTCTTATTATGTTTATTAAAACCAGAATCCAAATCAGGTACCCAGGAGATGGATGATAGAGCTAATGATGTCAGCCCAGGTAATATTTAGGCATTTTCTTAAAGCATCATTTGTTTGTTACAAAATATATCTAATTCTTCTTATGCATTTAAATAGATCTTAAAACATTAGTAGAGCCCTATCAAAAACTTAAAACATAATAATTTTTTTGTGTTGTGATATGATCCTAGAGAGGTAACAGACAAGGTATTTGAAAATGTGCCTTCCAGAAAACTTGCATTAGATCAGTGATTTCCAAAGTGGTCTGTATAGACACCACCCCCCGGATCTATTTTTGATAGTGGATCTCATTTTTAAGCATGTCAAGTCTTTAAATATTATTTCCCATTAATGACCATAAAAAAATTAACCCATGCACAATATGATTTCTACCTTAGTTAATCCCTTGAATGTTAACCCTGTTAGTCAAATGATTTTTTTTTTATTTCAAATTTAAACATCTTATTTAAAATAGTTTAATAGTGTCTACATAAAAGTAATATTGTATATGACCGAGTCTAAAAAGAACTGTAGACATTACAATTTGTTTCATTCAGTTCTTGACGAAAATAAGCCATTGTCTATGACTCTATATGCTTTTTATGCCACAAAGTTTTAGGTTATGTCGCTATGAAACTATTTAATCTGGCACATTATTTGAAACAATACCAACATGATAAAATAGATTATAGAGATTTGAAATACTTTCAAACATTCAAAGATAGAGTTCAGAATAGAACAACAGTGGAAAAAAGAGAAAAAGTTATTGAGAAAACTGCACACTGTGGGCAAAAAATTGCTTTTGTGAGCCACTGAAGAGGTTTTAAAACTAGTTTTCCTATATCTGATATCATTTTTTTTAAATTCTCTAAGCAACAAAACAGTTCAAAGATTTAATGGTAAAATAAGTCAAGATACTAAAAGATTTTTATGTAATTATTTGCAAGCGACATACTACAAAAAAAAAAACTGGACTAGTTAACGTCGCCTTATAATATTACATTATAATTATCATATGTTTCCTTTGTTATAAACCATGAAATCCATATAGAAAAGCTCTTTGCCTGAAACTTTTTATCAATTGATCTTTTACACTGAAATATGATAGTCTTGAAAGTTCTGAAAATATTTTTTCTCTTTTCTGAGTTCTTGAACACTAATTATCCAAATTTAAAACAAAAATATAATTAAGCAGTCATCGGACATAATATATTTAATGGACTGTTTCATAAATTTAATGAGGTTATCTTGCAGGCCACGACTAGATGATAACCTAATTGTGATCAAACAAAGTTATAATCTCAGTGTTTCTAATGAGTATATAATAAATGAATCATTAGACAGGATGAATTTTCACAATTTCCATAGTTAAAACAGTCAAACATTTTCTGAAAGGTTTAAATATTAAAACTAACCAAAGTGAAGTCCAATAATGAAATTTTAATAAGAAAGTTACATGTTGTTTATGTTGCTTTTGTTTAGTCAATTCATGTAATGCATATTACATTTTATTTTGCTTCATAAATGCAGGGGGTCTACCTAAAACTGGAAAACATGGCAAGGGGTTTTCACCAGATGTTTTTAGATGGTTTTTGGGTGACATTGGGTTCATATTATAATGCTATATGTATATATAGTTCGTCCATCGTGGTTCGATGATGACCACTTTGTCATCCAGGGGGCTGAGGGCTTTGCACTGGGGTTTTATGCCTCCTCATGTGGTTGGTGAGACCTATGTGAGCCCTGAATGTTCGGCCACACACTGGGCAGGTTTTTCCAGCTGGAGCTAGTGTCGTTTATCTTGCTTTTCTTTTCTGGCATTTTTCTTCTGCCAGCGTTGTTCTTTTTTCCTCAGCAACCTGTGCGCAGGTTTTCACAGCGCGACGCCATGATGCTCTGTCATGTGCCTCTGTCTCCCAGGTGCCAGGGTTTATGCTGAACGCCTTCAGAGAAGCTTTGAGGGTGTCCCTGAAGCGCTTTCTTTGACCACCTTGCGAGCGATTTCCTTCGCTTAGTTGGCCATACAAGAGTCGTTTAGGGATGCAGTTGTTTTCCATTCTGTAGACGCTATATGCTATATGTAGGCATTATCAGGATGCATTCTTTTATGTTTATACCTCTCTCGTAAATGAAGTTTAATACATATAATAACAACACCACATATGTAATACAATACACATTCCTTGAATAATTAGTAATAACTTACTATCTGGTACCAAGCTTAACCACTTTATAAAAACTATATAGTGACTCTTACAATAACTTTCTAAGTGACTACCTTCAATGACTGCCCCTTACTGACTGCTCTTACTGACTGTTATCAAGTAACTTAGCTCAAGGTTAAAAGTGTTCACCTTTAGAAACCATGAATTATGAATTTCACTCATAATATCAAAATAGGCAATCAAGTGGATGGACCCAACAATGAGGAGGTGACAGAGTCTACAGGACAAAAAAGTTTGGAAACCTCTGCATTAGATCCTGGCATAAAGAGTGATGTTTCGCAAAGTGACCCAAGTACCGGGTAAGTTCTCAAATAAAATGTATATTTAAATTGACATTATGTAAGCACCAGTATCAATATATTTGGCAGGAAATGTCATATTAAGCATTACCTATTCCTTATTTAGATGCAATGCAGGTTTCAAATAATGTAATGTGCCAATTTGTTTAAACACATAGTAAAATTTTTTAAAAATATTAAAAGCCTTTCCGTTTACTGTGATTCAGTGTAATACAATTTTATTGTTTAAAAGCGTTGTGGAGTGTAAATTAAAATTCAACATGAACACCTTTTAACTTGCTTCACACTTTACACACTTTCATGAGCTGTAAGAAAACATTCTCAATTTCTAGACTGCTATATTATATATAATAGAATTTCCTGCTTTGTCATATCCTTGCAACTGGACAGGAAATTGATTAGATATGACTTGGCTGGTGATTGCCGTATCAATCTTTTAGAAAAGAATACATGCACACTTAAACAATCAAGAACATTTAGATATGTTTTATCAAGCTGATGGGCATCACGATGTAAGTAATGATAATGATGGGAAATAATGATAAATGCCTAAGCCACATGCAACTTTTTACTATTTAGATACATGTATATAACTGATCACAAGAGACTTGCCCTTATCTAGAAAGTGAGATGTAAGGGCATTTGGCAGTGTCATTTCTTGATATGCTTATTATTATTAAAGCGACTTGAGCTGACCCCATTGTTTTGTTGTATAAAAATAGTATTTTAATCAAGTATTCATATGTTATATTTATTTTTTTGAAAATACAGTCCAAGAGATGTATACAGAGAACAGATATCTCCTAAGGTTAGTTTCACTATTAATATTAGACATGAAACCATCTTAATTAATATTACATGAAAGATCATTTCATTAGTAGTCAATGGACAGTTTCAAATTTCATTGCTTAAATGCTAAAGACGGTGTGAAAGTAAGTATATGTAACATGAAGCTCTTCAAAATCGACTCTAGCAGCTGGGAAATATAGTGCAAATTTAATGCTTATAGCTGACAGTGGGAAGAGGCTTGCAGCATAGGTGACATTGTAGTCATTTGGTCTTAGGACAGGGGACTCCAGAACACGAGACTGTGTTAGTATAATGAGTTAGATTTTGTTTACAAATATTATTACTAAAGTCTAGTACTTTTATTTCAACTTGTATCAACTGGATATTTTCTATATTGTAGATAAAGTTATATTTAGTTTTATTCACAAGGAAGTTATTTCAAGCTTTATTAAATAGGATATAATAGGCATACAACATTTCAGTTGGTTAACAACAGTTGCCCAATCTCATTTGTGGACCTATGGTGGGAGGTGCATGTGAGAGAAGGTTTTCCATGCTGCCTATGGGCGCTCAGTAAACACAACTCTGCTTGAGTCGAGTCTCGAACCTCGAGCCTCGTTTATAGGTAACCAAGCCTAGGTCAAGCGTACCTAGCCTTTTGGCCACACATCCCACTAGATTGTTTTTTGTCGTGCTCAATCTAGGAGTGGTGTCCACCATCATATTCTTGTACCAGGGTCTATGAGCATCTTGCTATGCAACTGTCTTGGATTATCCTTAACTCGAGTCCTTATGTACTTTGTTGTGCTAGGATATTATTTAAATAGTGCAAGTGCCATCTACTGATTATCTCCCCAACTAAACTTGATAGTGTGCACTTCTTATTGAAATTTAATAACTCTTGAAGCTATTAATAGAATTTTTTAGGCCGTAATACATTACCCCTATCTGCATTAATTTTGTAGTATAAGTTTTTAGATCTTAAAGCATGACCCCATTAGGCATTTATACAGTTTTGGTAGATCCTAAAATGACTATTGTATACATTAATACAATTTTGTTTGGCCCAAAACATGACAACTGCTTTGTTTACTGTATTAAAAGTATATGACTAACTCTAATAAAGAAGATTGACTAAATCTTACTCTTTATCACCAATTTACAGAGGGCACAAGGGAAGAAACCTTTCAATGCAATTTCTGGTAAGCTCTTTTCCTTTTTTTCTTTTGACATATTTTTTATAAATTTTTCTTTATTGCGATTTACCTTACCTTACCTTTACCTATCCCTTAGTTTGTTGGACCATTGGGGCACCATGCAAGATTTGTTGATAATCTTTCTCCATTCCTGTCTTTTGCCTTAGTTAGATTTTCAATGGCAGTCCTGTCCATCACTTTCTGTCTGCTTCTTTTTCTTTTTCCTGGTACTGTTCCCTTAAGGAAGGTCTTTGTAAGCGAAGAGGACCTTTGAAATGGCCATAGAAATTTACTTTGCATATTTTGACAGTAGTAAGCAGATTATCGTGGGGTTCATGCTGTACTAATCCTGTCTCTCATCGCTTTGTTTGTGATGTCGTCGTTGTATGTGATAGCTAGGATGTTCCTGTGGCATCTCAGTTCCTTGCTAGGATCCTCCTCTCTAGAGAAGAAATGGTTGTTTCCACCAAGTGTTTTGACTGGAGAAATGATAATTTTTACTGCATGACTCTGCTTACATATGGAATAACTTGTTGTCATATATATAAATTTAATATGTCATTTAACATCTGTAAAGATCTATCAAATAGCTCATAAATAAAATCCATATATTTATGTCTTCAACAATTGCAGACTCTTTGGCCCATCAGGGAGAGCAAATTCCACCCACTGATCAGGCTGTAAGCTTTCATCAAGCCCTGGCTATAATAAAAAAAAACAGAAATGGAAAAGTGGTTTGAGTGCTCGGACAAGTCTCAAAAAGCCAGTGTAGTCTGGGAGCGCATGAGGCGCCCTGACCTCACTTCCCCATGGTGGAGGCTGTCCAGGCCTGAGCAAGCTATTATAGCACAGTGCAGGGCAGGCCACTGTCCCGTTGGCTCATATTTCTCGCGACTATGGCCAAATTTTGATTCATGGTGCCCCTGCTGCGGGGAAGAAGAGGAAACTGTGCCTCATATTCTGTTTGACTGCCCCAGACTTGCTGATCTCCGTCTCGACAGGTCTGGGAAACCCGAAATTCTGGACCTATATGGCGACATTTATGCACTACGCAAGACAGTAGGGTTTCTGTCCAGGGCTTTTGCAAGAGAGGATTTGAGCCTCTCAAGCCCTCACTCAAATGGAGTTTGATGATGATGATGTCTTCAACAAATACTCCTAACCTATTTTATTTTACATTTAATTATTTAATTAACGTAAAAAAAAAGGCCATGTCTTTATTTAACCCTAAACAAATTTTCCACACAGTCAGGTATAAATTGAAATATTAAATAATTTAAAATAAACTCAAGTCTAGGTTAAGTTCAACCTCGGAATTTCCTATGACGTAGCAGACACCTGCCTGTTGATAAATTAAAGTTCTGTATTTGAATTGAAAAGGATCTTCATTTATTGAATCTCTAGGATAGTATTTAGATCTAAAGATATACATCTATATAATCCCCGGCATGTCACAGTAGCTTCTTGTAACATCTGACATCTCAAAAAAGAGTCTACAACTTTAGTACTTCTCAGCACTATCAATGAATTAGCACTTCAAGCACCTTTAACAATCAAGAGAAGAAAACCTAGCATACACACTTAATTTGATTGAACACAAACATTTAATCCACAGTCTCTATATTTTGGCATCAGTAAACTCAGATTTTAATTCTTTATTAATATTAACTAAATTTTAAGATCCCCAGGCATAGCCCCTCACATGTAATCATAAAAAAGTTTTCAAATTATGCATTAAAATGAACACAAAACAATAAAAGTTTGAACACACTTATTTTTCCTACAGAAGTCACAGTCCTGAGAGAGGATAGTGAAAGCCAGAGTCATCTGAAAACAATCAGGCCAGGGATCAGCTTCGCTACAGTGAATGCCCGGACTATGAGTAAGATTGGGAAGACAGAGCAAATGGCAGCTTTGATGAGAAAGAACAACTGGGACATCTTAGCAATCAGTGAGACAAGATGGCCTGGTTCCGGATTGATAAAACTGGATTTGGGTGAACTAGTTTTATACTCAGGACATGAGGATAAGTTTACACACAGCCAGGGAGTAGCCCTGATGCTGTCTAAGCAGGCTCAGAGATCAATTATTGAATGGAAACTGCATGGATCACGGATAATATTAGCTTCATTCCGCACAGTGAAGAAGAACTTATACTTTGTCCAATGCTACGCCCCAACAAACAAAAATAAAGAGACGGACGATTTTTACAATAGACTGACTACGATCTTACGTGGCATACCAAAAAATGACTACCTCATCTTAATGGGCGATTTCAATGCTAAGGTTGGCAGTGACAACAGTGGATATGAAGAGGTCATGGGAAAACATGGAATAGGTGAGATGAATGAAAATGGAAAGAGATTTGCAGACTTGTGTGCCACATTCAACTTAGTGATTGGAGGAACTGTCTTCTCACACAAACGAATACACAAAGCAACATGGATATCACCAGGCCAATCAACAGAGAACCAAATAGACCATATCTGTATTCGGAAGAAGTGCCGTCGATTTCTTCAGGATGTATGTGTAAATCCTGGAGCAGACGTTGCTTCAGATCATCATCCTCTGTGCGCCAAGCTAAAACTGACACTGAAGCAGACAAGTGGGCCCAGCCCACTCTACAATCTGCTGAAAGGCTCAAAAAAACAGGAAGAGGACAAAGTCGCCTTAACTAAAATTTGGCAGCTCCTAAAAGAGCTGGGAAAAGTAAAGACAGAACAGGACTGGCTGAAAGGGAAAGAAACAGTAACCTCCATATGCCTAAAAATCCTGGATCCCAATATATGCCTCCCCAAGGAGTGGATTGGAGAAGGAACTAAACAAAAGATCGAGGAAAGAAATGAGAAGCTAGCAAAAGTTAACAGAAGTAAAACATTGGAAGCAAAAAGGGAAGCACAAAAAGAATATACTGAAATAGATAAGACTATCAATCATAGCATGAGAACAGACAAGCAGAACTACATTGACACAGTAGAAGCAGCCCTTCAGAACTGTATCAAAGACCGGGTTCCTAAACAATGCAGTCACCTTAGGGCCTCCAATTAGTGGGGGCAGCACAAAGGTGAAATTTGGATCAATTTCGAAACTGGGATCAATTTTTAGAAGACCCTTGTTACTTCCTTTTGGTGAAAATGTGTAAACTTTATTTCAAGTCTTGATTTCTTTGTTTAAGCTCTTGCAACCATATCTACTCTAGATTGCTCTATATGAATTTCAATTAGTTATTAGCTTAGATTTAGATACATGTATGGTTTTAATAAATTGCATAATTTTATTATTTCAGTGTTTATTATTTGTTTGTATTACATTTTTCAAATTCACTTTGCCTAGGGCCTCCAGCCTTTACTTTTGACATCATACAATTTAAAGACAAAACAAACAAAAAATGCTAAAATCTTTATTTAAAATCTTTATTTGTTTTTTTAAAAAAACTACATCAACAGTGGAAGATGGACGCAAGACAATTTTTAAAAGTAGACAAATTTAACAACACAATGTTCTCCTACAAATAGTTGTAAGATTCTTCGCTACTTCTTCAGCAATATACCTGACACCACAAAAAAAGGGAGTTTCGGACAGATGGATCTCGTCAGCCTAGTAAAGCAATTCATCTAGGAGAGGGGTACTCTTACTTTAAACCCGGATGCCTTGCGGAACTAAGGCTTCAGGAGTACAGCAATAAAAATGAACACATTTAAAAATTTAGGCATCAACAATAAAATACTATAAACAAAAACTCTTAATTACACAATAACTCTTAATTACAAAAGAATATATTCTTGACAATAAACCTTCTTAAAACAAGAATTTGTAACAAGGTTTAGAATGTGTGACCGAGAGGCCAAAATCTATTTGACCTAACAAGACAGCATGAAAACTTTCTACCAGATACCGCCTCCCCCCACTGATCCACAAGAGATTGGACACTAGCGCACAGAGCATGCTTAACATTGAAATATGCCATATAAAAAAAAGGGGAACAATTTAAATTTTGTAATTTGCATACAAATTAAAAGTGAAATTTCATGGAATGATTAAAAAGTTAGCTTGCAATCTTTCCTCGGCAAAGATTTCTTGACATTAGGGCAATGTCTTTGATTCCCAAGAGGACTACATCCTGAATATCACATTATCAAGTCTCCTAGAGACCCGAATAAAGGCAATCAGGTCAGTGACATATATGCATCACATACAGAACTGCAGCAGAGGTCATTGCAACACATTTATGTGGAGGTCATAAAAGTTAATGACAGGTTCACTCAATCATACATAAAAGTTGGAGTGGCTGCACATTTATGTAGAGAGATTAATTAGGTCAGTGACTGGCAAGTTTGTGTATCACACACAAAAACTTCAGTGGAGGTCACAGCAACACATTTATGCAGAGGTCAGTTAGGTCAAAGACTTGTTTATGAATCACACTTATGTAGAGGTCATGGCAACACATTTATGTAGAGAGGTCAATTAGGTCAGTGAGACTAACTTGTTTATGTATCTACATAATAACACCAGTGGAGATCATTTATCACATATATATCACATATATGCAAAGAGGTCACTTGTGTCAGTGACACAAACGAGCAACAAAGTCTATTTATAGAAGTCACAGCGGCACAGTTAGTCCCTATTGGTGATAGAAAAGTTGAGCATTCTGTTGTCGACAAAATTAAAGATGGGAAAACCAAACTGATCTAAATGCTGCCGCTGCATCTGGCCTGGACACATGGCAGTCATAAACTGAAATGGGGGGTTAGGATGGAAGAGCACTTTGATTTTATTTTCATCATCAACATAGTTTTCTTTCACACATGCATTAACAGCCGTTTTATTCGTAGTGATCTCCCACCGAGAGCTTCCGGCTTGGCAGGTGACCCGTGTCAGAGCAGGGTAAACATCATCAGCGAAGAGAGCTTTCATAGAGCCTACGATTTTACACTCTGGGTGTCGGCTAAATCCAAGCCCTGTTGAAGTTTTCAGGTCGTAGGACCTGCACCAACCTTCCTTGTCCAGCAAAAAAAGGATGTCTCCTTTAGTCAAGACGTTGACCCCTGACTCTATAGTACAGTCAATTTCAAAGGCATCACTAGACCTTGTCTCGGCATTATAGATATTGACAAACTGGACTGAGATGAACTTTTTGAGCATCATTGAGCTAGCCTTTACAGTGATTAGAGTATCTCCGTTGACTGTCCACTTTGTGATGGGTTCATCGAGGTGGCTATTTTTAACTGATGCTACCAATGTGAAAGTTTTCAACGTAGGATTCAGCTCGTAAAAATTTTGCACCGTGTAGAAAGAACGACATGGCATGAGCTTGCGACTCATCGACAGCACAATGAGTCTGCTGCCTACAACTATTGGGACCACGCTTTTGACAGGACAATCGTTGTGGTCCATAAATAATTTTTCTCCATCAAGGTGATGCCACTGTCTGTCAGAAAGACGAAACTCCAATGCACTTGCCTTATGAACACTGTAAGGGGAAGAAAAAAAAGTGATAAGAAATCAATAAAAAATAAACCAACAAAATAAACAATAAACCAAATAAAAAATGAATCATTATTTAGTGAAAAGACAGTGAGGTGTGGTGGTCGAGTGGTACAGTGCCTGGCCTCCAAACCATGGGATCATTTGAATCCTGGTGAAGACCTGGGATTTTTCAAGGATGCGGCTGAGTTCACCCAACTGACAATGAAGTCAAGATGGTTGATCATTGTGCTGGCCACATGACATCCTCATAAACAGATAAAAACAGATGAGCAACCTATATGTTCCCATTGATCACAAGGTCTGAAAAGGTACCTAGCTGAGAGATAATGCTGGAGTTATTTCAAATGATTAATTAGAGTTTTCCTTAAGGTCCAAAGAAAAGAGATCACTAGTTTCTAGGATTGAAGCTCCAATTAGTGCTGATAAAATTTTAATAAGCCTGGGATACTTTATTTTAAATTAGACTAAAGAGAGAGAGAAAGATCCTAAAAGACCTGCAGATTTCAACTCAGGACCATTCTCGATAAAGCGAAATAATCTTCCACCCAGCCAGAACACCCGTAAATGACCATAACTAGTTTTGTAAATGTGTTAAAAAGAAATTTTATCTATGATTTTGGATTTCTCGACTGAGGATTGTTTTCTTTAATTTGTGTTAGTGAATTGAGATATTGATTTGGAGATTGTGACATTTCTTTTTACCGGGGTAATTGATTGATCATAGCTGGATTGTGCTTCTGCATTCAGAGAGATACCAGAGATCTGAGAATCGGTGAGTTATTTTCTTTAGTTCAATCCCACGTGTTAGCAATACCGTATTAAAGGAATCAAAGATGGTCTTGCTTAGGTTAATATTGTTAAGACATGGGATTGAACTAAAGAAAACGACTCACCGATTCCCAGGATCGATGGTTTCTCTCCGACTGCGGAAGCAAACTCCTAACTCAAGTTTCTTAACAGGTTTACACACTAGCTAAGGTCATTAACGCCCAACAGCATAAACAAAAATCAGCCTACTTTGCATGTGGAAAAAATGGTTAGTCGGGGAGGAACAGGGTTACAACATTATTGCATTAGAGTCAGAGATGGTCTCTTCCCACATGCTAGGACAAATTTGTACAAATACTCCTTCTTCCCTAGTGCTATTAGAGCATGGAATGGGTTGCCTAAGCTAGCCAGGAAAACCAGTGACTTGGCAGAATTTAAGTCATTGGTTAATATGCATGACTAAATGCATGGTGTGTAGGACGTAATCATCTTCTTTTTGAAGTAACGTCTGTATTATATAAGATAAGATAATAATTGTAACTATATGATATATTATTTATTTTTTTGAAGTAACATCTGTATTAAATAAGATAAGAAAGATTTATTTTGTTCCCAACGTTCTAAAGAGAAATACAAGTGATCATTATCAATCACTCATCTAATTGTATGTAGCCCCATATATGAACTTTAAAAAAAAATTTACCTAAAAAGATAAACGCAATCATTCCAAAAGGCCATTCTCCAGGAATGTTTTTCTAGCATAACTCCTGTAATGGGGAAGTCAATTTGGCATACTTGTCGCCAGGTTTTCATTTCTATGTCATAAAAAGCCAAATCTAATTGTGGCAACTTTAACAATGGCCTCGAATTACCTTTTTCTGAAATGAAAAATAATATAAATATGAATTCAGTTAAACATTCATTGCCTTATACTAGTATCCAGAGTTTAGGTGAGAAAAATTAGAACAAAATGTGTTTTCAAAGCAAAAAAAAAAAGTTATTGAACAAGTCAAGTATAGGTCTCAATCATGTACCTACCAGCTTCAATGGCCATTAATTGAGAAGCCATCTTTCCTGAAGGTGCCAACACAACAAGTATATTGCTCAGACGATGACTTCCTGAAAGCAACTCCATTGATTTTGGTAGACAAGACTGAGTTGTTAAGTTATTTAAACTTGGAGAGTCGTTAGATGTCAATGGGGTGCTCTCTCTGGTCAATGAGCTTTGGTCTGCGTTCAAACTTTGTACTGTAGTGCCTGACCTATGTAGATCGACAGAACCATTTATTTCCTGGACTGGACTTTGAGTGCCTGTAGCGGGAAGTACTCTATCCTTGCCAGCAGAGTTAGTGTCTTCATCAGGCACAGTTTTGCATGACTGTCTACTGCATTTGGTTTCATGATGGCATACACAACACTCTTCTCTGTCAGCACAAACTTGAGATTCTTTATCAACCAAACCTTGTAGCCTGTTTTCTACCCAGTTCACCAAACAGATCATTGCCTGCAGGCTGCTGTTCTCTTGAGTGTTTTTCCACGCCCTGACAGAGTCCAGCAATAAGCTTCTCCACTTGTCCAAGGGGACATCGACCATGCTGTCAAGCCAATACTTCACACTGTGGAAAGAATGACTCAGTTTGTATTGGATTTCCCTCTTCAGACCTTCCTGTAGGTTCATGTCCAGTAATCTTGTTAGTCTCACTTGAACATTCTTCAAGAAAAAATCAAGTACCTGGAAATGAAAAATAATGATATTTTAAATACACACTTAAATCAATCCATTGTTTGTTTTCTATATTTGTGATGTTCGTTCAGTATTGAAGATTATCACATCCTATCCCTAATTCCCACCAGACAGCAGGGTTTGAACCCGGGACCCATCAAGACACCAGTCCAGAGCACATACCACACAACCAGGCAGTCATCCCATCATTTAATCAGTGTCCAAAACAGTTTTTTTTTTATCACTAAGTTTATATTTTAATGAAATCTTACATTCACAATTTTTTTGTTATTTTTGTATTAACTCTGAAGTCAACTATGAATTTAAAAAAAAAAAATTTTTTGTTCTTTTATATAATTGTACAAAATGTTAAAAATTCAGGTCAATAGTAAAAATAAAAATAACGTAATAGATGAGCCCCACGAAACACTTCAAAGACCAGCTTAGGCGCCAACTTGCCTTGGCTGACATAGAAGAGAGCACCTAGTTGTATGCGGCCTCAGAATGAGACAGCCGGAGGTCACTCACAAAGGCCACAGGATACACATTTGAGACCAAAAGAAAATCCGCTGCAGAGGACAGGCGCTGACGGTGAAAAGAAAATCTAAAGCGACCACCTGCGGACAATGGTTATGCTTGCCCTGGGTGTGGCAAAATAAGTAGGCCACTGCTGGGGCTGCGCAGCCATGGGCAATACTGCATTCTTCACTAATCTTCGGACTCAAAGACAAGCCTTATGATTATTATTATCAATAAATTGATGCTTCAGAGGCGCGGATGCTAAGTGAATAATGCTTGGCTTCTGAACAAGGGGTCCCTGGTTCAAGTCCTAGTGAAGACTGGGATTTTTAAATTTCGGGATCTTTAGTGTGCCTTTAAGTCCACCCAGCTCTAATGGGTACCTGACAATAGTTGGGGAAAAGTAAAGGCAGTTGATCGTTGTGCTGGCCTCATGTCCCATCATCTGTCACGTAGACCGCAAGGTCTGAAAGGAACACTTTACTTTTTTTTACTTTCTTAAATTGATGCTTCACTAATGCATTCAATAAAATTATGGGTTGGGGAAAAAATGGAAAGAAATGTATTATTCAAATTAGTTTTCAAAGTAAAAGTAGCTGACTGTGATACAGGTCACATGACTTGCTCCTCATTAATCCGGTTATATGTAATCAAATTAATTTGAGCTTCAAGTTTCTAAGTTTTTATAAGATGATTTTATTGGTCGAAACTAAAAGAAATTCTGTTGGATTACAATTTTTTATCTCAGGCATAACAATAACATCTTATCTTATAAAATACAGAGGTTACTTCAAAAAAGAAGATGATTACGTCCTACGCGTCATGCATTTAGTCATGCATATTAACCAATGACTTAAATTCTGCCAAGTCACTGGTTTTCCTGGCTAGCTCTGAAAGACACAAAGATAAAGGCACATTCCTCGTCCCATATGCTAGGACAAATTTGTACAAATACCGGTACTCCTTCTTCCCTAATGCTATTAGAGCATGGAATGGGTTGCCTGAGCTAGCCAGGAAAACCAGTGACATAGCAGAATTTAAGTCATTCGTTAATATGCATGACTAATTGCCAGAGCAATTTCATGATGACTGTTGTTGATTATAGTTTTTAAAGGTCTAGTCTACTATATTTTTTTTTATTATTATTATAATTATAGCTTTTATATAGCGCTACTTTCATGCTTATAGCATGCTCAGAGCACTATTTTCCAATCTCATTTGTGGACCAGTGGGGAAGGGGGTATCTGGAAGAAGGTTTTTAAATGCTGCTTTTAGGCACTCAGTAAACACAACTCTGCTCGAGTCGGGTGTCGAACCTCGAGCCCCCATTATAGGTAGCCAAGCCAAGTTCAAGCATACTTAGCCTTTCGACCACGCATTAAGATTATGAACTTTCTTTATTGTTTTTTTTATTGTGAAGATGTTAAAATCTTGAACTCATAAGTTTTTATTATAAAGATGTGAAAGATTTTAGACTAAATCCTTACATTACAATTGACATCTGCAATCCCTTAATCTTTGGACTATGACTTAAACATTAAACTATTAAAAGTACTAGTAACTGCCTAATGACTTACATGGACTGGATTACTGTGATGTAGTATGTTGTACTTTAGAAGTGCATCCACGACTTCTGCACTAGATTCCAGAAGTTCTGGCTGGTAGATAAAATAATCGTGAAAGCGATACCATAGCAACCACTTTGTTGAGCTGAGGAGTTTCTTCTGTAGATTACAAAATGTCAGTGTGAATGTCCAAGAGATACAGCGCAGACATGAGATGTGATAAAATGTAAACATTAAAGACATCCCAACAAGATACTTCCATTATCCTTTACAACCAAACCATGACATATTATTTCAGAGTTTCATTTCAAGTTTAATTGTAAGTTTTAAATGTTTTGCATGTTTCATCAGTACCTTTAGATTTGAAGATATTTATATCCTAAAAAAAAACTCCCCCAGGATGATGAAGGATGGCAGCGGGCAGGGTTCTAACCTGGGACCACCAAATAACGGTCTAGGGTGCATTACACATGACCAGGCAGCCATATTTATCTGGAACAATGCTGCCCTTTTGTCATATCAACACTGCCATCCTCAAAGCTAATTTTTTTATACCCGCATACGTTTTAATTCCTTAAAACCTCATTTTGAATAATGTCCCTTTATTAAACATTTGGAATTTCTTTTAACATTTTTTTAATAAGGATTTTTTAAAGCAAGTTTTTTTTTAATTTTCAATACTTTCTTTAGTTTTCAGCAATAGTATCATGGATAATAAGCTCAAGATTTCCAATTATGTGTTTTAAATGTGTTATTTCTAGTCCACAGTTAGTAAATTTTCATTTTTAACTGATCTATAATCCCAAAACTAATTTATATTTTGGTTTAAAAAAGGATTCTATTGTGTTATGTAAAGCACAACCCTTAAACTCTATACCAAATGTAACTTTTTCTGATTAAAAAAAAAAAGAGATATTGAAGTTAGTGCACTACCAATGAGCAAAACAAATAATTCTGAACATGGAAAATAATTACAGAGAGAAAGAGTAAATGTCCTGGCAGAAAGATATTATGAGCTATGAAGAGTTTGACTTTTATACTTCAATTCTTTTATATGCTCATTCTGAGATCTCCGATTAAAAAAAAAAAAGATCTGAGGTCCAGTACGAATAGAATCACCCAGAAAAAAAGGCATTGCAGATAATAAACAGACTATAACAAAATTTTAACATCCCAACTTACAGAATTTAAGTTATACTGCACAGAAAGCTGAAAGTAGGCTACAGCAGTGTAAAAATTTAAGGTGTTAACCATGTATGTCTCAACACATCTGCGCAGGCTGTCACACATAAAGTAATCCACCAGTTTCAGCACACTGTCTAGGTAGCTGGTATCCAGATCTATTTCATTGGTGTAGAAGCTGCGTATGACCATCTCAACGTACTTTGGCTCACAGCCTACATGTGTCAGGTCGATGCTAAATGGCTCAGAGGATTGGTCAAAGTTGAAACTGGTTTGAAAGTATTCACAGCATGCTGCAAGAACACATCTGCAGAAAAAAAAAATTATTTCAAATATGATGGAATTAAAATGTGTGCATAGTTTATAAAACATTTTTTTAAAAAATATATTATCTCCGAAGAAAACTTTTTAAAAAGTTGAACACATTTTCACAGTAAAAGCTAGGATAGAAATATAAAGTAACATTTCAGCTATGGACAGATAGGATAAGGTATTTGAATAAATTAAGACATCACATGGCAACAGGTTTGAAAACAAGGCTACAAGGGATAAGAAAAGTTGCAAAGGATGTGATGAGGCAATAGGTCTGTAGATGACAGATGACACATTGGTGGAGGTGACTAGACTTTGTAATTAAGCCCCAAATAATGCAGAGTTTACCTTTCAAACCAAGCCTGTGTCAACCGGCTAGGCTGAGTCACTTTTACCTATCCCTTAGTCTGTTGGATGGTTGAGACACCATGCAAGATTTGTCGACTGTCTTTCTCCATTCCTCTCTGTCTTTTGCCGTAGAACCTCTTTCAATAGCAGGCCCATTCATTCATTTATGTTCTCTTCTCATCGTTTTCTCTGTATTCCTCTTCTTCAGGTACTGTTTCCTGAAGGAAGGTCTTTGCAAGCCCCGAAGACCTTGAAATACGGCCATAGATTTTTAGCTTGCTTTTGTTTACAATAGTTAGCAGGTCATCATAGGGTCCAATCGCTGCAATAACCCTGTCTCTAATCTCTTGGTTTGTGATGCGGTCTTTAAATGTGATACCTAGGATCCTTCTGTAGCCTCTCAAATCCCTTGCTAGGATCCTCCTCTGTAGTTCTGCAGTCAGCGTCCAAGAATCACAAGCATATAAGAATGTGGCCATGACCAGGGAGCGCATCAGTCTGATTATTTTAAGTTTTGAAAGTGCTGCTGTGGACGGGCCAGTAGTTCAGGTTTCATTCCCTCATCTGACACAATAGCTCCGAGGTATTTCACCCCCAAATCTGATGCCACTTTTAAAGCCCTGTTGGCTATTGGTCATAATTTGTTTTGTTTTTTTCAGCATTTATTTGCATTACTTAAGCTGCGGAAGTCTTGTCTATGCGCACCACCAAGTCAGTTAGTTCTTCTTCTGTCCCTGCTATGCCATTTATGTTATCAGTGAAGCGCAAGTTAGTAATTTCTTCTTTCTCCAATTCTTACAGTACCTTGAGAGCAACTTCCATTACCCTTTCAAGGAAAATATTGAAAAGTGTTGGTGAAAGTAGGCAGCCTTGTCTTACCCTAACTGTGGTTTTAAATAATGCAGAGTTTACCTTTCAAAGGACAAGCGCATCCCGAAAGTCATCCTCTGTGGACTACTCGCGACTGGCACAAGAAAAACTGGTCGCCCCCACCTCCGTTACATAGATGTAAAATGTGACCTCAAATCAGTGAACATCAATACTGACAATTGGGAAGACATAGCTCTAGCCCGCAACAGATGGAGAGAGACAGTGACCAAGAAATCTATGGACAGTGAAAGTACATTGGTCTCAGGAAGAAAAACGTACAATCTGAAAAACGGCCAGCTCCTCTACCACCAAAGCAAAAGCCACCTTAACCTGCGCTATCTGTGGACGGGAGTGTCTCTCCAAAATAGGGCTCCACAGCCACACGAGGAAGTTTGCTCTGAGATGAACCATAGTCGTTCTACGACTGAAGGAGGCCAATGGAACCTTTCAAACCAAACCTGTGTCAACAAGCTAGGTCAAGTCACTAGTACTAGGTAAATGTTCCAAGTACAAAAACTAAATACAAAATCGGCAGAAGTGTAGAGACCACTACACTCTTTATTACTGGTAGGAATGATATTACTTGACCATCTCCTTTCTTCACTTCTTTATGGCTACAGGTTTACAACATAAACTACAACATAAAATATGAAATAAACTACAACATGAAACTCTTACTTGTGTGCTTTGATCTCATGGTCATAAACAAAAATAGAGAAGTCACAGTATTTCCCTTGTTCCTGCATCTGAGCTAGCTTCGAAACCAAGTTGCTGGTGGCCTCAAAGTCTACCTGAACAATCATGTCTATCTGTTACACTGAAAACTCTGTGGGCAGACAAAAACTTTAAACTCATGTAAAAGAGAGCATTACTTCTTAATATTTTAAACTCATATAATAGGGGTGATAGATGAGTGGTTTCTTATAAAGCTCTTGGGGTCTTGGGTTTGAATTTCAGGGAAGACTGGAATTTTGAATTTTGGGATATTTAGGACACTCCTTTGTCCATCCAACTCTAATGGGTACACCTGAAATTATTTGGGGAAACTAAAGGCAGTTGGTCAACGCACTGGCCACATAACACCTTCATAACTGTTGGTGACAGAAACAGATGATCTTTATATTGTTATAAACCTGGTGGTGGCACAGATGGGGGTAGTGGTGTGAGTGTAGTCAGCCGACGCAAATCGCCCCAGGCCAGCGCTAGACGAGCGGTCAACCGTGACGAGTTACGACAATCGGCCGAGACGAGTTAACAACATGAAGGTTCGAGTAAGATCGGCGTCGTGAACAGAGCGAGCTCAGGAGCGTCCCAGAATGGTCGAGCGACGTTCTGTCCGGTTCTAGAAGGCCAGTAGGGACCCTATATAAAGAGCGGAGGTGTCGCAGTCAAGACGGTTCAGAAAGCGGGTTCACGACAGGAGTTCAGAACACGGTCGACTACAGCACAGTTCAACGGTGTGGTTCTGTACGGAGCATTAAGACGGTTCAGAAAGCGGGTTCACGACAGGAGTTCAGAACACGGTCGACTACAGCACAGTTCAACGGTGTGGTTCTGTACGGAGCATTACGACGGTTCAGTGCGGAGTACTGTCAAGTACAGTTGAGACGAACGGCGTCTTGATCTTGGTCTGTGATCGAGTCCGACACAACGAGCCCAAGTGTGTGAAGTCAGTCCCGAACTGTTGAACCCAGTGCAAGCCCGGAACGAGACGGAGAGGCCAGTGCAAGACTTGATACGGCGGAACGGTGTTATCGGAGAGATATTTGTTATCGCAGAGCTATTAGTACTGTTCTACGTGCTGCCAATTGTACAGTATTGGCTGTTATTTATGTACATTAAACCTTTACGTTATTTTGGAGCCCTGACTTGTCAAGTTCTTTATGTTGGTGGTGTATTGTGCAGTTTGCAGAGAGCCTGGATAGTGAGATTCGTAACAATATATCAGACCTGCCTACCAAAAAAAGTGCAAATGCGTAACGCTGATGGTCAAAATGCGTATTTTGGCACCAGAAAGCATAACACTTACGAAATCCACTATTTTGACATATATATATATAATATTAGATCTAGATGTCATGATTAGATCTACAATCTAAATCTAGATCAATACGACAATAGGGATGATATCTAGACTAGATCTGGATCTATGTCTATATAATGAATTTGAATATAATCTACTCTAGATCTGGGTTCGAGAGTGTTACCGATGCCGTGGATCCGCTACAAACGTAGGTCTGCTCCAAACTTTCGTAGGCTTACCTTCATCCTTGATCTATTCTATACTAAGACTAAGAATCTAGTCTAGATCTAGACTAGATGGTAGTAGATGTTATCGATCTAGATCTAGACAATCTAAATCATACTACAACTAAATTGGATCTAGTAATGTAGAGAATCATGACATAACGTAATGAGTCTAAATGACTAGCTAGATCTATTCCTGTATAACAAGTTATCTAGATTCTAGATCTAGATTAGATATCTACAATGTCACTCAATGTGTTTTGAATCAATAGCACTTTGATATTTTTTTCTATACAAATGAATACGGGAATCAGGGATTCAACATAATTAATTTGTACTAATGAACTTACAAAAAAAAAAGTCACATTGGTGTATCAGCTAACTGACGGTACCAACCTGGTACCAACCCGCCACTCCCTCACTCTCGCGTTCTTCATTTCTAGACTAAATCTAATTGCTTTTAAGAACCAATCAACGTATAAACCTGGACACAATGTGTTCCCCCACCTTTTCTGCCCCCCCCCCCAACAGGACGGCTTAGCGTGACCTCCGTGACCGCTCGTAAGCTAGTCAAGAGAGGGGGGAAAAAAAGGATACGAAATGCGTAATGCGGCGGGTTAAATGCATATTTGCGTACTGACGGTCATTTTGGGGAGATTTTGCGTAACGAATACGCATTTTGCATAACGGTAGGCAGGTCTGATATATAGACAAGATAAAAGATACCAGCATTGCCAACAAAAAGTCACATGGGTATAATTTTTAGAGAACTAATAATTTAGTCAATATAAGAATGCCTTTACTGCATGAATCATGATGCATCACTGAGTAGTAAGATGATAACAATAATAACATGATCAAACAATGAACAATGAAATTAGATTTTATTAGAAAGAACTCTTAAACTCTAGAATATTATCATAATATGATCTATATCTACAGAGTACATAGAGTATTATAATTAATACTAGTGATATATCTAAAATCTAAATCGTGTGACTAGTACTGACTGTAGTAGTATGTTATAGTATGTTATAGTATAGTATAGTGAGTATAGTAGTTACTAGTATACTGAGTATAGTGTATAGTATGTAAAATTAGAGAATTAGACTAATTACTTTAATTAGTTACTATTAGACTAATTTATAGAAGATCAACTTAGTAGACTTAGTTTTACTTATACTCGTATAACTTATAGTTATAGCTATAGTCACACTATAGTGTATAGATTCTATTTCTGATTAAAAAAAAGTATATTCTAAAAGACTAGGACTAGGTTACAACATACTCTAATTCTAATACTAATGGCATGGACTGGACCAGCCATGGAAGTCATGGCACCTAAACTAAGACGACTAAGCAGTCCTAGGTCCTAGACTGACCTAGAGTCCTCTTAGAGACTAATACTAATACTACTAGAATAGTAATAGTAATAGTATAAGTATAATATAAAATATAGACATATAGTCTATATTTTATACTATACTAGTCTTGTCTAGTAGTAATATACTATATACTCAGAGTAATACTAGATCTAGTAATAGTCAACTGAGACGACTGCTGAATGACTGAGTCAACTAAGTGCGTGAATGTCACATGTGACTTACTGAAGTCGTGAAGTCCAGTGAAGTTACTCAGTCTCAACTTCTCTGAAGTTTGAACTAGATCTAGTAACTACTACTTAGCTACTAGTCTAGATGCTAGTAGATCTAGTAATCTAGTTTGAAGACTCACTCCACTCTGACCACTCAGAGGCAGTGTGTCACTCACTGTGAAGATTGGATTTTTTTATAAATTATTGTTATTTAATTTATAGATCTAGTAATACAATAAATTATTTAACTTTAACTATTTCATTATTGTTCTACATCTAGATTCTGTCTAGATATACTATAATTATAACTTATATAGACTCTAACTCTAATCTAGAATCTAATTATTGTTCGTTGTAACTGCAAGCTACTCTTACTCTAATCTGGAGCTAGAAAGATTATCTATAAAAAAAAAATGTGTTCGTACCCAATCAGAGTAATCTCCCATGGAATAAAAATTGTACAGACCTATATAGATGAATAAACGTATATATCTTATAGATCTATATAAGTCATGGAAAATCTCTGTCTCTAGTCTTTCCTCAGTCTGTCTGGTCAGTGTAATAAAACGAACACAAATCAGTGATCCGTTCTAGAATAATTACTAAATCTAAAAAAAATATTCAAGCTGATTTTATTTCCCAAGAGACTAACCGAATAATAAATATTGCTTCATGCTCAAGAAATCCTATTTTTATAAATAAACGATTGCATCATTAACCAAGTAATGATCAATAAATGTATAATTATAGGCTTTCCTTGTTATATTTATTTTCTCATTCTCACTATGTAGCAGAGTGGCGCAGCGGAAGCGTGCTGGGCCCATAACCCAGAGGTCCGTGGATCGAAACCACGCTCTGCTAATTTATTTTATACTTTTAAATATTAATTTACATTTTTTAAAAATTATTTGTGTAAGAATCCAAATTAAGATATGCGACCGATATGGAAAAGTAAAAGCAATGTGAGGACAGAACAAAACATGTCACCTCAGATAAAATTTAATTTTTAAATCTGTAGCCTATATATATTTTTTTTTATAAGAAGAAAATAAGTTATCAGCCTCGTTACAATAACACATTATAAAGCTAAGTATTTGCAAATCCATTTTTTTTTTATAATGAGTTTATCTAAATAAAACAGAGATAGGACAAGTTTTAGACATCTGCTCAACCCTTCCAGCGAAGACAGTATCTCAACACATTTCAGATCCTATAGATCTATAAACTTTATAAAATGTTGATTTAAAGGACATCTTTTGGAAAAAATCACTAAAACAAGTCAAAAGTCCTATCTGCACGCAAAGTTGTCAAGCCCAAATGTTACAATCAAGGATAAAGGCTTAAAGGCTGGATTAAGAGTTGTCATCATTGTTATGTATTAATGATTTACATTTATTTATTTATTTATTACATTTTTTTTTTTTTATATAGGCCTATCCTATATTTACAAGATCACCGGGAAACCAACAACTACTACGAATAAAAAATCTTGAGACTCTGAAAGAACTCTCTTTGCTGAAATGTGAAGCACTGATGCTTGGATCACTGAAACAGTTACAAAGACTACATAAAGTCTACATAAAGTGGTATTGGGGTTTATCGTGATAGTGATGTTTGGCCTTGAATGGACAAACTTGAGACTAGAGGCAGTGGCAATGAATGAATGATAAAAGAAAGAAATAATTATAGAAAGAAATCGGAAGGCGGATTTTGTATTATTAAGTTACCTGTACAAAGGAGAATAAACACCGAAACAAAGGCCATTAATATTAAAATAATTATTTAATGACCACAAAAACAGCGAATGTCCGAATCCATGTAATGTCCGAAATAAATAAACTACTACTTCCGTGCCATGGCGGGAAGTTGTTGTATTGTATGTATGTGAGTAAAATGGCTCAAACTTGCATAGATTCCTTTTTTGCTAAGAAGAAAAAAAATGTGCCCAGTCATCCGTCAAAAAGGCGAAAAATTGAATTGATGGGGACAGATAATGATAAGTGCTCCAAATCAACAGCTGATCTAGATCTAGATACTAAGCATGGGAAATCTAGATCTATTACAATCAAGCCAGCTGCAGATCCAGATGTCACTGAAGACAGTGAAGTGACTGATGACAACACTAGATCTAAGTCTAGATCTAGGTCTAGATCTAATGTATTGACTATTACATCTAAATCTAGTACTATAACCGATAAGATTACATCTGTTTGGGATGATCAAGTTGACAATGCATATATTACACCAAGAAAGCGACCACTGCCTGATGTAGAATTAAATAATGAACATGGACATGAAAATATCATGACAAGAAAAAAAAAAACACTAGTTAAAACTAAAAGACTAACATCTGATAATCATCCTGCCAAGACGATTCATGTTGATGCATTTTTTTCAGCTAAAAAGAAGTTGGAACTCGTTGAGAAAGAAGTACAAGTAGATACAGAACAAAAGGTACACATTACTGACATTAGATTGTATTATTGTTAGTTTAAACAAGCCTTAATTTTAAAGTAAAGCCATAGTGAGATTGGACCAAAAGCGCTCTGAGCATGCTATAAGCATGAAAGTAGCTCTATATAAAAGCTATAATAATAATAATAGTGAAGTGCCATAGCCATGTGCCATGGCATATTGAACACTCCAGATTTGTCTCTCTCATAAGCCCATATTGAGAACACCTCATCATATTTTTTTTCACGTCTTTAATTAGGTGGCCCACTTTTACTTTTATATTGTACGTTTTTTTAGTATATTACTTACTAATATTAGTATATTATATAAAAATTGCACATTTTGCTATATTTCTAATAGTGCCAATACAATTATATTCTAGTTATAAATGTGTTTGTAGAGATGCAGACAAGATTTCTTCCTGGGGTCACAGTCCACTAGTAGTTACTCGCTAGTATCAAAATATGATAGTATTGAAAGTCCTTTTTCACCTCCTCGGGAAGAAGGAGGGTAGGTTGCAGTTATTGGTGATTTTTAAACCCCATTATCAGCCAGCTTATTAGGCTTTGGGAAACATGTAACACTGCTTATTACTATTCACTGAACAGATTATTGTTAGGACATATAAATATGGGATTCAAAAAAAAAAAACTCACTAATTCCCCAGTCACCATTATCAATCTGATTGCAGAATTCTTCTTTCACAATTCAGTTGTAATGGGTCAATATTCCCAGAGTACTTTTACAATGCTCCAAATCGAATTCATATATTAAATATATATTTATATACATTGATCACAAAAACAAATCTACAATCTCTACTATGGAGAAATTAAACTAATGTCCCTAATACACTTACTGAGGTCATTTATGCCCTCCAAGACAAACAAAAATCACACTAGTTTGCACATGGAAAAATTGGTTATTAATTTATTAATAGGGGAACAGGTTTACAACAAGATAAATAATAAAATGTGGGGGGAATATTCTCCAAGTTTGACATTATAGATCGAAATTCTTTCCATCAGATCAATAATACTCAAACTAAGGCCCGGGTGCCACTGGTCATATTCAGCTAGTATATAAATATATATACATTTAGTTTGGTATTTATTTTCACACAATGTGTATTCATTTTTGTTAAATTTTAAACAATGAACATTTAGAAATGCAGCAGCAATGGGTTAACTATGGCTGCCTGGTCGTGCGTTATGTGCGCTGCACTGATGTTCTGTGGTCTTGGGTTCATATGTTGCCCGCTGCCATACCCTGTTGCCCTGCTGGATGTTTAGGGTAGGAAGTTGATTATCTTCAAGTCTGAAGGAACATCTGAAACATTTTACAACATAAATACTCCTTTCTAAGTTTCTATCCTTGATCCCAATGGAAGTTTTAATTTACTCTTGGAATGATTTTATTTTTCAGACATTTTGATATCTTAACTCTTTCTCTCCGTAATTATTTTTCCACGCTTCGATGGAATTATTCATTTTGCGCATTACTATTTCACTCCCCTGTTATGATTGGGCTTCAATAGCTTTGTCGTTTGTTATCAGAAAATTGTTTTATTTGGTATAGAATCAAAGGAGAATGCATGCTCTTTTTATATAACACAAAATAAAGTTTATAAAATTAAACATTTAATGTTATCGTCAATTAGGAGAGAAGGAGTTAAAGTATTAGCATTCTACTTAAAAGCTTTTTAGTTGTTTTGAAATGAAGTAGAGATAGCTTGAAATATTTAACACTATTCCCACAGGATGAAAGTGATCAAGAAGTGGCTGAGACACTGTCTTCCGAGAAAAAAGAATTGGTAAACTTAATCTCAGTCATCCCAACCCCGATGGATAAAGTGTCCCCATTGCCCCCATCCCCCGTTGAAGATCTTCAAGAAAAGAGTCAGCTTGAGACAATCACTTCTGACAATCTCAAGGGAGATAACCCGCCAGCAACAACCACACCCAAAGATTTGCCTAAGAGAAACAACTGTCCTTTGAAGCTCTCAAAAATGGTGAGTGTTTTAGGCCAGCGACTTTTTACAAAGCTTATATCAACTCACTCTATCTGTCTGGCCAAAAGTTTGTACACATTATTTCTCCAACACCCAATCTCGAATCAAGCCGAAATTTTGCACAATTATTTCTTTTACCTGACAACACAAGAATCAATTTAAAAAATTAACTAATTAGTTAATTAACTTTTGGTAATAAATTACTTTGTTTTAGTATCTCAAACAAGGTAAAGAAATAGTACTTGACTGAAGTGGTAGTTTAAGCTGAATTAGTCTCCTTTCCAAGTTCTTGACTGAAGTGGTGGTATAAGCTGAATTAGTTCCCTTTATAGATTATCGTCTGAGGCTTATTACACATTTAAAATTACAAACTGATACACTTAATTTAAGCTTTTTTTTTTTTGCTTGTTTTAAAATTACTCTTCTATAGTGCATTTTTCGTGTTGTAGCATGCTCAGTGAACTCTGGTCCAACCTATCTAGGAGAAGGTTTCCGTGCTGCCTTTAGATGCTCAGCAAACACAACTCAGCGTTAAGATTCACACTTGAGTTCCCTTGCTAGGTAGCTGAGTGATTTATACTACATTAGTTTCCAATACATTTTTCATTGCCCTATCATCAAGTTAGTTTTAAGACTTGAGGTACTGATAATTATAGTACTATTGATTTAGCTTTGTCATCAGTATGACATCACAATTTTTAAAAAAATGTAGAAAACTTTTAATTGCCTTAACTTGAATAAAGACTAGCAGCATGGATAATACTTTTGCTTAAGTTGAAAAGGGATTCAGACTTTAAACTGGCCAATGCATGTTTCTTGGATTTGCAATACACTTTGTTACATTGAATCACTAAATTTGGTGAAGCTAATGTGTTTGTTCATGCTACACACTGTGTTCAAGCTTACTAGTTCATGAATCTTTGTTCTGTTGTCTATGTTTTAATATTTAATTTCTAAAAGAATACATAGATTCTGTATTTTATGATGGATGAATAGTCTTTACTTAATGGACTATTTCCTGTCTTTAAGATTTCTGAATGAAAAAAAAAGTGTGTTGAGGCAGCAAAGCTCTAGACAGTGATTGAGTTGTTGTTTTTTTTTTTTTTTTCGTTTGGATTTTCAATTAAATGAGTTGATTATATTTTTAGTAAAAAAAAAAATTTTTTCATCATACCCCGTTCTTTCAGAAATCAGAAGCCATAAAAAATAAGCTGAAACAAAGTGGTCAAATGTCACAATTAAAGGGAAAATTGGAGGAATTGAAAAGTTTAATTGACAAAAATAAAACAGTTGTCTCGCAAGCTGTCAGCCATGATGTGGAAGTGGAGGCACAAGACATGAAACCCGAACGAACCAGGTCTGCTGTCATTTATATTTATAAAGCTTTTTTTTTCAGTTACAGTCTTTAATATTAAATATATCTTTTTTCTTTTTTTTTTTTATCAGCTCTATGTATAAACAAATCTGACTAGTGTATATTAATTAATTTTCTTTCAGCACATTGCCAGCCTACCAGAGATTTGAGTATCTAACGGAGCCTGGCACTCCCACGCTGACCCTCCCTTACACATACAAAACCCTCGAAGGAGTGCATCAGTCAGTGGAACAGGTTGTTAGCATGTTGCACAACCGCTCAGAGATCTGTACATTTAGCAAGCTACAAACAGCTGTACAAAACATCACTAGGAAGTAAGACTAGAAGTATTAAAATGGACTGTACTTGCATACATATTAAAATTGACTACTTGTATATATATATTAAAATTGACTATACTTTTATATATATATTAAAATTGACTGTACTTGATATATATATATATATTAAAATTGACTGTACTTTGAATATTGAGTGTTTAATCCTCAGCAAAATTTTAACTATTACGTTTTTTCTTGTGTGTGCTCTACCAGGCTGACACATAATATTTTTTTATATTGACACTTAATTTGCATCCTTATTATTTTTTTTTTTCTAAACATGTTGTTTTTTTTTAAATGTGTTGGCTGGCAGCAATGTAAGTCTACACACCTTATGGTTGCATTGTTGATCAGTTTTAGACTAAATACATAACCAGTTTGTGCCAAATTAGATGTTTTATGCCTTGATTTTTTTTTTTTTTTTTTTAAATAGACCCCCATATTATGCCAAACATAACTCAATGTTGTTGTTAGTACCCAAACGTAGGTTAAAGTATAAGACAGGTTGAAAAATGTGTAAAGATTTAATATATAGAAATAAAATGATAGCTTCTAAGGAAAACTTAAAGTAGAAAATTTACCCCTTGTGAGCCATAGGGTAGCGATGTAAAAGTCATCTGTTTCTATGGCCGTCAGTTAGCTAGGGTGTCATGTGGCCAGCACAACAATCAACCGTCTTTACTGTCCCCAACTAATATCTCAGGTACCCATTAGAATTGGGTGGACTTAGGAGCCTCCTAAAATCACGGAATTCCAAATCCCAGTCTTAACCAAGATTCAAACCAGATATCCTTCAGTTGGGAAGCAAATCACTGTACCCTTTAGCCACCTCAAAAATAAAAAATGTTGGATGTTTAAGCCACAAGGCTTTTGTTAAGGTCAAACTAAAAAAGTCAAAAGCTAGCCTTTTGTTAAAACATATCCACCAATGTTGACTATCAAATCATAAAATGCCCTGTTTTACATAAACCTGGGAAGTCTGAAAGAGGAGAAAAGAGGGTAAAGAATGTGTGTATGTGTGTGACTGTGAGACAGAACATGTGTAAAAAATGTGTGTATGAGTGTGACAGAACATGGGTAAAGAATGTGTGTGTGTGACTGTCTTATTAAAGGTTGGAAGAGAGTAGAAGGGAACATTGGCCTTAATCTCAATTAACAGAAATTTGTATTTATACATTATATGCTGAGAGATGGTATCTAACTGATGTAGTATTTTCTAAAGCTATCATTGTGTCTTTCAGAAACTTTGAGATGAAGGCCTTGGGCCAGATTAAAACAATTGTACCTGATGATTACATTTATAGACAAGAGAAAAACATTCCTCAATATGGGATGCAACTCTCATCAAATTATCAACTTACTGTGGAACCAAATCTGCAAGTTGAAGGTTAGTGTCTGATATGTTGGTTATGCTGTTGTTTTTTTTCAATTGTTCAGCACAGTTATACAGTATGTTGGTTATGCTGGGTTGTTGTTTTTTTTTTTTTTGTTTTTTTTTTTTCAGCTGTTCAGCACAGCCATACAGCATGTTGGTTATGCTGGGTTGTGGTGGTGTCTGATATAAATAAAATTGAAATTTGTTTTGCTGTCTAGGATTACTTTTATGTATTAAGTTGTTTCAAAACTGAATGGCTTCAAGACAGTTTTTCTTTTCCTTTTTGTAATGCATTTCAATATTATATACAAATTTTAAAAAAAATGGATGGTGTTCATTAACGACTAACATATCATTAACATAAATATTATTGAACACCATTATTTATTTTGTATATATTTATATGCTGCTCTAGCCTTGGTACAGTCCAGATTAGTTGATATGATTTTTTCAAAAATTTAAAACATATTATTTTTATGTTAACATTTTTACAAAATAATTGTCCTCAAAAAGTTCATTATCTAATTAACACCTGATTTCCTATGCCTGTCTTTAAATAATTAGTAGTATTGTCAATGTAAACCAGCAATCAGGACATTAGATCTTACTACCTAATGAATACATCAAATCACTATTTATTTTTCGTATGCATTGTTTCAGATTCTACGGGTCCACTCACTGCTGAAGGAAAACCAATGTTTTCTGCCTCACTGTTATTAAAGCGTCAAAACGTATTTAAAAAAAGACTGCTTGCTTATTTGAAAGAACATCACAAGGTAATCTTTTGTTTGACCTCTTGATATAAATTTTGCCCGTCTTTACTAGAATCAAATCTGATATAACGCTTATCATCACTATATTTTTTTTCTATTTCCAACAGAAATTTTTGGCCTCTCTCAAAATCCCGTTGAACGTTCCAGACGATAAAATAACTCGCTGGCATCCGTTGTTTCAACTTGACAAAGTGCCAGAGGTGATCCCTGCTGAACTGCCCAAACCTCCTGAAGTCAAAGTCTACCATTCGGCTAAAGATGTCTTAGAGAAACAGAGAGGAAGACTAAATCCTTTGGTAAGGTCTCAATGGTATTTTTTGTCGTGTATAATCTGTTTCATGTGTGGAACATCAATATTCTTTCTATTGTCTTGATGTACCTTGGGTTCTTAACATGTTGTTCTGTGTGCTTGAGACTTAGGAGGAGCTTGAGTCATAATTAAGTGTGTTATGACATGATTAGGAATTAGTTATTTGTTTCGGGAATAGGGCAAAGTTTTACTTAGCGACGATGACGTAAAGTTGGTTAAAAAACAAGAACGCTCTAAGTGACGCTACAAAGAAGACGCTTCGTATAGAGCAGTAGAATAGATATACGGATTTACGGACATAGCTGACATCGGACGATTCCCTTCGTGATTATTAAATATATTTGTGGAACAACATCAGCGCCGACTACATATGTTGATTGTTTCGGCTTTTCGCCGGTGTTACTGAAGTAGTTTGAGTTCAGTGTTACTTCCAGTCAGACGTAGATCTACACTAGTTATATTTCAAAGAAGCAACACCGCGCGGAAGCCTTAACAGTGTCACAAGTATTAAAATGCACTGGGCAATGCACTAATTTATTGAAATAAATAACTTGACAGGTAGTCCAGCCATAAACTAGAAGACATGTGTCATGCACAATTAAACAATAACTTCAAGAATAAAATGACATCTCCTTATTCTGAAAAAAAAATTATAGTTATATGCAGTACTCAACACAAATGCCTTCATTAGAAAAATATATGTCCTGCCTCTCTGAGGACCAAGTTGCAACTCCTAAAATATCATGCTATTTCTCACCAAGAGCTTTGTTTTTTTGTGCAAAAGACATGTTTAATGGTAAGTGACTAAAAAGTCACTATGAGTCTCGAGGCTGTAACAATATGTACCAACAGTGTTTGTCTCAGTAATCTACTATTATTCTAGTAAATTTGTAGTGGTGTCTAAGCTAATATGGTAATGTCACATTGTCAGTAATTTGAGTTTATTTTTTGGTTATTGAAGTCGTTCCATGCAGGATGGCTGCCTGGTCGTGCGGTTTGCGCGCTGGACTGTCATTCAGATTTATTGATGGTCCCGGGTTCAAACCCTGCCCGCTCCCATCCCCCGTCGTCCTGCGGGAGGTTTGGACTAGGAAGTAATTATCTTCAACTCTGAAGGAACATCCGAAACATGTAAAACATTTTATATCAATTTTTCTTAAATCAGGTGGAAAAAGCTTTGTCAAAAGTTGTTGCTGATAGTGAAAAAGAAGGTACCACCAAGAGTCAAACTAACAATGTAGAATGTTCTGCTTCCACATCCAGTAACCAGACTACTGCCACAATGAAAGGCATTCCTCCAGCTTTGCTTGCCAAGGTGGTTCAATTAGCTTTTGTTTGTTATTTGTTTCTTAATCTCTCCATATTTTTAACATTTTCTCAAAATCATTAGCGGCTGTGACAAAGGATATATTTACTTTAGTTGGCCCTGTATTTGCCTTGTGATTTTTTTATACATTTTCACATGCCCATCTAATATAATAAGAAAAGGCACACAAGTCTAACTACAAATGAAGTTAAATTTGACTTTAAATATATATATATATAAAAGAATCATTTTAAAAACATATAGAATTAACAGGATAGGAAATGGAATGTAAGAGACTTTTAAATTAATATTGTAATCTATCCAAAATTAACTTTCATTATGAAGTTAATTCAACAAAATCTGAAACAATAGCTAAAAAAATATTTTTTTATTTCTTACAGGTGATCTCAAATTAAGTTCAAGCAAATAAAAAATTGTAATTTGATTTGAAGTTGAATTCTTTATAGCATCTTATTTTAATATTCAAACCATCTTATTGATATTTTCTATGCAAACTTTCTGCGTATCAACTCTACATTTTTGCTTACAGATTCGAGCCAAGGAAGCTCAGAGGATGGAGGAAGCTCTTACCAGAAAGCCAGAAGAAGATACAAAAATTAAAATCATGAACAAATTACCAGAAATCATTAGAACTCTCAGAGCGTATCCTTTCATTTGTAATTTACTTATGCTGTCACTTTCTTTACAAAAATCTTTTCACACGACTTTTTCCCCTTTTGTGTTCAATGTAAAGATTTAAGGCCCTATTTTTCTGTGATGAACTGTGCAGAGGTTTGGTTTCCACTTCAGGCAATTCACATAGAGCTTGTCTAGCATTGTGGTGTTTTAATAGCTCGACTAGGCCTATTGAGACAGTGTGCAAGTTTGGGGGTTTAGTTGGCTTGCGTTGGTGCTAGCCTGCAAAGTCATATGTTTTCTTGGGTTTTATTTTCATTCTGAAACTTGTGTTGCTTTTGGTTTCCACTTCAGGCAATTCACATAGAGCTTGTCTAGCATTGTGGTGTTTTAATAGCTCGACTGTGAATATAGAGACAGTGTGCAAGTTTGGGGGTTTAGTTGGCTTGCGTTGGTGCTAGCCTGCAAAGTCATATGTTTTCTTGGGTTTTATTTTCATTCTGAAACTTGTGTTGCTTCCTCCTACTGTGTCTTGTTCTTATGCCTAAAAACTATGCATTGATCATGATGTAAATTAGTTTTTCAGAATTTGGGTGAGTGCTAAGAAATTTTGCTTGTGCTTACTTTCTAGGACTTTGTTTATTATTCCTGAAACTTCTACAAGGGTGTCTTGTTCGGGCCTCTTGATAAAGAATGCAGTTTTGAAGGACGTGGTCGACATTCTCTGGTGACACTCCACATGGGCAGATATCACTGGTTCCAATTTTGAGCTTCCGCAACTTATGTCGTCTCTTATCTTATCTTATATAATACAGACGTTACTTCAAAAAAGAAGATGATTACGTCCTACGACGTATCATTCTGTTGTGTCCAGTTCTGAGGCGAAAGATTAAATGTTGATCTTGTTGGGATAGCTTATAATAGGCGTCATCTTCCTTGTGTTTTGGATGAAGGCTTGTCCATTTCTCATGTATTCTATACGCTATTAATGTCTTTATTTCTTCTGGGTAGAGCGCCATGTTTAATTGTGTGTTTGTTCTCCCACACCTGGCAAGTGTGTCAGCCTTCTCATTTCCTTCTCGTTAAGTATATGCTGCTTTCCATAGAATAATCCCTTTTTTTTTTTTTTTTTTTTTTTTTTTTTTTTTTTTTTTTTTGCTAAAACATTTCCATTTGTTTGCTGCTTCATCTTCTTGGATTAGTGTGAGATCCATTGATGCACATTTACCTTTTAGATTACAAAGTGCTGTCTTGATTAAGTGTTAATGGGACAGATTGGTCAGGAAGACTATTTAAAAACTTAATAAACTGAGTTGTTCAAATCCTATGTTCTATGCGATAGCCCAAGCCAGCTGCTTCGCATGAAACATCCCTGAATACTCTCTGACCTGGTTAGTTTTTTGGTTGATCGCCTTCTCAAAAATGCATTACTACTGTTCTATAATCCATATTTTCAAAAGTGTTAGCAGTTATGAATATGTTGGCCTTAACCGAAGACTCTCAGCTTATTTGTGACAGAAAAAAAAATGGCTCTACCTTTGGACCAAGTCTACAAGAAAATAGAAGAAAATTATAAATATGGCATGTCCCTAAGTAAGAATACTTTCAATGGACTAATTATTTTCATTTTGCAAGATAGCCATTTCATTTGAGAGAGATAATTTTACAAGATAGCCATTTTATTTGAAGGAGATTTTACTTGACATGCTACATTTATATAACTTGTGATTACTGGAACTCTTTGTTTAGACGTAGTCATTTCTGAAACTTGTTTATACCAGTACCAACTTTGTATTATGTTATTATTATTATTATTATAGCTTTTATATAGCGCTATTTTCATGCTTATAGCATTCTCAGAGCGCTTTTGGTCCAATCTCATTTGTGGACCAGTGGGGGGGGGGGGGTATCTAGGAGTTGGTTTTCTGTGCTGCCTTTAGGCGCTCAGTAAATACAACTCTGCCCGAGTCGGGTGTCGAACCTCGAGCCCCATTCTAGGTAGCCAAGTTCAAGTGCACTTGGCCTCTCGACCACACTTCCCATGTATTATGTACCATAAGACACATTGATGTAAAGTTGGTGGAGAATCCCATGCATCTTTTTTTCTTCTTCATTCACATTTTTTTTTTTTTTGGAGGGTTGAGATCAATAATCCTGTTGAGTTCAACCATGTAGTTGTTTCCTGATCAGTTCTCCTTATAATTTTTTTTTGTTTTCTATATGAGGGTCTCACAGCCAGAGTAAATCTGGGCCTCTCACTCATAGAGTATGCAGTTTTTGCTTTCTCACTCATAGAGTATGCAGTTTTTGCTTAACACTTTCAGGGTGCCAGTAGTAAATCCAATCCATAAGTGAATCCGTGGGGCATTAACATTTATTCTTACCAAAAAAATAAGATGCTAGTATTAAACTCTCCTATGAAAACAGCAAGTGAGATTACTGTTGGGTTGACACAATTTTTTATTTCACATCCCAAGAGATGTCTCTTTGTAACCTAAGAACGAGTGCCCTCTTTTTGCTGGGGAGAAGCCTCGGGGTTAAATTTGTGAGTGCTGGGGCTGCCAAATTGTCAGCAGCTGCCTCTCTTCCATGCTGACCGGATCTGAAGGGATAAAACGCCACCTCAGTTTGGGGTCGTGTGACTTCAGGACTCCACCTACAGGGCTCAAAAACCTGATTTTCAGTTAGGGTTTACTCCCTTAGCGTTAGACCTGACTAGGACACGCTAAGCAATGCCACTATTAGCTTTAAGCTAGGAGTTTGGTCTGTGTGCAGCATGGCTTGTCTGCACTTTTTACATACCATGACTGCCTCACATCTTGGGTTTTGCATTCTTCAAGTATCTGTCTAGTATTTAACCCTCTATTAAAGTCTGAATTCTCCCCCCCCCCCCCCCCCCTTTTTTTTTTTCTTCTTTAGAATCCTAGGTATGTCTTGGGGTGTGTTCCTGAGATAAAAAAAATAGTATGATTCCGTCATTCTTTATCATTACTTTTTTTATAAATTATCTGTATTGAAAATAAAAAATTTTCCTTGCAGAAGATGTTGAGAATCATATGAACATGCTAAAAGAACTGGCCCCAGAACTTGTATCCGTCGTCGAGATCAAGTGCGGGAAATACATGAAGTTGGATAAGAATGTGGATGTCCAGGCCGTCATAAGTAAAATTTTAAACTTGAGCAAAGCCCAATGTTAAGATATATTTTTAAATGATTGTGACTTTGACATTATTTGATGACAAAGACAGAATTTTATAATTGTATTTTTTTTTTTTGTTTTTGATACAGAATTCATATAAAAATCCAGAAAATTTTTAAAGCTTGGATAGCTAGTTTTTAGAAATGCTTTTTATTTACGCTTTCAATTTCAAAATGATTGAATTTTTAGAAGTGTGGTAAGTTTTTAATTATTTTTTCTTTATTTACAACAATTGATATCAAAGTGAACAAATTCTTAAATGTTGTACGGGTATGTAACAGAAAGATATATATACTTTTTTACTTCCTTTAATCTATGCAGCATGTAAAGTTTCAAGTTTTGTCTTTCTCAGGGTTACCATAATTAAGTATTCTTGTGTTGTCAGACTTCAGATGTAGTTAATGTCAATAGTAGGCAAGTTGACACACTGGACTAATTGTTTCTTTTTAAAAAGTTAGATGTGACTAAAAGCCGACTAGATTTTTATAGCCATAAGAAATGCTGCACACTAGAGTTACTATCCTCCAGTCTTATCCAAATGTTAGTAATGAGAAACTGTGGGGCACACTTGACTTAGTCAAAATGTTTACTAAAAAAGTATAAGCCTTTCCATTGTTTAGAAATAATATATATATGTCAGTGTTGACCTGTTTAGAAATAATATATATATGTCAGTGTTGACCATCTCTCTAAATTCCTCTTTGTCATTTGTCAGGATGAGAATCTCTCTTCCATTGACTGGCCAGTCCATTTTTTTTAACAAGTCTTCCCATTGCTTCTTTTGTCTGCCTCTTCTTCTTTTTCCCTGATACTGTTCCCTGTAGAAAGATCCTAGTGAGCCCCAGTGGATCTCACAATATGGCCCTCTCCCTTTCAAGCTGACAATACTGTAAAGGATTGAACAGTATCATTGGAACAAACTTAGTAACAGATCTATATATACAATCATTCAAACACCAAACTATTTTCAAACATTTTAATAATATCAAACAAGTCATTCAATAATGAGATGCTATATACATATCAATGGTTACATATTTCAAATTCAACCACAGCTTGGCTAGAGTTTATCAGGCTGTACAAGTATAATGTTAATCAATGTGTGTATGTCTGTTAATTAGTTTGGCAAAGTGCAATGGAACCACCTTGTTAGTGTCATCATTTTATCATTTATCGTACTAGTTCCACAGCTTTTTCATTTTGGATATTCTCTGCCCAACGTTTCATGCTTTGGTTTAAAAATATTTTTTTTCATGTCAGATAAAGATGTTTGTTGTCATTTTTAGAAAAATTTATCAACAGTACCTGATCCATCATACTTATACTTAGTGTACTTATTTTTGATAATAAAAATGTTTTTGGATTTTGGAATAAATTAGAGTTGTTTGGTGTGTATTTGTAGTCTACTATGTATTTTGTTGTTTTATGTATGTACTAGACATATGTTACCCGCGACCCGCGGGTCTTTATTTGCGCATTACTGTCGATATAGTCACTGAGAGTGTTTTGTAAACAATTAAACGAAATAATAATGTAATAAGTAAAGCGAATGTGTCAATGTAAAAATAGTGTGAATGAAGCTATCAAATCAAAATAGCTAATAGGCTTAATTAAATTCATTTTTTTTTTCAAATTAAAACATTTGTTTGTAGGCCTACATATATTTGATTAAAATTTGAGATGAATAGACTAAATTTTGTATGTTCATGTGTATAAAGTATAAAGTAGATCTTGAGGTAGACGTAGGGTCTAAATCTACACTAATCTAGAGTTCTGTGCTGCGCATGCGTGACCTTTTTTCATGAAAAAATTTATATAGGCCTATCTCAACACGGCTACGCAGCTTTAGCGAACAGCGAACGAATGTATTAAAAATGCTTTAGAAAAACAAATTTGAATGTTAATTTGATTAAAATATGAAATGAATGGACAATAATTAGTATGTTTATGTGTTAAAGCATAAAACTATCTTTGCGAAAAGAAGTTTTATCATCTTAGAGTTCAATAAGAGTTTTATTAGACCTAGGCCTAGGAATAGACTCAGTAGAGAGATGTGTTAATGTGTAACCATTTGGTAATGTCTAATGAAAGAATGTTCGCCAGGAAATCTGTAGTCACAGATATTCGGAACTAATTTATGTAAAAAATGCTTTTAAATAATCTAGTGGATTGGATTTAGATGTATGTTAAACGTAGCTAATGATCCTTTCACGTTATTTCTCTTTCGCTACGAAAATAAAATTAGGTTTGCGAAAATGGGTTTACCCGAAGTTGATACATTCTTATCTATTAAAAACGAAAAGAGCGATAGCTTTGTTAAATGAATGGGATTATAAAGTGAACAATTAAACGAAATTATATTTAGTACGCGATTCATGAATGAATATATGGGAAAGGACCAATGGCGAACGCTTTTGTGCCAGTTTTTAGTTTAAAATTTATAACTCCGCAATGGCTAAACTTATTTAAAAAATGAAAACATCTGCGGAATCCTCAGCTATTGGGCGATAAAACTAAATTTGACTCTTTGTTCCAAATCAGCTATTAAATTTATTATTCAAGTCAACTTACGGTAGGGGTCGGACCTAATCAGCGAACGCAATTTTCGCGGGAGTCATAATGAGCGAAAGGCCGTAAAAAATAGCGAAATAGCATGTTAAAATATAGGAAATTATGCTTCAATTAATTCTATCATTTAACTTCTTCCATGAAGCATTATAACTATTGTCCTCCTTGTTGCATTAGGCCTAATTTTTTTTTCACTTTTCTTGTGCTCCACATCTCCTTTCTCTGCTTGGAACTGATGTCTATATATAGCCTACGAAACTTGCGATCAAATATTTTTAAAAGAAAGAACTACAAAATTCTATCTCGCCTCCTCCCTATAGGCTAGTCCACGTCGTTTTACTCTCCATTTCATAAACTCTCGTTACTGCGACTATTTTTTTTAAGAACACATGTTCAGTGCACTTAATCACCAACAACTCGATCTCCACCCCCCCCCACACACACACACACACATATACACACACGCGCGCTGATTGACCCAAAGGCAGATCCCGAATGCGATGAATTGATGATATATGGGAGGCAGATCTACAACAGCTTGGGTTTCGGGCATGGAGACGAAAGGCTCAGGAGAGATCTTGTAACTTTATACATGTATATTATATGATAATTCTTTATATAGTTCGCATTTTTTCCGCTCCCGAGATCGAATATTTTCTCCTGGAAAACTCTTGGAAATCTCCTGAAATCCTAATCTCAGAATGGTGGGGGAACCCTGTGAAAATGAATTCTGATCTTTTAAACATTTATACACATATTAATATCATTAATTAGTAACAAGAGGTTAACCAGCCAGTTAAAAAAAGGAGGACGGCAAAACAGAGGTCACCCCCACCCCCGTATAAGCTGTATAGGCCTAAGCGCTGTTAAGATCAATTGAAGCGTCATTTCACCCTCACTGCCACAGAGGAAAGTAACTGCCAGCATATGACATCTGAGAGACTGTTGGAGAGCTGCGAGTCAAACATTTTAGACGGAGAGAAAATGCGGGAAAATATGCTGGTCGTAACTGGGCGTAGTCATGTGAAACACGTACTGCACTCATCCTTAATCTTCGAAATCGAAGACATTGGGTTAAGGTTAAAAATAGGCCTATTATTTTAATATTTCAGTTAACAAACAATAACAATAGATAAGACAAAAAGAAAAACAGATTAAATCAGTCATTAAGTTATAATTAAATGGCTTTTAAAGCTTATTATAGGGGCTTTCGCTGAATAGGTTTTCAGTTAAAAAGGTCATTTTACGCGAACACCCCATAATATATTTTTTTCAACGGAATAAATAGCCTTAGCTATTATAGTTAACTATTTCCTCACCTATTTACAAGTACAATATGCAAATCTTTTTCGGCCAATGTCCATTGGTGCTTTAAAATCGCCTTAAGTTCGGACCTATTCTCGTTTATCCGGAAACGTTTTGAGAATGAAATTTCCATACATGTCAACTTTGACCTTCAGCTATGCTTTATTTTATGAGGGAAAACGAAAGTGAATATGTGGGAAATGTAGAAAAATGGAGTCTTTGTAATACCATTTTATTAGTTCTGCAGTTACTTTTGAAATAAATAAGAATGGATAAAAATTACGGGGAGGTGTTCGCTTTATATGCCATTTCGCTGATGGGCCTTTCCTATAGATCTAGGCCTATCTCAACTCGGCTTCGCAGCTTTCGTAAATGAATGTAGCTTTAGAAAACCAAATTTGAATGTTTATTTGATCAAAATATGAAATGAATGGACTTTAATTAATATGTTTATGTGTTAAAGTATAAAACTATCCGTGCGAAGAGAAGTTTTATCATCTTAGAGTTGAATTAGAGTTTTAGATCTAGGGATGGGATTATAAAGTAAACAATTAAACGAATTAATATTTAGTACGCGATTCATTACGGAATTGTCTAATGAAAGAATGTTCGTCAGGAAATCTGTAATCACAGATATAAGGAACTAATTAATGTAAAAAATGCTTTTGAAACACAAAATTGAAGGTTAATTTTATTATATAATGAAATTAATGGATCTTCTTTTGTATTTTCATGTGTCAAAGTAAAAAAACTATCTGCGCAAAGTGTATTTCTTAAAATTAGATCTAGGTCTAAATCCTTTCTATCTTTTCTCATGTCAACATTGTAGACATGGCCTAGATCCATAAAATACTATAGCTGTAATAGAGTCGGACAACTTTATTTTTTTTAAGGGTCTTAAGTTTGTTTTAGGGCTACAATACATACACTACGGTCTAAGTTGGTACCCAAGGAACATTCCTGCCTAGTTTTATCAAGATTGGTCAAGCGGTTTTGATGTCTATAAGTAACATACATACATACATACATACCCCTCACATTCTACTTTATAATATAGATAGTGTTATGACATGAGTAGGATTTAGTTATTTGTTTCGGGAATAAGGGGAAAGTTTTACTTAGCGACAAGTCACGTGACAGATCTTTAAAAAAACGAGAATTCTCTAAGTGAATGCCACAAAGAAGACGCTTCGTGGAGAGCAGTAGAATAGATATACGGATTTACGGACATAGCTGACATCGGGCGATTCCCTTCTTGATTATTAAATATATTTGTAGAACAACATCAGCGTCGACTACATATTTTGATTGTTTCGGCTTTTCGCCGGTGTTACTGAAGTAGTTTTGAGTTCGGTGTTACTTCCACGTAGATCTACACTAGATATATTTCCAAGAAGCAACACCGCGCGGAAGCCTTAACAATAGAAATCAACTCGTTGGCCACATCGAGAACACTCGAGATCGACCGGATATCGGTTTGAAAATGTTTCATTATCGAAAACTCAATTTCGGCTCGAATGTTTTTATGAATGAAAATTGCCCAAGTGACGTCAAAGGAAGAAGGAAAAAAAACTGGCACCGTTTAGTCGCTGGCTTACTGCAGTACACTAAAACATTTCTTTGCATACATGAACACATTTTAATGAATCAAGAGTTAACATTTGCGCACCATCTTATTGTAGGCTCTATTAGCTTAGTCAACAAAGTAAAAGCTACCTACACGGGTTTCCGCAATTCAAGTGTAAACAATTTTTAAAGCACTCAATTTAACTAATCGTACATCGGTATTATTTCTCGTAGTTCTATAATAAATCAATCTATTTAATTAAGTGTTTGTAAGAGTCTGTGCATTATTAAAATACAAAATAAACACGGAGAAAATGTATGCAATCCATAGTAATACTTTTATAGTGAGTACCCTTTTTACAAAGCTTACTCACTCTGTGTCTGGCCAAAAGTTTGTACACGTTATTTCTCCGACACCCTATCTGGGATCAAGCTGAAATTCAGCACAATTATTTCTTTTACATGCCAACATAAAAATCAATTTTTACAAATTTTACCAATTAGTTAATTAACTATTGAGTAACTATAAATTACTTTGTTGGTATAAGCTGAAATAGTCCCCTTTATGTTAGATCACTAAATAACAAAATGGACGAACTTGATTGTTGCTGCAGACATTTCTACCAATTATCTTATCTTCTTCTTATCTTATATAATACAGACGTTACTTCAAAAAAGAAGATGATTACGTCCTACGCGTCATGCATTTAGTCATGCATATTAACCAATGACTTAAATTCTGCCAAGTCACTGGTTTTCCTGGCTAGCTCAGGCAACCCATTCCATGCTCTAATAGCACTAGGGAAGAAGGAGTATTTGTACAAATTTGTCCTAGCATATGGGACGAGGAATGTGCCTTTATCTTTGTGTCTTTCAGAGTATTTTATTAAATTTTGTATTTTTGTATTCCGTGAAAGCTCGCTAATCTGTCTCACTGAAACATGGCTAAATGAAATTATTCCCGACACATCAGTAGACTTTGATACGTTTCTTTTGTACAGATCAGACAGGACAACGTATAGTGGCAAAACAAGAGGGGGAGGACTGGTCATTTATGTCAATAAACAGTACTGCTGTGTCAAGAATATTTCAATCAAAACTAAAGTGTGTACGACCGATATTGAACTACTTTGTAACAATCGTCCGGCTATACTACCTGTCGAGAGAGTTTACACAATTTTACGTCATACTTGTGCATATACCACCCACAGCCAACACAGAGAAAGCAGCAAAACATTTACTAGACATTGTATATTTAGTTATGACATAAAGTTCTGATGCTGCCCAACACTTGCCAACACATAGTCTATATGTTGATTGTCCTACAAGGCACGATAAAACCTTGGACATGTGTTATAGCAACATAAAAATGGCCTACACATCTCGATCGTCATTTCCCATCGAAGAGTCGGACCACACATGATCCAATATCTTACACCCACGTACAAACCAGTTTTAAAAACAACAAAACCCGAAGTACAGTCCATCCAGCCACGGTCTGATGACGCTGTTTTGCAGCTACAAAGTTGTCTGAAGCAGATTGGGACATGTTTGTAAACAACTGCCCAGACAGATGAACTTAACACAACTGTTAATTTGTACATAACATAATTATATCAAAGAAGAAAATTAAAAACATTCAGTAATAATAGACCCTGGATGACCAACATTAAAAATTAACATTCTGTCATCATCGAGAAGTACATAGAAGTCTATTTATAAAGCGCTGGTTATGAGTGTGTATGTGTTTTTCGTGTGTGAATGTTGTTCGTATGTGCATCTATATCGTGCATCTATATTGTTATTGTACAGTAGTTACGCTGAGGTTGTCAATTGTAGTCAAACTGAATTTCCATTTCTTTGGATCAATAAACTTATTGTTACGTTTCTCTCTCTCCCTACTCAGGTTTTCTGTAAACACTGCTAAACACAACACAACACATCAACACATCAAGAACTTGACAACAAGGCTCCAAATAATCTGGTACTTTAATAATGAGTGAATAAGTAGATAACAGCCAATACTAGACAATTGGCATCAAACACATCAACAACTAAAATTTCACTCTGTACATCACCGCACAAAACTCTACTGTCTCTCTTTCTGGACTTGTACATCAACACCTGAGGACTCAACCAGGACCGACTTCATGGCCGACTAACAGTCCCGGTCTCGACGCTCTCGGGTCTTGAACTGCCGCTTTCCTACACACTGTGTCACTCGTACACGCAGGCTTTCGATCACATGACCATAACATTGGTCATATTTGCGTGTAATCGTGTAATCGTAGTACTGTCCCTTGTCCATGGCCCCGCTGACCCGAGTGATTCACGTGTGTGAGCTGAGCCTATAGTTAACCCTTTTGCGCCGCCAATAAGATCATAACATTATCTTATCTTTATATAAGCCTGCTTAGTGAACACGAACATGGAGTAGAAACAATAGATAACTATACAATCTTCCATGTTCATAGACTCTACGCTAGCAGAGTGGTTACCGTGTTGGCTTGAGAAGTTCGAATTCAGGTCGTTCCCTTTAAAAAAAAAAATACATTTAAAAAGCGATCACCCAGTTACCCCGTTTTTTCTCCCCCTTTCCATCTGGTCAAGACAAGAGATAAGGTAGTGAGAATGCTTAAAGTAGAAATAGCGCTAAACAAAAAAAAAAAAAAATGGTAAAAATATTTATAATCCTACATATTGTCAATGTTCTTGTAATTCTTACTGTACGAATGTGTATTTCAATGCTCACTGCCAAATGTAACCAAGTCATGAAGATAACCTTGATGGCATTTATAAAGACAGAATGAAGATTCAGAATGCCTATTCTTTTTTTCTTTTCTTTTTCACGGAAATATAACTTGTTTATTGAAAATATTAATAAAATACAGGCACAGTTCTGGCAAATGAACTATCCAATAACAATTAATATTTAAAAGCACACATCAGCTGCTCGGAGAGGGCGGGGACTGCTGTGTGGGCGACATCGTTCCGACCATAGACAATGCCCAGAATGCCACTTCTTTTTTTTTCTTTTCTTTTTCACGGAAATATAACTTGTTTATTGAAAATATTAGTAAAATCAGTGGCCTAACTAAGGGGGGGGGGGATGGGGGGGGGAGAATTTTAAAATCCCCCCGGGCCCCCACCTAGGGGGGGCCCCCAAATGGGTGTCCGAAATTTATTTGTAAATACATAAATTAATATATTTGATTGACAAATAGTGTCAACGGGTGTCTTTTTTAAATCAACATTTATGGATTAAATTTATCACAAAGACTAAACCTAGATATTTTAAAAATATTTTTGCCGCAGAGATCAGTTTTTAAAGATAATTGTATATTTCCATCTTGGACTTTGTATCCACGAATAAAACTGCATGATATACAGCGAATTCCAGGTATCTAGTTACGTTTACTAATAATAGATCTAAATTGCTAGTATTATATGGCTACACTAATTAACCTTGAAGCAAAATTTACAGAATCGAGTATAACTAAAAGTTATTCTTAACAATGCTAAAAGTGTCCATTTTTCGGGTTTGGCGTCTATAATTTCAGAATTAAACTTCACACTCGAGTTATTACCCCTTTATTCATCTTCCCTCAATCCAATGGAAACTCTCTCTTTTTATTTACATGTAATGATCTAGTCCTTTTGCTTTCGCACAAAACATAAACAAAAAATAATGACGTAACATCATATAATATTAATACATCCTTCCTATTGAAGTTATTATCACACCCTTCCTTTTAAAGTTCTTAATAGTGATATCTTCTAGCAGGGCCGGCCCTAGCATTTGCGGGGCCCTATGCGAAACGGATCGCGCGGGGCCTAGTCTGGGTAGGGATAAGCATAATGTCAAAATTATTTTTTTTTAATTAGAAAATAGGCCTACTTTCGTCTTTGCAATGAATTTTTATCAAATGAAAGCTCGCAATGCCACTTTTTATTTATTGGCACCCCAAAACGTCAATTTCGTCTATTCTTCAGGAGATTTGAATAAATTCAAAAAAAGTTCAGGACTTTATCGTATATTTTGCCTTTTCATGAGATTTCATGGAGGCCCTGAAAAATCAGGAGGTCGCGAAAACCCTGTTATTTTATATACGTTATAATTTTTTAATTTAATAATGTACACTTGGAATTAGCGCGGGGCCTATGAAAGCGCGGCGCCCACTGCGACCGGCACTGTCTACTAGGAACTTTAACAATTCGTCCACTTCTGGTTGTCTTGACTGAACAAGTTCTCTAGACGTTGGTCTATAACTGTCTGTTTCATTTGTTGCAACAGTTTGCAGTTCATTGTCTTCATCGGTATCATAGTACCCAGAGATGTCTTCATCGAAACTCTTATTGAAAAAGCGTTGATTTCTTCTGTATGTTTTTCCATTGTTTGTCTTTATGATGTAAGATCTGGGTGCTGAATGTTTTTTTATGACAACTGCTTTCTGCCATGTTTGACCTAGACGAACTCTCCGACAGAATAATCTTTAGGTAGTCTTGCTTTTGCATCGTATTTCACTTAGCTTTTCATCTGTCGTTCGTTGAGTAATGTCTCTACATTTTCAGCTACCAATGGTTTAAATAGTTTGTGATCAATTGGAATGATTCCCTGAGTCTTCTACTCGTCAGCAGTTGTGATAGTGAATACGGCAGTCCACTTATCGGAGTATTTCTATACTCGAGCATAACGAGATATGGATCTTTCCCACTTTTGTATACCCTGAATCCTTTTGCTTTCGCACAAAACATAAACAACCAACAATGACGTAATGCCATATAATATTAGCACAGAATCGTCTTCATGCAGTGGAAAATTAAGAATTTTTTGCCTATCTGGAATTCTGGTCAAAGCTCCTGTGCCCAATTAATATAGTTCGGAAGAAACTACAAAAGTCTGGACTGCATATACGGGAATCTGCTAAAGAAATTAGTACCCTTTCATGCTTTCTGCAAAATGATGAGAAACTGACAAAAACCCAATCCATCGAAAAAGCAAAAGAAGGTAGTGAATACTATGGATTCCCTGTAATCAAAACAACCATATGAAAGAAAAGACTTGATGGGAAGTTGAGTTCTAATGTAGGACTGTCAATACAACTGCATTTCAAACGTGTTGTGACAGAAGTGCTGGACAGATTTCATATGGAGATGAAGGGCAGATTCCAAATGCTGGAAAGAAAATGGATACCTTTGGGTTTCTTCTTGAACCAAGACACCTGTTAGAAGACACGCTTGTGACAAACTGTGCTACTTTTCCTGTTTGTATGATGAAATAAATGGAAAATCGCTTTTTCAATGATGTCATTGATGCACGAGCACTTTTCATCAACAAACCAGTAATACAATCACCAATAGACATATTGAGGAAACAGGCTTCATATGGGAATTACGTGTGCTCAGACTTTGCAACCTCCTCCGAATACTGCTAACTCAATAGGCTACTTCCATTACGACATTAAGTCATGTGAGAGATCATTCTCAAAGCTCAAGCTCATCAAAAAGTATCTCAGGAGCACAATGACGCAAGAAAGGCTTATCATGGTTTTAATGTCAGTCAAGTCACAAATACTAGAAAGTATCGATGTAGTTGATGTTATAGATGTCTTTGCTGCACAGAATGCACGACGTGAAGCGATATCAATTTAGATTTGTCACTTGTGCATTATTTAACTAATAAACAACGGTATTATTCATTAAAAGAGTCTTGATGATTACTTTTTGTTAAGTTTACTGATATACTGAACCAATTTGATTTGGGGCTTATATATTTTTGCGTACATTATCCCATGTCATATGTCGAATGTCAAAATGCAAGGGGCCCCCAAAGAGGTCAATCCCCCCGGGGCCCCAAATCCCCAGTTACGCCCCTGAGTAAAATACAGGCACAGTTCTGGCAAATGAACTATCCAGTATCAATTAATATTTAAAGCACACATCAGCTGCTCGGAGGGGGGGGGACTGCTGTGTGGGCGACATCGTTCCAACCATATACAATGCCCAGGCTTATATCACACTCAGTTCGAGATAAACCATAGTCGTTTTACGACAGAAGGAGGCCAATAATAAAAGCTCAATATCTCATAGACTGAATAATAGCTATACAGAAATAATTAGACCAATAATAAAAGCTCAATATCCCATAGACTGAATAGTAGCTATACAGAAATAATTAGACCAATAATAAAAGCTCAATATCTCATAGACTGAATAGTAGCTATACAGAAATAATTAGACCAATAATAAAAGCTCAATATCTCATAGACTGAATAGTAGCTATACAGAAATAATTAGACCAATAATAAAAGCTCAATATCCCATAGACTGAATAATAGCTATACAGAAATAATTAGACCAATAATAAAAGCTCAATATCCCATAGACTGAATAATAGCTATACAGAAATAATTAGACCAATAATAACAGCTCAATATCCCATAGACTGAATAATAGCTATACAGAAATAATTAGACCAATAATAATAGCTCAATATCCCATAGACTGAATAATAGCTATACAGAAATAATTAGACCAATAATAATAGCTCAATATCCCATAGACTGAATAATAGCTATACAGAAATAATTAGACCAATAATAAAAGCTCAATATCCCTTAGACTGAATAATAGCTATACAGAAATAATTAGACCAATAATAACAGCTCAATATCCCATAGACTGAATACTAGCTATACAGAAATAATTAGACCAATAATAACAGCTCAATATCCCATAGACTGAATAATAGCTATACAGAAATAATTGGACCAATAATAAAAGCTCAATATCCCATAGACTGAATACTAGCTCTACAGAAATAATTAGAGTCTATACTTCAACTGTTAGAACTAAAATCCAACTGTCCTGGACTGGGAACAAAAAAACAGTTTTACTATGGGTTACATTCCATTTAAAAAAAAAAAAAACACATCACAAAGTAGAACAATCCAAAACAAAAACAATCTTGAAGTCAACAACCTGAATTGTCCCCCTTCTCCTCTAAAGTTAACAGGAGACCCCAGGCTGATCAGAACTCAGTCCTGACACATAGGCTATTTATTATTGTTAGTCTAGATCTATTACACATTTAAATACATGACTAATCCAAACTAATTGATACACAGGGGGCTTAGACGCGATTGGTACAGGATCATCAATACCTATATCTCCTAACTCTCTAATTAATTCTTCAGTAAAATTAAGTTGGCCATATCTTGTGGGTCTTTTCAACTCAGGTACATCTTTACTTTTATCCCTCCAGTCTTGAAAAAGAGTTAATATAAGCTTTTTTTTTTTTTAGCATTTTGCTTGTTACAGTGCAACTGTCATTCTTTTAGCCTTCACAGAGCGCTAAGGTCCAATCTTTTTGGTGGAGGAGGGGGGGGGGGTACCTGTAAACATAACTCTGCTCGAGTCGGGATTTAAATGTATTGTGGCTTAGTAAACAAAGAGATGGTATCTATAAATCTGAAATGTCAAGTTTGCTTTTCAAATCTAATGACTAACCATTTCCAGTTTAGATAGCTTAGAATAGGCCTAATTAACATAGTCGGATAGTCCTACCAGTTTAAATAGCTTAGAATAATTAACATAGTCCATCCAGTGGATAGCTTAGAATAGGCATAATTAACAAGGTCCTACCAGTTTAAATAGCTTAGAATAATTAAAGGTGGTCGGCGTGTGTACCACGGAAACGTTTCTATAGAATACTAACGCAATGTTTTCAAGTCTCTTAGGAAAAAAATGTACCATTTTACTTTGTTACCCCATAACGTCAAGATTTTGCATCACTTAATGTTTCGTACAAAGCCATAATGAATATACTAATTGCAATTTTAAAAGTCTGAACGTAACCTTATTCTTCTTATCTTATATAATACAGACGTTACTTCAAAAAAGAAGATGATTACGTCCTACGCGTCATGCATTTAGTCATGCATATTAACCAATGACTTAAACTCTGCCAAGTCACTGGTTTTCCTGGCTAGCTCAGGCAACCCATCCCATGCTCTAATAGCACTAGGGAAGAAGGAGTACTTATTGGGAAGTTACAATGCAAAGACTTTCTTCCAAGCCAATAATTGTATGCAAAAAAATGTAAAACGACACGACGTGAGCTGTGGTTTTTCTACACTGTTGGTGGACTTAGAGACTTTCTATTCTAATCACCATTTACAATTACATTTAGAAGTAACACAAAAACAACTCTTCAGATTAATTGTCTTTACCCGATCGTTCATTTTCTTAATTACAAAAAAAATATTTCCAAAATGACTTCGGGTATATATTCTTCCTTAAGAATTTATTAAACTGTGGATAGGTCACCTGGTACTGTGACTTAACAGATTTGAGGCGTTAGTACTTGTTTAATACCCGGTAATTTAAAGTTACCCTCACTTAGAGGTTAAAATCTGGCTTCTTTTTTTCCCTCAACATAACATATATATTTTACGTCTTTATCTGTGTGTAGTCGCTGAATGAACTTTCTATGTTGTTTCTGTTGTGTTGTCTGTATATGAAAAAAGAGTCCTTGTAATCACAACAAATTTCCATAAGGATCAATAAAGCAGGCGTTACTTCAAAAAAGAAGATGGTTGCATCCTATGCGTGTTATAAGGCCAATCAAGTCAGGCATGTCAACCAATTTCTGCAGTCATTGGCTTTATAAACAAGCTTGTGGTCCTTCATAACCACAAAAATTAACTTGTCATTTTCAAATCTTGATTTTTTTTTTTAAAGTTGTACTATTGTTTATAACTTGAAGAATTGAAAGAAAACACAAGAGTCAGTTCTCCAAATAAATAATTTAATTCTGTCCACACATGACATTCAACATCAAAGATTATATACTTCATAATACTATACAACTTGAGGGAAATACTCAATTTTATTTTCACAGAGGTAAATCAACAATCATACTTTACATTCCAAGTAGAAGTCACATTGTGTCACTAATGTCTTAATAAGAACAGAGATGTACACAAGTCTTCATTGAACCCCTTGAAGCAGTGTCTGGTCAATTCATTCTATTAATAGATTTAATACTCACTTCCAAGACTCAGACCACCAGACAGGTATAGAGATGTAGCCAGACAGCTATAGAGATCTAGCTAGACAGCTATAGAGATCTAGCACTATATTAGGTTCTATTGAGCTGTTTAACAACTATGTGGATGAGTGCAAAATAATAGATGAGCAACTGGTGAGATTCTGATTCTACAAAGCAGTGGTTCAACTAGTTACTGACAGGAGAGAGATGAAATGGTTCAACTAGTTACTGACAGGAGAGAGATGAAATGGTTCAACTAGTTACTGACAGGAGAGAGATGAAATGGTTCAACTAGTTACTGACAAGAGAGAAATGAAATGGTTCAACTAGTTACTGACAGGAGAGAGATGAAATGGTTCAACTAGTTACTGTCAGGAGAGAGATGAAATGGTTCAACTAGTTACTGTCAGGAGAGAGATGAAATGGTTCAACTAGTTACTGACAGGAGAGATGAAATGGTTCATCTAGTTACTGACAGGAGAGAGATGAAATGGTTCAACTAGTTACTGACAGGAGAGATGAAATGGTTCAACTAGTTACTGACAAGAGAGAGATGAAATGGTTCAACTAGTTACTGACAGGAGAGAGATGAAATGGTTCAACTAGTTACTGACAGGAGAGAGATGAAATGGTTCAACTAGTTACTGACAGGAGAGAGATGAAGTGGTTCAACTAGTTACTGACAGGAGAGAGATGAAATGGTTCAACTAGTTACTGTCAGGAGAGAGATGAAATGGTTCAACTAGTTACTGTCAGGAGAGAGATGAAATGGTTCAACTAGTTACTGTCAGGAGAGAGATGAAATGGTTCAACTAGTTATTGACAGGAGAGAGATGAAATGGTTCAACTAGTTACTGTCAGGAGAGAGATGAAATGGTTCAACTAGTTACTGACATGAGAGAGATGAAATGGTTCAACTAGTTATTGACAGGATAGAGATGAAATGGTTCAACTAGTTACTGACAGCAGAGAGATGAAATGGTTCAACTAGTTACTGACAGGAGAGAGATGAAATGGTTCAACTAGTTACTGACAGCAGAGAGATGAAATGGTTCAACTAGTTACTGACAGCAGAGAGATGAAATGGTTCAACTAGTTACTGACAGGAAAGAGATGAAATGGTTCAACTAGTTACTGACAGAAGAGATGACACTTCACAATAGCAATGTAATGAAAGTCTAGCTTGTAAACTTCCAAGAAAAATATTTAGAACAAAAACATTTCAAGAGCTTGATTCCACCCAGCAAGTACAGGTACACAGACTCAAACCCACAACCTTCTCATCAACCACCTTAGAAATGACATAGAAGAAGAAAAAAAACCTGACAGCCCAAAATTTGAAAAGGAATTTATCCATCTAGAGATCTTGATGGTAAAGCCAGACGATAACTGATGTATGGTGCTTTTGGTACACACTTTTAATCAGCACACATTATGTGAATACCAAATCCTGGCTGTACTAGTGTACCTCCTGGCTGTACTAGTGTATGTGCTACTGAAACAACTGAATTTCTTTTTTTATTTTGCATAATAACGTTGGCACTAAATATCTGATAGAAAGATGTAGCAAAATTAACAAAAAGTTAAAGTAATCTGGTGATTAATGAACTTTGATTCATTATTATCAACAATATCTGAATACCCACAGATTACCAACTGAGATTACTAACATTTAATTGCAGGATTTCCTTTCTCTACTAGCACTATACAGACTATTGTATATGTGTCATTAAGAAGTATAATGTTCATTGTCAATCTCTTAAATATAGAATAGAAAGGTGTAGCACCATTAAAGTAAAGTAAACAAGAAGTTTGATAATGTTTATTGACTATCTGTCTACTGTCTGGCTACCTTTGGGTAAGCCAAGATTATCACTAAGTACTGGTAGTGAGTTCTGAGTGACAATCCTGTAGTTTTCAACATCTCAAAGTCTGGATGAATAAAATGCCACCACAACATATAACAACAGATCCGTTTCTATTAAAACCAGCTCAACATGAACAACAAGGCTAATGATGAACGCGTTGAGAAGAGGCTCCAGACACAGTGTAGGGAAGACAACCCAGACATCAATCCAACCCAACTTTCCTATCACAAGATCAATGAAAATAAACATTCTAAACAAGACCTGAAAGACAAGATCAATACACTCTCCTACATTAAAAGAATGACCACTCAAGCCCCATGTTAACATTTCAAAATATTTACAGTCAAGATACTAAATTAGATTACATTCATGCACATGTAATGGTTTGTCATCATCAAATACACAGTACTTAAAAGGAGTATTGAAACAAATAAAAGTCAATGGCCCACATCATGCTAGTAACAAATAGAAAAATATTGTATAAGTTCTTACCAAGATACTTATTTCAGGGGACAGGCTTGAGAAATAAAAGTTGTAGACTAATCACCAATTATACAAGGCACTACGACTAAGCTGAAAATATGGTCTGCAGAAAATCAACACTCCTTATTACAATTCTATAGGGAGACTGTAACATTTATAAAATGTTCAAATCTTTTGAGTCCCAAGTCTGTTTTATGCAAATGTCACAAATTATTTTAATGTTAATTAAAACCTTAGGTAAATATATAGCCTGCTTTTGACATTTTTCTTTATTCCTGAACCTAACAAAAACTTGCAACTGGACTACATGAGACTTTTCTTGATTTCATACTTTATGGAGAGGTCTGATGAAGCGCATTATAAATTCTTTGACCTCTTTAGGACCATCTGCTATTTTTACTGTCTGCAAATAATAATCTGATAGGCTTGTTCAATCTTTGATACCGTACCAATGAAACTTTTTTTCTCTTCTCTATGGAACAATTCTTTGTTGTATATTCTTGAAAGGCCATTATATTTCCCATCTTCAAACATTTAATTTCTTAGCCTTGAAGTGTACGAGTCAAAATATAGATTTACAAAATGGCATGAAATGAAATATAATCATTCAAAACTATTTGAACTTAACTGCTATGTGATCGGATAGATTACTAAAGACTTTCAAACCCCACCTCTCCCTCTGTAAAAAGTAAAGTAAAGTTCCCCTTTCAGACCTTGTGGTCTATAGGGCAGATGATGTAAAGGTCATCTGTTTATGCGACCTGCGGTTTACGAGAGTGTCATGTGGCCAGCACAACGACCAACCGTGTTTACTTTTCCCCAACTAATGTCAGGTACCCATTAGAGCTGGGTAGACTCAGAGCCGCCCAAAGATCCCGAAATTTAAAAAATCTCAGGTCTTCACCAGGATTTGAACCCGGGAACTCTGGTTCAAAAGCCAAGCGCTTTACCGCTCAGCCACCACACCCCCTTTCCCCCATGTAAAGTTTGTATTTTTAAGCAACTTCATCATGTTTCTCACCAAAGATGCTATTTTAGATCAGTCTTGCTAGTCAAGCCACAATTTTAAGATAAACCAAACTCTAGAAAAAAAAAAAGTAAGGTTACCCTTTTAGACCTTGTGGCAGATGATGTTAAGGTCATCCCTTTCTTTAGCCAACGGTTTAGGAGTAGGGTGTCATGTGGCCAGCAAAACCACCAAACACCTTTACTTTCCCCCCAACTAAAGTCAGGTACCCATTTCAGTCGGGTGGACTCGGGAGAGGCACCCTAAGAATTCAAAATTCCAGTCTTAGCGAGATTTGAGCCCTGGATCCCTCGCTTGTAAGTCATGCTCTTAACCCCTTAGCCGCCGTGTCCCCAAACTAAACTGTAATAGAATGAAATCACTGCTTACAACTGGCATCAAACTATTAAGCTATTTCAGGAGGACGCACGACTAGAACAAATTTTCAAAACAGAATGAAAAGTTTGGGCTTTCAAATATCAAACAGAAAGAGAGGGGGTCAAAGCACTGCGATGATGTGCAAACCAGCTACTGTGCAGTGGTCAATCAAGTGTTACACACTAACTCACAAAGATAACATACACAATGTCCACAAGTCTATTACAGAATGTGAGTTGGGCATGAAACATTTACACTCACTGTCTCTCAATGTCCTAATGAAAGAGCATGATAATTACATTCAACATTTATATACATCTATATACAATGTCAGAAGAAGTAACATTAAAATGTAAAATTTTTCTCATTACTAATATAGGCTTCAATTGTCCTTTGACATTCAGTTGATGTCCACCTCTCCAGTAGTAGGTTACATTCAGTCTCATTGGTCAGTTCCATTTTGGTTCGATGGTGACTCCGAATTAAAAGTTTTGTAGCTTCAAGAGCCTGGAAAAGTCATATATCAACCATTAAAACTGTTCTAATGCCTAAGTAACAAGATTGTTGGGCCTAATCTTAATATAAACAAGGCAATAACAAGTCTTGTGTTACATTTACTTAAAAAATGCATGTCTTGTATGTTAGATTTGTGCATGTTTATACGGGCGGACTGACATCATCCAGCTATTTTGCTATCAAGTCAATATGTGACAACAATTAAAGCTAATTTTTGTCCTGTCTGTCATTCTATTTGCTATTTATTTTTAAACAAGGTCCAAGTTTAAGTTATATACAAACAACTATCTCAGGTTCTGGCTATCAACAATTAAAAGACATGAGTCAGGGTCCAAAGATTTTTTTTTTTACACAGAAGTTTTATAGTCAGAGTGGACTTTACACTTGAAGTACCACTTCCCTCCCTTTATTGTTACATTAACTTAGAAAAACTATCTACAACCCAATGTTAGAAAATGTTAACAAGATGTAACCACGATTCATTCTAAATAATGTCAACATAAAAACTTCAATGTCATATCAGAAAACTGACCTTGGCTGAACAATTGGCCATGTTTTGAGTTCTAGGGATGACTTCTTGCATCATGAGAGTGGGCCAGAAGACTTGAGAGACTAATCCCTGCTGGTAGGCCTCCATGGCTGTAATCTTTCTACCTCCATATAGTAGCTCATTGGCCTAGAGTCAACAACTTTTTATGGTCAATAGTGTGTAAAAGAGACTATTAATTAACTGAGCACACTCTAGGCAAGGATATGTAAACTTGGATATCAAGAACAAACATTAAATGTAATCAATAGAATGGATCAATGTTATTAAGAATTTTGAAAAGTATTCTAACCACGTGGGCATTTGACTACATGTGGACAATGTTATTAGGATGTTATTTTTTTTTTGTGTGTAATATGTTGAAACACAACATATTTGTTCTGAATCTAAAGAAATATGATACAGTTAAAATTCATTTTCTGTGACACAGGGCTATGCTAAAATTGTGAAGAGATCAAGTTGATTTGATCTAGTGGATTCTGTGCTCCAATGTAAATGTAACACAAACGTACTAAAGAATATAGCACAGAAATACAGTATACCCATATCCCTGAATTACAATATTTGTTGAATTCTTTAATGTAATATATGAGTTTAAATTGAGTTTTTAAAAATTTTTGCATTATTTTTCTTTCTTTACAGATTTGTGCGATGTTAATGTGGGAACAACAGATCATCATTATCTACATCCATTCATTACAACTTGATATCGACAGAATTCTAGTGAAACATTTCATCCCAAAGACCCGGCGGGACACAAACCCACACTCCTCAACTTAGGGAACTGCTTTGCATTCTAAATCATTTTAAATACAAAGCCTATAATTACTGATTTACAAGTTTTATATAAAGGAAATTGAAATGATGGTCTTTAGTTTACATATCATTGCCCTACAACTGAAGCACTACATGTTTTCTGTAAACTTTCTGTTAAAGGAAACAAAGAAAACAAAATCAAACGGTACTCACTGAAGGCAGTCCTACAGTTAAAGGGAGTGTGAATGAGGAACAACCTTCTGGTGTTTGAGAAAGCTGGGAGTAAGGGAAATGGAAAGAAGCTTTATCACTGGCATAGACCACATCACATAGAGCGAGCAGCGACACACCCAGTCCTACGACAGCACCCGACACAGCGGCTATGATAGGCTTAGGGAATGTAATGAAGGTTTTGGTCACTTCTCTGAAATGTAAACAGATTAGGTCTCAATAAACATACATTATCTTATCTAGACATTACTTCAAAGAAAATAGTTCTTGTTTTTAGATATATATTTATATATATACTTCTCTGAAATGTAAACAGATTAGGTCTCAATAAACATACATTATCTTATCTAGACATTACTTCAAAGAAAATAGTTCTTGTTTTTAGATATATATTTATATATATACTTCTCTAAAATGTAAACAAATTAGGTCTCAATAAATATACATTATCTTATCTAGACATTACTTCAAAGAAAATAGTTCTGTGCTATGCAACAGCAGCATTTGTTTTTAGATATATATTTATATATATAGAGAGAGAGGGAGATAGACAAATAGGATGTATAAAATTCTTGAGTTATTACAGGCGCCTTAAACAAAAACAGAAATAGACTGAGCAGTATATAAAATAATAAGTTTTAAAACAAGTTTGCAACACATTTCATCAAATCTTATTTATAAATAAAGTTGTTAGAAGGTGCCTGTACAATGATGAACATTAATCTTAAACTTCCTAGTTTCAGAGATATATGAAAAGTACATGACTTCATGAATCAAATCAACACCATACGTTTTTTTTAAATTATATCATAGTATGTAATGTGAAAAACTCATTAATAACTTTGGTACATTCTTCCGCCCATAGGTAGAAATTAGCATTGCTTTTTACATTGTTTGGGTCATCAGTTGGTATAGATTATTATTTCATTTGATCATAACATGTGACCAACTTAGAATGTTTATATTTTGAAGAAGTATTGTAGTGACCTAGTTTCGTTTAGAGAGTATGTTAGTTTTGCAGATAAATATATTGTGTATTGTTTTTTTAGCTATGGTAAAAGTAGTGACCTAGTCAGGCAGATGAATGACAGCGGAATAGACGCAGATGGGAGAACAATATTGCGATAGGTTAGAGAAGGTTGAAAGTGTTAGAGACGGATAAGTAACGGTGGATAAGTAAGTGAGACATACATCCCATTTGTGAATAAATGCATCAATTGTACTCTGAACTCTTGATCAAGTCTATCTTGTTAATGGTAATGTTCTTTGGCTAGGTTAGAGGTGTCGATGAAATAGTATTGGATTTGAACAGCACACAAGATACTAGCCAGAACAGTATATTATATTGTTCATGAAAGATAATTACCTTATTGCGTCCGTCATTTGCCGTGCTGCCATTTTACGATCTCCAGAGACTAAGAAATGAAGATCAGTACCAGAACAGAAAACATTGCCTAAACTTGAGAACAAAACTAAGTGGCTGTCATCGTACTTGGCAGAGTTCAAAGCAGAGACAATTTCTTGGATGACCTGTGACATTCAGGACAAACTTTTGAGACAAATAAGACTTGTAAGGAGACATGGAAGAGAAATAACAGAGCAAAGGGCACAAAATAAATATCATTGTCATTATAGCTCAATTGTGTATATAATTATAATAATAATAATGGCAATGTCTTTGATTCTGAAGATTAAAGATGCGCACAGTGATTCACATAACTGCAGACCCTGCATATTTTCCCCACATCTTGTCTGCTGGCGGACTAAAAAGTTTTCTTTCTGTCTTTAATAATGGCTTTTCTTTGAGTCTCAAATGTTTGCCCTGCAGCCTTTATGAGAGCTCACCAACTGTCTCTTTCGGAGACTTTATCATTTAACTAAGCTTACTTAACTTAGCATCCCTAAAGAGTTTATCTCTCTGAGCATGACAGTTCTTAAAGAGGAATGTTTGCATTCAATCTACTAAAACATAGTTCAAACAGAAACAATTAATTGTCAATATAATTACATAAACTTGTACAATGAAACTTTAGCTGCTCAATGTTTTCCCCCATGGTTGTTATGTTTCTCATTTTGATATTTGTTACACAGCAATGTGTATCGATAATTGACTGAATGTCCTACCTGAGGATTCAAAGCATTCTGCATGACGGTCTGCGTGTTCAACCATATCTGGGTATAACGTAAGCACTTTTTGACAACTATCTGCTTATAACGGAATGCACACTCTGTCGACCTGACGCTGGTCCTCCTCTCCACAGATTCACCTCCGAAGGAGCTGGACAAAGTCGTACTGAAGAGGCTACCCCCAGCTCCACTGCTACTGCTGCAGTCACTGCCGCTAGCTCCATTTTTAACCTTCTTGTCATTCTTGTGCCCAGGGTGCAACTGTTCAGGGAGACAGTCTAATAGAGATTTATAAGAGAGAGATCCAGCATTGATAGTTTGCTCATTAACCAGGGGCTCTTCTGCAGCAACGGGATATGAAGATGGTACATCTGCCAGATAGGTTTCTGTAAGAATAAATATAGATATAACCAAGATTTTGTGAGTGGAAATGGATTACTAAAAAAAAAATACATCAATTATCATAGCCCGCACATATAGCCAAATGAAATGTTATGTGGTGTACCTTGCCACAAACATGTAAACAGAAAGTTTAGACGCTTCAAGTTTCTACATAGAAGAGTAACTTAATGAAAAGGAAATAATTTGTTTCCGGTAGGTGTACATTATTGAACATTTGGTTTCAAACCTATGTTTAAGGAGACGAGCTTATTCCGAAAATCAGTATGTTCAGTTCATAAATTTCAAACTTCATGTTCAGTCTACTTTTGTGAAATTATTATTGAATTTGAATTCTTGAGTGGATTGTTGTTCAATCTTTTCATGGTGTATGCTTGGAGAAACAAAATCATCCAAAGTTTACTTTTGAACAAGGAAATGGTCATATTATGTTCAAATCATAACAATAGTTTGCCAGTTGGAGATCATTGAACAAACGATGAATGTAAACGTTTATTGTTTAAGATAAATGAAGACAAACTAACCAACCAAATGTCCAAAAGTCATGGTTACATAAGTTAAAGTCATGGTTACATAAGTCAAAGTCATGGTTACATAACTTAGCAAGTTAAACTTAATACCTATGACATAAGGATAAACAATTCTTATAATGACACCAGCTTACCAGAAGCTTCGGGTGAGATTTGGTCTGGCAAAGAATGGCCCTGAAGTACTGACGGATCCATTCTATCGCTACTGCCAATCATGTGTTTGACTGAAGTGAAGAAAGGGGGAGGAGACGCAGAACGTAGCAACCCTGTACAGATGTGAATACTAGTCAAATATTCAAGTGAACAATGAAGATAATAGAATTGCACATAGCAATTCGATTACTCTTATGTGATACATTCTATCATGTCATATGAACTTTATTAAATAATGTTTCTTTACTAGTTGTCTATAAGACTTAACTCTTTCTCTTCGTTGATTGGACCTCATTAAATTAAATTAATGTTTAATTTTATAAACTTGACTGCGTTATATAAAAAGAGCATGCATTCCCCTATAATTCTATACCAGATACAACATTTTCTGATAACAAACAACAAAGCTATTGAAGCTTAATCATAACAGGGTAAGGAAATAGTAATGAGCAAAATGAAGAATTCCTTCGAAACGTGGAAAAATAGTAACGGAGAGAAAGAGTTAAACTAAATAAAGATTTATATTCATTTAGAAAAGCTGAAATCACCTGATTTTGACAACCAATCTTTAGATTTTTTCTTGGAATCTATTAGACTTAAACTTTTTCTCTTCCTTGCAAATTTTTTCAACTTATCTTTACCAAGCCCTGATTTGGAGTTCTGATTGTGAATCACAGATGATGTAGATTTGGATGAGTTTGTTTTCTCCTTAGCACCACTCTTCCTTAAACTGAGTTTAGTTTTGGATAGTCTATTCTTTATTTTGCTTGTATCACAGTCAGGATTTAGAGAGTAGAGAATGTCATCATCACTTTCAACGTCGCCACTATTGATATGAGACTCTCTGCTCTTGCTCAACTCTTTTAGAGGTAATGATTCTAAGCTACAATTTTGTCCATTCAAATTTAGTGAGTCATCATTATTGACGTGTTCTTTCAACTGTAATGCTTGATCACTCCGAACTTGTTCATTTGAAAGTACGAACTCTGTAATGCTATTTTTACCTTTTGAAGGCGACGATTCCCTTCTGAGGCGCCTTTTTAAAGGTTCTGATTCGGTTTGACTGTCAATTCTATTTTTTATTACTTTAGGCTTTTTCCTTGTAACAAATTCAGATTTTCTGTTTTTACTAAGTTTTGGGATGATTTGAATTTTCTTAGAGCTTCTAAGTTCATTCTCAGTTAATTTCCTTTTTTTCGCTTTTTTAAGGGATTCATGTACAACAATGTTATTTAAAATTGCTGAAACCTGAGTGTTGATAGATCGATTCTCTGTGGACTGTACAATATTTTCTGTGTTTGGCAAACTTTTGGTTTTAGAAACTAAGTTTAGTTTCCTCACTTTTACTGGCCTTGCTGTATTGTTGTCACCAACCAATAATTTCTTTTGTCTAAGGGATTTAATTCTCTTGACAGACTTGACCTTAGTGCCCATTAAGTCAGAGCTTAGATTTTTGGAATCAAATTTTTGTTCAGGAACATTTGGAACAATGTTTTGTAAAACTGATTCAGTTTTGTTCCTTGAGGATTTATTAGCTTGCTTAAAAAGCTTTATGAGCGGTTTGCAAGATTTTAAATTTTTGTAAGGCTCCCATGAATCATGCTCAGATGAGAATCCTCTCCAGCGTACAAGAAAGAGTGATTGAGAGCCCACAATTTTCTTGCCGAGAATCTGCTCCACCTGTAAACAACAAAATCATTTGCATTACAATCTATGGTGGGTAAAAAATGGTTTGTGCACTACACAAGACCATAAAAAGAGTACATACAAGGTTTGTAAAGGGAAAAGTATCAAGGGTGAATACTCCCTTTATTTCTAGGGAATACAGTTTGACGATATCACAGGAATGCATCGGGGAGTAACACACAGTGATCCCTCGTTTCAGAGCAATGTACAGATTAATCAACTGTCTCTACTTTGGAGAAATAGTTTTTAAAAAGATACACTTTCTTTGTTTCACACCATTCAGAGAGATACACATAGACACGTTCTCAATTTCAGAACAATACACTTTTTTAGAGAAATACACATATAGTATAGACATTTTCTCCATTTCAAAACAATACACTTTTTTAGAGAGATACACATAGGACATAGACACTTTCTCCATTTCAGAACAATACTTTTTTAGAGAGATACACATAGACACTTTCTCCATTTCAGAACAATACTTTTTAGAGAGATACACATAGACACTTTCTCCATTTCAGAACAATACACTTTTCTAGAGAGATACACATAGACACTTCCTCCATTTCAGAACAATTGAACAAAACACTTTTGTTTAGAGAGATACACTTACAAAACTAGAAACTTTCTTAATTTCAGAAAAATAAAATTACAAAAACACACTTTCTCCATTTCACAACAATACACAAAAAGACACTTTTTCCATTTTAGTGCAATGCACTTTTCAAAGAAATTGGCTTTTTTATTTGATAAGAGGATGTCATTTTAAGGCAATACACTTTTCAATAAGGATTTTGCCAATCTTTCCAATAAATATATTTAGATGTTTTTGTGTACATCTTTGATCACTTTTTTAGTCTTAGTCCTAACATACTCTATTTCAGTGTAAGTGTAAGTCTTCTTCTTACCCTGGACTTGGTCTAATTTATCATTATGTATTATTATATCATGACATATAAAAATATGCTTATAAAAAATATATATTTTTTTATAGAATATAGATCTATGTCTATTTCCAGGTCCATGTCTAGAATAGATCTAATTCTTTTTTACAGGGATAGAGGAAAATGTTCTAATTATATACACTAATATTATTTAATATAGCCTACACATCTTCAATAGATGACAATAGTCTAGAAGATTATAAATAATAAATTGTTACTATTATATAACTATAAAAATAATTAATGACTATAATTAATATAAATATAAATTATAATTAATAGATCTAGAATAATCTAGAATCTAGATAGTCTAGATCTAATTACTAATTTATAGTAATTTCTAATCTAGAGTGACCGTGTAGAGTCATATTCATGGATCTAGTCAATTTCTAGTCTATGTCAATGTCTAGAACTTGCAACTTCAATCAAGTCCAAATTATTTAATTTTTAAATCTAGCTTTAGAATTTAGATCTAGATTTACCAAAATCATTTAGTCTAATATAGATCTAGATCTTTAAACTGATGTTGGATAAGATTAAATATCTTTATTGTGCTAGGCTAGCCCACTTTTAATAATTCTTTTTAGACATCGAGTCTAGTTTATTTGCATTGAGCCCATTGGTTAAAAAATTTGGCACGACAAAATCAGAATCAAGACTCATTTTTAGTTTTATTTCTGGCTAAACACTGTGCGTGTAAGATAGACTATTTAGATCTAGACAAGATTCTAAATGAATTGTATTTTTAGTGATACATAAAAAATGCGTGCGTTTTTTTATGTCTAATAAAATCGTTAGTTTTAATTAGATCTAGATCGAATAGAGTAATTAAGTAACTACAAAGTCAAGATCTACCTCGTATAGTCGATCTTCCGCCATGTCGACAATACAATCGTGGTCCTAAATTCTAAACACGGCAGCGTAAATTTCGACCGATAGGTGGCGTAATACCTTTCTTAATGAAAATACTGGGGCTCTTTAAAAAATAATTTTATAGCTCTAGATCTAATAACCTCATTTATATAGATCTATTTTGTTAGCTGATAATCTAGACTCTATATAGTTCAAGATATATTTGCAGTTTATATTTTTAATTAAAATTCAAGGATATAGATTGCTTTAAAAGTACAACAAATCCACTCGCAAATGCTACGAAATTGTTAAGTTTTGCCCCCTGTTAAACTTTAAAACACGTGCTTCGGATATAAAACTCTGTAGAGAATATTGGAGAAGACATTGTTTTCTTTTACCTCACACGTTTCCAATAGTTCTACAAGCGTTTCTATATCAATCCCTGATATATATTTTCTAAATCCTGTTCGCCATCGTCAGTGCAGGATTAAGACATACTCTTAGGCCACCTAAACTACAGCTTAGGGCTCTCGCTTTCGTGAGGAATAAAAAAAAATACGAATAATAACAATAATTATAAGTTAGAGATGTATTATTTCCTTATTTACGTACTGGACTTAAAGTGCCTTATATCTCAAATAGTTTAGCTTATCTTATAAATTACAGACTTCATAAGAGAAGATTATTACGTCATACGTGAACTGGTGTCAAGACTCATTTTCTCTCTAATATATGTATGTGTCATGCTAAATGTACACAAGTCCTGGGCAATACCATAATGACACATACAATAATATCTGCTATTGGATCCTTGAACATGGCCGCTACAAAGACTCCTTTTAAAAATGGAGTATCAATGTCTATCCAAGCAAGTGGATACTGAAAAGTTTGTCCATCTATTAATTTTAAAGTGAAAAACCCATCTATCTTCTGACTTTCTTCTATCAAACTTTCTCGGACCCCAATTATGCTCGCCCCTGTATCTCGTAGGACAGATACCCTTCGATCTCCTAAAAATCCCTCAACTTTTTTCAATCCACCAACTGATTTATCTTTATAATCTAGAATATTATATGTATCAGTGTGACATGAAAACAATCCCACTTGTTGCCCCCTTTCTGGTAATACTCTTAGTCATTGCTGTGTTGGACCTCTATTCTCATTTATCTTTACCCGACACCATCGAGCAATGTGTCCGCCCTTTCCACATCTATAGCATATCACTTGTGTACCCTCTGTGTTTATATTATTCGGGCGACGACTGTTAGATTGACCAGTGGCACCAAAAGCTACATATGGGATATCGTTACTAGTTACTTCCCTTTACAACATGTGTGGAGCCTTTCGTGGCAAAATATCTTTCAGGGCCTCAGAAGATAGCACACTGTAAAGTCTGTCTCTCATTATAAGGTCAATTATACCGTCTACTGTCATTGGGGTTTGTGATGTTTTAAGCCAGTTGTCAAATGTCCTTTTCAAATGGACATAAAAATCTTTCATATCGTCCGTCTTTGGGGAAAGTTCATGCCACAGTGTTCGGCAGGCTTCTTCTGTGAGTTGGGCTTGTTTTAGGAGCTCCCCCTTAACAAAATCATAGTCAGTGTTATGTATCAGTTTTGTTTGTATCATAAACAATTTTAGTTTTTCATTTAACTTGTGAGTGAGGACAAGTGGCCATCTTGTCTTGGGTATGTCGTTAGCAGTAGCAGTCGTTTCGAACAGTTCTAAGCAGAATAACAAATCCTCGTTGTCTGTCATGCATTTCAGGTTTTTGTCTAACTGTTTACTCTGTTGGGGGTTGTCGTTAACTGTCATGTCTTTCTTATCCATTTTATGTTGTCTTGCTAGTTGTTTGTCCTCCATCTCTCTTATATGTCTTCTCTCCTCCGCTTCCCTTGCCAGTCTATCTAAGTCAATTTTCTGTTGGGCCTCTATAAATTTCTTTAACGTTTTGCCCTTAAAACCCAAACATCTGAGCCTGGCTACTATCTCCTCAAATGGACGAGGTATAAACTCTGACATTTTCCTAGAGCAGTGTCCTTTATTACAATATTACCTCACAAAATGATATACATACAAAAACAATTAAAGCAAAATTAAAATAATACTAATACCTCTGCTCCTACTTATGTTGTTCAACTGGTACTCCAACAGGTTAAAGACAATAGTCCAAGGTTATCCAATAATGTGATTTCTCTGAGTCTATTTCAGGTAGATAATCCAACAGGTAATCCCAACATGGCTTTATACCTACGCGCGGTACCGTTACTTGGAATGTATCACAAAAGTTAAATTCATATAAGTATTATATCCAGCAGTAGCTTCTTCAGTATAATCCAAATAGAATGTACCACAAAAGTTAAATTCATATAAGTATGAGATCCAGCAGCAGCTTCTTCAGTATAATCCAAATAGAATGTACCACAAAAGTTAAATTCATATAAGTATGAGATCCAGCAGCAGCTTCTTCAGTATAATCCAAGGAATGAGCGTATTGGTAATCCAATTATGAGGAACGAAATTGGCCATGCATATACACTTATGTTTAGACGTACGAAGGGGTGCTACTATTACTTGCTAATAGTGAACACATTCGGCATGTTAAATCATTATTATTAGATAGTAACAGCCTAAAATACAGACGACGAGTTTCCGCTCCTTATGGACTTGAACTCTTTCATTAGTACACACTCGGAGATATGCGCTGTCTGGGTGCAGCAGATACTTCAGGTTACTGTACTCAGAGATATGCGCTGTCTTGGTGCAGCAGATACTTCAGGTTACTATACTCAGAGATATGCGCTGTCTGGGTGCAGCAGATACTTCAGGTTACTGTACTCAGAGATATGCGCTGTCTGGGTGCAGCAGATACTTCAGGTTACTGTACTCAGAGATATGCGCTGTCTGGGTGCAGCAGATACTTCAGGTTACTGTACTCAGAGATATGCGCTGTCTGGGTGCAGCAGATACTTCAGGTTACTGTACTCAGAGATATGCGCTGTCTGGGTGCAGCAGATACTTCAGGTTACTGTACTCAGAGATATGCGCTGTCTGGGTGCAGCAGATACTTCAGGTTACTGTACTCAGAGATATGCGCTGTCTGGGTGCAGCAGATACTTCAGGTTACTGTACTTAGAGATATGCGCTGTCTGGGTGCAGCAGATACTTCAGGTTACTGTACTCAGAGATATGCGCTGTCTGGGTGCAGCAGATACTTCAGGTTACTGTACTTAGAGATATATGCTGTCTGGATACAGCAGATACTTCACTGGAGATTGATGCATCCATCGCATGTAGTTGTTTTGGACAGGCCCCCAAAATGTCAAGACTCATTTTCTCTCTAATATATGTATGTGTCATGCTAAATGTACACAAGTCCTGGGCAATACCATAATGACACATACAACGATAAAATAAGATTCAGAATGCCACTTTACCGACATATAACATGTTTAATTACATTATTTGCACTATAATACTGAGTCTACACTTAGACTATATATATCCAAAAAAGTCCAACTGTCCTGGACTAGGAACAAAAAACACACTGCCTTATCATGGGTTACATTATGTTAAACCAAACATCTCACCAAAATAAAAACAACCCAAAACAATAAGAGTTTTGAAATCAACAACCTGAATTGCCCCCCTTCTCCTCTACAGTAAACAGGAGACCCAGGCTGACCAGAACTCAGTCCTGACAACTGGCGTAGGGGGCTTAGGCCCATCTTTACCTATCCTTTAGTCTGTTGGACCGTTGGGGCACCATGCTAGATTTGTCGACCGCCTTTCTCCATTCCTCTCTATCTTTTGCATTAGAACCTCTTTCAATGGTAGGCCCGTCCATTCTTAGATTTAGTCTCCCCGTCGCTTTCTCTGTCTGCCTATAATCTATGTGTTTAATTTAGTCATGCATGTTAATAAGGGACTTAAAATGCTAAGTCGTAATTTTTTTCCAGCTGATTCAGGCTGCACCAGGCAACCCAATTCCAAGCTGTAATGACACTAGTGAAGAAGGAGAACTTTTACGATTTTGTCCTAGCATAGGGAACAAGAACTGTGCCTTTATCTTTATGTCTGAGTATTTTATTAGGTTGTGATTTAATGATTTTGTATTTGTAAGTTATCTTTAGTTTTTTATGTTTTATTGCTTCTTTACTTATGAGCTTTCCGCCCTGAAGGGTCTCTAAATTGAGTGATTTACAAAGCTTATATCAACTCACTCTGTCTGTCAGGTAAAAAATGTATAGGCCCTACAAGTTATTTCCTCGACACCCATTATCAGATCAACTTCACACAATTATTCATTGACATAGACAAGACATGAATCAATAAAAAAAAAAACAGTAATTAGTTAGACAATTAAGGAAAGGAAAGATTATGCCGCTGTGAAAGAAGTTTTGCTGGGACAATTTGGCTTCACAAACCATGAATACAGAAAGAAACAACACCACTGCCGAATGACGATCCACGGGTATTCGTCACCAACATGTCAATGTTGACCACTGCGAAAATCTGAGAAAACACATCATCTTGGACTCAGTGCTAGAAGCATACAACAATAATGTTAGAATATAGGTCACGGAACGAGAGCCATAGACCATCAACCACTTGATCTCGCAGTTGCGACAGTATAAAGCTGCTCACCACAATAAAGTAGGCTATTAGCAAGACAGAATACGGGTGTTGCATCCGCTTTTATGGCTAGCAACAATCCTAGAAAGCGAAGTGTCACTCATCCATATAGAAGAAAGAAAGATAGAGAAAAGAGCCCAACAAATACTTACAAAGAATACAGAATGAACCGACAGAAAGTTCAATGTCAAATTTGTTTAAAAGTTGGAACAACAAAGATAGAGAAAAGAGCCCAACAAACGCTTACAAAGACAAACAATACAGAATGAATCAACAGAAAGTTCAAAGTCAAATTTGTTGGAAAAAAACAAAGCACATTACATTGACTTGCTTCCACAATCGGCGCAATAAAAGTTGAAACAACAGACCGAGAGATCAAGCTTTTGCTGCCTCTAAAAATCTATCCAGGCTTCGAGGGAGAGCCGATGACAAACGAGCTGTATGATACACGCGCAACCGCAATTTTAGTCGCACAAGAATATGTCAAACCACAAGAAAACACCGGAAGTAGACAAGGATGCATTAGTTACACTGGCCAATCAACAACTCATTTGGTCGCACATGTAAACAAACACACGCCATTCATCAGTGGTTGGCATGATGCGTTAGTACACGATAATAAACCAGATAACGTCGATCCTATTATTGGATGTAGGCTATCAAGGTCGCAAAACCATGTACATAAGATCTTATCTTATCTTATATAATACAGACGTTACTTCAAAAAAAGAAGATGATTACGTCCTACGCGTCATGCATTTAGTCATGCATATTAACCAATGACTTAAACTCTGCCAAGTCATTGGTTTTCCTGGCTAGCTCAGGCAACCCATTCCATGCTCTAATAGCACTAGGGAAGAAGGAGTATTTGTACAAATTTGTCCTAGCATATGGGACGAGGAATGTGCCTTTAAACAAGATTTAAGCAAGCGGAAAGCATATTACTCCCATAAATGTTATATGGTTACAACAAGAGCTCAGGCGAAAGCACAGCAAGTACTGTTAAGGCTTCCGCGCGGTGTTGATTCTTGGAAATATATCTAGTGTAGATCTGACTGGAAGTAACGCTGAACTAGAAGCGTCTTCTTTTAGCGTCATTTAGATCGTTCTTGTTTTTTAACCAACTTTACGTCATCGTCGCTAAGTAAAACTTTACCCTATTCCCGAAACAAATAACTAATTCCTAATCATGTCATAACAGTACACAATTTACAAACTAGAAGAAGGATAAAAAAAGACAAGATACAATTTCGTTCAAAGATGAAAATGAAGATACAAAAACATTAAAAACAACAAAATAATGAATGATAATCAAGTAAACAAGTCGAATGAAAACTTCACAGAAAGTCAAGAACCACTACAAATTAAAACAGAAACGTTTATCGATGAACAGATGAATGATCCAGATCTAAGAAAACTTATAGATAGTGAAGCCTCGACAAGACGTGGTTTAATCAAGATAGACGAAGACGGTGTCTATGTGAGAAATTCAACAGTTGCTAATTCCAAGAATATAGAACAACAATTTTAAAGCTTGCACATGACATCCCAATCGCTGGACACATGGGTGTACGGTGTGAAAAAGAACATTGAATAGAATCTTGAATGAAATCTACTGGCCTATAAGTGCTCAAGAAGTCAAGACCTATATAAAATCAAGCCCCGATTAAAACAACAGATTTAAGTGAAATGCCATTTGAGAAGATAGCTGTAGATATAATTGGACCCATGCCTGTAATATCCGGTAGAGGTCCTCGCTACATATTGACAGTAGTCATCATCATCATCATCATCAAACTCCATTAGAGTGAGGGCTTGAGAGGCTCAAATCCTCTCTTGCAAAAACCCTGGACAGAAACCCTGCTGTCTTGCGTAGTGCATAAATGTCGCCATACGGGTCGAGAATTTTGGGTTTCCCAGACCTGTCGAGACGGACAGTAGTAGACCTGTGTACACCTGTGTACACGTTTTCCAGGAGCAATACCGTTAAAATGAATTTCTTCTGAAGATGTGGGAGACGCACTCCTGACAATAAGTGAAGCGAATCCTTCCGGGGCGCCGCTCGGCAGGCGACCTGATTACATTGTGACATAATCAGCATTTGTTTCCTATTATTCCTTTCTTATTGTGTTTCAGGGAATAAAAGTGTTTCTTGTTTTATGGACTATTTTATTATTGTGCATGTTAAAAACTAGTGTTTCAGTGGATAGCATGAATAATATGATCGTCAATGAATCTATGTACACAACCGCCATCTTGAAAACAAATACAGCATACAACAAACCACCATGAGCCCGGCAACACACAGACCTAACGAAACAAACGAGGCCGTAGAGGAGGAGTTCGAGTCAAAAGCAGGAAAAGAGGACAAAGGGTCTATCTGCCTTATATTGTCTTGGCAATGTTAGATCACTAAATAACAAAATGGACGAACTTGATTGTTGCTGCAGACATGTCTACCAATTCCGTGAAAGCTCGCTAATCTGTCTGACTGAAACATGGTTAAATGAAAGTATTCCCGACACATCAATAGACTTGGATGCGTTTCTTTTGTACAGATCAGACAGAACAACGGATAGAGGCAAAACAAGAGGAGGAGGACTGGCCATTTATGTCAATAAACAGTATTGTTGTGTCAACAATATCTCAATCAAAACTAAAGTGTGTACGACCGATATTGAACTACTATGTAACAATCTCAGGCTATAATATACTACCTGCCGAGAAAGTTTACACAATTTTACGTCATACTTGTGTATATACCACCCACAACCAACACAGAGAAAGCAACAGAACATATAATAGACATTGTATATGACGCTGGGACGAAAAGCCCTGATGCTGTCCGACTAGTTATGGGAGATTTCAATCATCTTTCGTTAGCTCAACATTTGCCAACATATAGTCAATATGTGGATTGTCCTACAAGGCACGATAAAACCTTGAACATGTGTTATAGCAACATACAAATGGCCTACACATCTCGATCGCAATTCCCCATCGGAGAGTCGGACCACACAATGATCCATCTTACACCCACGTACAAACCGGTTTTTAAAACAACGTTTTAAAACAACAAAACCCGAAATACAGTCCATCCAGTCATGGTCTGACGACGCTGTTATTACAACTACAAAGCAGTCTGGAGCAAACAGATTGGGACATGTTTGTAAACAACTGCCCTGACATAGATGAACTTACCACAATCGTTAATTCGTACATCCAGTTCTGTGAAAGCATGATTGTACCAAAGAAGAAAATTAAAACATTCAGTAATAATAGACCCTGGATAACCAAAGCGATTCTATACAAGAAAAGAATGTTCAATAGCAGTTCTTCTGACTTCAACTCAGCCAAAAAAAGCCCTTAAAAAGAAATTATTTGAAGGAAAGGAAAGATTCAAGGAAAAAATTGAATGCTCTTTCAAGAAAAATAACTCTATGGTTTGAAACACATTACTGGCTACGTACCAAAGCGCGAACAAATGTGCGTCGCTGACTATCACAAATTTGCCAATGAATTAAATGATTTCTACAGCCGATTTGACTGCCACAACTTCGAGAAAGACCACCATGATTTATTGGCATCATTTAAAAAGAGCAATATAATCCAGTCTCAAGAACTTTAGTAAAAAAGAAGTTACTAAAATATTTAAACAAGTAAACACCGCTTAAGCTTCGGGACCTGTCAAATTAAATGGCAAACTTGTAAAACTAAGGGTGGAACAACTGGCTTATATCTTTTGTGCCATCTTCAACAAGTCCTGGCAAACGCACAAAATACCTTCCATTTGGAAGACGTCTGAAATAATTCCAGTAGCCAAAAAGAAGATCATTGCTTCCAACAACGATCTACGTCCCGTAGCACTTACATCAATTGCAATGAAGTGCCTGGAGAAAATGATTTTAAAACATCTACTGAAAGAAGCCGAAACACGTCTTGACCCGCACCAGTTCGCTTACGAACCGTCAAAAAGTACAGAAGATGCAATACTATTTATGCTGAATTGTCTATACCATCATCTTGATACTCAGAGACACTACGCCAGAGTAGACTTTTCATCCGCATTCAACCCATCCAACCACATCGCATGAAATAAAAACTATCTGAATTGAACGTTAGCAAAAACATACAAGCTTGGATTCTAAACTTTCTCATCAAACGCCCACAATATGTAAAAGTGAACGGTCATGTGTCAGGCACGAGAGAACTTAGCACTGGAGCGTCGCAGGGGTGCGTCCTGTCACCAGTATTATATACCATATACACAAATGACATTCAGAGCTCATCAGCTGACACTCCCATCATAAAATTTGCTGACGACACAGCAATCATTGGCCTTATTGCAGGGGACGAAAATATGTACCATTCAACAATTAACACCTTTTACCAATGGTGTATAGATAACTTTCTAATTTTAAATGTTCAGAAAACTAAAGAAATGATTATTGATTTTAGGAAAAACAAAGACCATATTGCAGAAATTCAGATAAATAACCAACCCATAGAACAAGTACAAGAATATAAATATCTAGGAACAACCATCAACAACAAACTAAAATGGGGTGAACACTGTCAAAACATGTACAAGAAAATTCACCAGTGACTCTTCTATCTCAGAAAGCTAAGAAAATTTAACATCGACAAAACAATAATCAAACTCTTCTACACAGCAACTATCAGCAGTCTAATCAACTTTGCCATCACCTGCTGGTATGGTAATACTTCACTGGCACAAAGACATAGACTTAATAGAGTAATTAAAAAAGCATCGTATATATCTCAAATACAGCTACCATCTCTTGAAGAGCTATTTCAAGAAAGATGCTTTTCCAAAACACTCACGATTCTTATAGACAACCTGCACCCATTAAACCACTGTTACATAAGATATGAACGAAGTGGTCGTCTCCTTTTCATTAGGACTAAAACAGAAAGATTTTAAAACTCCTTTATCCCACTATCGGTCAGTGTTACAAGATCAGCTGTCGTGATCGAGAAGTATATAGAAGTCAAACTCATAAAGCGCTGGTTGTGAATGTGTATGTGTTTCGTGAGTGAATGTTGTTCGAATTTTCATCCATATTGTTTTTGTAAAGTAGTTACGCTGAGGTTGTCAATTGTAGTCAAACTGAATTTCCATTTGATTGGATCAATAAAATTATCTTATCTTCTTATCTTTTCAAGAACAGGTTTTCCCCGCACCATACTGAGTGACCAGGAAACACAATTTAGATCTAACTAATTCGCTCAGTTTTGCAGGACTCTTAATATTAAGCAACAGTTCAGTGCGAGGTTCCACCCTGTTGAATGTTGAACACAAAGTATCACAAGGTAACTCAACAGATTGGGACAAGCTGATCAATCCAATACTGTTTGCTTACAGAGAAGTGCCACACTCAACAACTGGCTTCTCACCATTTGAAATGCTCTATGGTTCGTCTATACAGAGACTTACAGGTTTAAAGAAACATAGAGCGTGATGTATTAACAGAATACAATCTTGTCATCTAAACAAGACAGAATATCACTGAAGCATTTAAAACAGTAAAGAGCAAATAAAGAAAGAGAAACCTGAATTATTGAAGAAAAAAAACTGAATCAACGGCGAAAGTTGAGAAGTCTACAAGTTGGTGATAATGTTATGGTCCTGTTACCTGAAAAAAAAACACAACAAACAAACAAAAAAAACAGCTGTTTATAAAATGGGAGGGCCCATTCCAAGTCACAAAGGTTATTTCTAAAGTTGACTACAGCACAAACATCATAGGTCAAGATAAAGCGTTCCACACCAATATACTGAAGCAGTACATGTCTAGACCATTTACTCTATCAACAAATGCTGAACGAGGCACACAACGAGAGAGTCATCAGAGGCGGACTGGGTGTTAAGATCTGCCCGGGCATTTCTATAAAATCCGGCCATCAAATTTTTTATCATTTCAGGAACATCCACTTCTACGTCTACCAGTCCTCAAAATCATTTTTGTTAAGTTTGAAAATCTATCGATAACTGAACGCATGCTTACAATGGACTCTGTATCTTTATAAGAAATATTAGCCTTATGTTTGCTTTTTAATCGCTAAGTGTGAATGCCTTAAAAGGATGAAGCCTACCAGTATCAAAATGTACTCCCCTCCCCCTGAGAGGACAGTGAGGACCGGAGAAACGAGAGGGAGCATGTGTCAATGTCTGGAGGAGAGAAAGATGATTGTTGATACGATACGGGTGGGTGATTGTGAGACACGAGTGTGAGACACGAGACAATAAAAGTGTCTAGGTGGTGTGTTTGAACAGGTACATATGAAAAAGTACGGGTGGAGAACAAAAAAGGTATTTTAGGCCTGACTGTGATTGGTTAGTTGGAACTTTGAGCTTGTAGAGAGAGTTAGTTAGAACTTTGAGCTTGTAGAGAGAGTTAGTTAGAACTTGGAGCTTGTAGAGAGAGTTAATTAGAACTTGGAGCTTGTTGAGAGTTAGTTAGTTAGAGCTTGGAACTTGTAGAGCGTTAGTTAGTTAGAACTTGAAGCTTGTAGAGAGAGTTAGTTAGAACTTGGAGCTTGTAGAGAGAGTGAGTTAGAACTTGGAGCTTGTAGAGAGTTAATTAGACCTTGGAGCTTGTAGAGAGAGTTAGTTAGAACTTGGAGCTTGTAGAGAGAGTGAGTTAGAACTTGGAGCTTGTAGAGAGTTAATTAGACCTTGGAGCTTGTAGAGAGAGTTAGTTAGAACTTAGAGCTTGTAGAGAGAGTTAGTTAGAACTTGGAGCTTGCAGAGAGAGTTAATTAGAACTTGGAGCTTGTTGAGAGAGTTAATTAGAACTTGGAGCTTGTTGAGAGTTAGTTAGTTAGAGCTTGGAACTTGTAGAGCGTTAGTTAGTTAGAACTTGCAGCTTGTAGAGAGAGTTAGTTAGAACTTGGAGCTTGTAGAGAGAGTGAGTTAGAACTTGGAGCTTGTAGAGAGTTAATTAGACCTTGGAGCTTGTAGAGAGAGTTAGTTAGAACTTAGAGCTTGTAGAGAGAGTTAGTTAGAACTTGGAGCTTGCAGAGAGAGTTAATTAGAACTTGGAGCTTGTAGAGACTTAGAGCTTAGAGCTTGTAGTTAGAATAAGAAGAGTAAGAACTTGGATTTGAAAATTTTTAGCCGGATGCCCTTGTAGAGAGAGTGGGTTAGAACTTGAAACTTGTATAAGACAGAGTTAGTTAGAACTTTGAGTTTGTATAGAGAGTTAGTTAGTTAGAACTTGGAGCCTGTAGAGTTAGTTAGAATTCGGAGAGTTAAAGTACAACTAGAACTTGTAGTGAGAAGTGAGAGTTTGTAGGACGAATGGTAGAAAGTTTGTAGAAGTTCGATTTATGAAGTTAATAGAGTTGTATTGTAAAGTATTTGTATAATAAATATATTGAAACTGATACATAGTGATGGGAACTAAACTAACTTTTAAAAGTTAAACTAAAACTAAATATGTTTCAGCACCTAGCTTCACTTCTATATTTACGTTCACAGCTCAATTGCTCATACCCACTGAAGCTTCTATATGTAATGTGTTTATGTTGTCCACTTGTCATTATGAGAGATACACAATTAAATAGAGCCATTGTTTGTCTAATACATGCCTAACGGCTGTCTGTGTCGGCTCTATCGAAGTTGTTGGTAAACGGATGTGGCGAGGTGGGGGGGGGGGGGGGGAGCTAGGTAAGGCATGTGACAATTGACCACTGGGGTGGTAATTTGCATACGAGTGAAATGACTCTGGACCAGAAGAATGTTTTTTTTTTTGGACATTCCGATGGTCTAGTCGCTTAGTGCGTTATCGCTAGGCGGTGTTGTCGTTTCCAGGGCCACTGATTCGAGCCTTAGTAGGCGCAGTCCCTTATTTTCGTCGCACATTATTCACTACGTTCTCTTATTTAAAAACTTGGTCCCTGGTGCTGCTGTTTTCAACTAAAATAAAGTAGTTAAACTAAAAGTTTATCATGAATTTCAAAAGACAGTTAAACTAAACGAAATTAATTAAACTGTAACAAACTTATCATAACTTTTTTTTTTTTTTTTGGGGGGGGGGGGGTATGTGTGCTTGTATTTTTGCCTTCAATTAAAACCTTTAGAAAAGAATGGTACTCTTTTTATTTTAATTATATTAACTTATTATATAATGAAAATTTTTAATTACTTATACCGGTAAAGTTTAAAATCTCATTAAATAACACTTGATTAGAGGTTAAAAATTAGATCTAGTAACCAATACGTGTGAATTATGATAACTTACAAATAAAAACATTTAAAAAAAAAAAAAGCCCACAAAAGAGGCAAGATGGCCCATAAAAGAGGCACATAAAGCCCAAAAAAGAGGCCTAAGGCCCAAGGATTCCTATGATGATAAAGCTAAAACTGAATAGCGCAAATTCTGAGGTTTCCTTTTTTAAGAAAGAAAAAAAAAAAGAAAACAAAAAAAAACCAATAAAATAGAAACGAAATAGTTGGAGTTTTAAGAAACATTTGACCTGTATAACTATTTTATAGTGTAAAATACATGCTGGACTAACCATGCCGATGTGCTATTTTTTTTCTTTTTTGTCTGACCACTAAAAATACAACTAACACTATTGCATAACTGTTATACGCGCAAGGGAAAAAAAACAGGGTGGTCTTGCCATTATGGACTGCACACTCAGTACACTATATAGGCCTACACGTGTACGTCTATCTGGCCAGGTTGTTAAAATCAGTCGGACACACCGTCTATTTACTTTCTGGGCTGGGAGGGTGTGTATAACTATTTTAGTGTAAAGAACATGCTTGACTAGCCATGCCTCGTCTGACCACTCCACTCCTAACCCTAACCTTAAGCAAACACTATTGCGTAACGCGGAATGAAAAAAAAATGCAGGGTAGTCTTGTATTATCATCGACCACACACGTACAGTACACTAGGCCTACATGTGTATGTCTAGCTGACCAGGTTGTTAAAATCAGTTGCACATAGTCTATTTACTTTATGGTCAAGAGAGGGTGTGGATTAAGTTTTATTTTTCTTGAGTTGGTTATCCTAATGCTTTAAGATCTATAGGCCTATAAGCCTAACGGTCGATTCTTAGATCTCAATAATAAGTCTTAGACTATAAAACGGGTGTACTTGATGTTCCTGCAGTTAAAAAATTATTGTTTGCCGCAATGAATTGATCAAAACCACTAACTATAATATTACCTAACTCCCAATATAAACACCACCACGTCGGAACTATCACATCAATAATATTGCATAGAAGACTAAATAGTTGTTAACTGCATCCTATTTTGGATAATCAAAGTTATTGATATCACATGACCAGAAAACAGAGTTGTGTGTTTCAACCCTGACCACGTGTTGAAAAGTTGTACAAATTTTAATTAAACTTTTAAGTTAGTAACTAAAAAAAATTAATTAAACTACGATAAACCTTTTTTTTTTTCTAGTTAAACAATGGCCTTAACTAATTTTTTTTTTTAAGTTTCTAACTTTTTAGTTGTAAAAATTTTTGTTTTACATGTTTCGGATGTTCCTTCAGAGTTGAAGATAGTTTACTTCCTAGTCCAAACCTCCCGCAGGACGACGGGGGATGGGAGCGGGCAGGGTTTGAACCCTCGACCGTCGATAAATCCGAACGACAGTCCAGCGCGCAAACCGCACGACCAGGCAGCCATCCCATCACTACTGATACAACGTACACTTGCCCTTGCATAGAAATCATCAACGGTTAAAAAGAACTCGCATCATAGCACTCTAGTTAAATGTAAATGTTCGTTTGTTATAAATCTCATGGCTCTATTTTGCGTCTTTTCTAGTTTTTGTTTACTTGATTGGTTTGCTAAGACAAATTCATGTTATACTTCTTGTTCCTTAGTGTCTAGTTTGGATTAGTCATGTAATAAAATTTGTAATAGATCTAGTTCTAGATCACAAGAATAAATATGTGCGATTAGAAATATTTTTTTACCTATTGTTTTTGTTAAGCACTTATTTCATGCTTTTCTTGCGACCGCAGCTGTGTATCAAGGATTGGCCTCTTTAGTCACACAAGAAGTTGCAAAGGGAAAAGATTGTCTCTAGTGACGTAAAATAACACGGTAATTTCATCCTTTTAACTTTCCAATACGCTATGATCCTATCACTTACCTGGACCTGTTGGGAAAACGGATAATCGGTTTTTAAAAGCGTTTATAATGAAAAAAAAAAGGGGGTCGGGTACGACCTGAATTCGAACTCAAGGCTCAGGCCTCCTCAAGCAGACATACTAACCACTTTGATAGTGAGGTGCTTATTACTATAGAAGATTGTAAAGTTATGTATTGTTTGTTTCAAACTAACTTTAAATCGGCGACCTACAAAGATGACTAATTCAGTTATATCACAACTTCCGTCAAGTACAGTTTCCTTGCTCGGGATATCCAACAAAAAATTATTAAATAACCAAAAGTTAATTAACTAATTGGTTAAACTTTTTTTTTATTGATTCTTGTGTTGTCAGGTTAAAAGAAAAATTGTGCTAAATTTCAGCTTGATCCGAAATTGTCTGTCGGAGAAATAACGTGTACAAACTTTTTTTTTACCAGACATAGCGAGATGATAAAAGCTTTGCAATAAATACATAAAAGTGAAAACTTTCATTTGAAAAACGATGGGGAAGGTCTCATAGAAGCAATAATTCCTCTTGAAACACTAATTATTGAAATATGATAACGTTACGAAAGCCATGAATATGCAGTGGCGTAGCTAGGATTTATGATGCCCGGTGCGGCTTATCCATATGACAAATCTTATATGCCTTATTTCTAGCAAAACTATCAATATTTTTATCAAAGTATTTTTTTTTCCCCAGCACTTGTATAACGTGAAAAAATTGCAAAATTAGTGAGTCGTAAATTTGATATTCCTGATCGCAAATAATTCTTGATAAATTTTAGTTTTTGAAAACCTGTTCTCAAATGTAGCCACACTTACCGCAATTATCAAAAAATGTGAATCAAGATCAAGATGCCTCATCAAGTCGTTATTTTTGTTTAATATATGTATTTTTCATTGTTTTATCAATATTATGACGTGGCTAAATTTGTTTATTTACGTTTGGTGAATAAGGTCCATTGATTAAATAGGTCACACATTGTGTAAGGTGACCAGATATTTTGGGAGTGGGACACATGTCGATCATATGGGGCGTAAAAAGAACAGGCTCACATATGTTTAGAGGTTATTACAGTACATCACTTTGTACACATTACAACTTAGATTATCACAATGTACACACAACAACTTAGACGTCTGTACAATACATTACAGTGTATACAGACAACAACGTAGACGTTATTAGGCCTACACTACATCACAATGTACATAGCCTACACAATTTAAATAATCATAATGTACATACATAGCCTACACAACTTAAATAATCATAATGTACATACATAGCCTACACAACTTAAATAATCATAATGTACATACATAGCCTACACAACTTAAATAATCATAATGTACATACATAGCCTACACAACTTAAATAATCATAATGTACATACATAGCCTACACAACTTAAATAATTATAATGTACACACATAACAACTTGGACCTTAGTACGATGCATCACAATACACACACAATTTACACACAGTGTAGGCCTAAAAAACACAATAATTTAAATGATTGCAGGCTTTCTGAAACGTTTTCCGAGATTGATCATCTTTCTATGCGATCCACCTGAAAGCGTTAACCTGTTGAACAGGCCGGAGGCCGCTTCTCTCTCTGATTTTTGTAAAAGTTTAAGATTATAGCTGCTACATCGTAGTTACTAACCAACTCACGCCATCCAAATAGTAAGTCGCATGCGTACTTCTTTGAGGAGGAACCTTTTCAAGTTTTTCATGCTTTGAACCAATTCGTCAAAAAAAAAACAAAAAAAAACCAACAGGCACGCTCACATCCGTGAACGCTGTCAAAAAACCTGGCCATTACTAGCCTGCTTTTTTTTTTTACTTTCTTCATTATTTTAGGGATCAAACCTTTTAGTAACGTATGCTTAACATTTGATTGAAAACTGTTATTATGGAAAACTTTATGATCATCACCATCATCAAACTCCATTTGAGAGGCTCAAATCCTCTCTTGCAAAAGCCCTGGACAGAAACCCTGCTGTCTTGCGTATGATATGTCACCATACAGGTCGAGAATTTTTAGTTTCCCGGACCTGTCGAGGCGGAGATCAGCAAGTCTGGGGCAGTCAAACAGAATATGAGGCACAGTTTCCTCTTCCTCCCCGCAGCGGGGGCACCGTGAATCAAAATTTGGCCATATCCGTGAGAAATATGAGCCAACAGGACAGTGGCCTGTCCTGCACTGTGCTATAATAGCTTGCTTAGGCCTGGACAGCCTCCACCACGGGGAAGTGCGGTCAGGACGCCTCACGCGTTCCCAAACTCTACGGGCTTTTTGGGACTTGTCCCAGCACTCAAACCACTTTTCCATTTCTGTGTTTTGAATTATAACCAGGGCATAATGAAAACTTACAGCCTGTTCAGTTGGTGGAATTTGCCCTCCCTGGTGGGCCAAGGAGTCTGCAATAGTGTTGCCAGTCCCACCTATGTGACTCGGAACCCACTGCATTATTACAGGGGTTCCATAGCGCTGCTTTATGTTGTGTGAGGCCATGATGACAGTGTCGATATTGGGGGGGCCATGGTCTAGGGCTTTGCAAAGCCTGTAGTACAGATTTTGAGTCAGTGACCACAACAATCTGCCCTCCAATGTCCCTTGCCGAGTTGAGAGTCAATGACCTTTAAGGCTTCACAGACTAAAAGGGTCACTTTATGATAGACAAAAGTACCTTTATCGGCTGCGAAAAGATCCAGGCCTATCTATTAAGTATTTAGATCTAGATCTAAATGTTGAAGAAGTACCTCAATTGAAGCTTACTGGATCAAGAAAGATTTGAAAATAAAAGCGAGACATTGATCGATTTTTTTCTTTTAAAAGCGGGACATTAGCCGTCCCGCCCGGAATTTTAATGAAAAGTGTGACAGACGTTCAAAGGGGGATTGGCAATGTCCCCCCTAAGTCGAGACTTCTGGTCACCTTACCATTGTCTAATTTGTCCTTATGGTCCAACATAAAACTGCTTTAGAATGGATATTATAGAAACCTTGGATGGCATCAGAGCTTAGACCAAATCCTCTTCTGTTTTCCTAGTGCTATTAGAGTATGGAATGGGTTGCCTGAACCAGCCAGGAAAACCAATGACTTGGCAGACTTTACGTCATTGGTTAACATGCATGACTAGATTGACCTAGTAACACGCGTAGGACGTAGGCCTATATAATCATCTTCCTTTTTAACTTTTTAAAGTAACGTCTGTATTTTATAAGATCAGATTTCTTCGAGTTTCAAAATTAAGAAATCAAAGAGAAAAATCATTTTAATAATAATAATAATAGATTAATAATAAGGCTTGTCTTCGAGTCCGAAGATTAATGAGGACTGCAGTATTTCACTATATTTTCTATATTTAGATGTAGACTACAATAGATATTCAAACTTTGTTTTATTATTTTTTTCCCTGCTACATCCGATCCTACTTTTATACGTACACAAGTGACTCCATTTCCTTTCTCCTTTCAAGTCAGTCAAAATCCAAACATGGCCGTTCTGACGCCATGTCGAGGGTCTTGAATATGTTGAACTAAAACGTGTGGCATTCCTGATGTTGGCCCATACAAAATCCCGTTTTGACTTTGAAAGAAATAAATTGCAATTCAGAAAATATTTTTGTCGTTCAAAGAAAGCCTCAAATGAGTTTTGGGGCTTTCGCCTTCATGTGTATGGAGTAATATGAATTTGGACCCGCTTTCTTTTGCGTTATCTGAAATAAGTTATACGATAGCCAATTTAACAAAGAAAAATTACAAACAAAGTGTTGCTGCTATAACAAGTGTAAGTATTACAAGGAAGGTCTAGATTTAGGCAATCTTTTTTTTTCTATCTAGATCTAAAATCTAGGACTTTAATTTTCACAAATCGTCTCTCTTCTTGAAATTCGAATTATTAAAAAAAGATTGTTTTTTTCAAAAGCCAAGCTGTTGTGAGACAGTAACTTAGAACTAGAAGTACAAGTAATATTATAAAGATATTCAGTGATAGACAGTAATGTGTAGAACCTCTAGATATTAAAAATGTAATCTGAGTATGGCTGTAGAGTAGAGATCTGATGCTCTTCTTGCTGGAGTCTTTGACTTATTTAACTTATTACTAATATTAGATTTATGATTTAGATTTTAGAGATCTAGATTGTAGATCTAGCTGGTGACCATGACCATTGAGTTCATAATCATAGTCATAGACAATGTGTTTTAAATTTTCATGTCCAAAATCGGTTTAGTTTCATGTTGTGTTTGATGATAAAATTGTCTTTTTCTTTATTTTAAATGTATATATTTATTGTTGATGTGTTCAATCAAATGAGGAATTAAATTTCTACTACTACTACTACATTTAGTCAATTTAGATGATAGATCTAAAAATCTAGTAGATCCACTAGAGGGTAAATATATATTTGTCTTGAATATTTCTGTCTTTTTTATCTGAATGTTGAAATCAAATGATTTTACAGAATTTAGTTTATAGCAGACGCAAATCTATTTTTTTAAAAAGATTTTAAAAATTAAAATCACTGTATAATTCCTAATAAAATGTATCTGACAAAATGTGAACGATTGATGATTTATCTATCAGACTATTTGACTTAGTCCTAGTCCTTTTGACTCCCAGTGGATCATAGTCATAGAGCTGCAACAGCGTTTCGCCATCAGACTCTGATCTGGGCAATTCCCCTCAGAAAGATCCTTGTCCATCCTGCGGTCTTTGCCTCTTGGTCTTCTGACCTTTTCTCTTCCTCTGCGGTTTCCAGTTTAAAAAGAGTTTAAAAGTACTTGGGTGTTCAGGAAAGGAGTAGTGTTTGTGTATATATTCAATAGGATGTTTAATTAACTTTTTCAAAAGTTATTCCTCATCTAGCCTGATCTATTTGGTAAAGGGAAAAGCTGGTCACTTTACAACTTATTAAACAGTTTAATTTACATTTAAGAAGTTAACTCTCCTGTAGTGTTATATGGATCAGTTTTCTTTTACACTGATTTTAGAAGAGACTATCTTTCTTTCAGTGACTGTATTGGTCATTCAGTTTTGGGTTATTAGTGATAGAGGGTTGGTTTAACCAAATGTTACACTGCTAATTACAGCTTCAATCATTATATATTTCAAATGGTAAGGTATTAAATAATATAGTATTTTACTTTCACAGCTTGTCAACCAGTACGGTGCTGAAGCCGATAGGCATCTCTTCAGGTGCCTTTTTTCACATATCGACTTCAGTGGAGATGGTAAAAGCAGTGGCAAAGACTTGTATCAGGTAGAAATGTCAGATGTACTGTTATTATTTTAGAAAGTTGAAAGTATTGTCTAGCTAGAAATAAAATTAATCCTGCCTCTTTTCATTTGACTATTTCAGATCCAATACTTGAGTCAAGAATTTAGTGCTCTGCTGACCAAACCAAACTTTATTTCTATTCTTTGTTATTCTATTGATAATCCTCTTCAACAACAAAATGTAAGTAGTTTAAGCTGTACTCACAGTCAGCTATATCTGTTCAATTGATAGCATTTGACTGACCTATGGCTAACATTCCTTCCGATTGTTTCAGAGCCTCAAGCCATCAGCACATCTGTTTTCACAAATAAGTCGTGTCTTACGTTTGACTAGGGTACAGGAAGTTGCAGTTGGGTTAGCTCTCCTCAGCTCTTCCAAAGCAGATATTGTTAACTTTGCACTTCAGTTTGCAAAGCAGAAGTTGCCTGAGCTTATCAGATCTTACGTGGATGTGGGTAAGTTTCTTGAATCCAATCTGGTACAACCAAAGTTACTCGTTCTTCCACTGATGGAAACATGCCATCTTAAAGTGTTTCACTTTTTATTTACATCGTAAGTACACTTAAATGTAACAAAAACATTTTTGAGCTTATCATAAATATGCCATTTTTTTTTATTTTCTAGATACAGGTCGTCAGGAGGGTGGACTCCAAGACTCTGATATTGAGATACTTCACCTTCTGCTGTCCCATCTAGTAACAGAAAGAGACCAACTTGGTATTGCTCAAGAGACTTTAGACACCTTCTTAAAAACTGTCCGTCGAGGTACAGAATTTTAAAACATTTTTTTATGTTTTGAAATTGTTATAGACCGGGCTAAAAATCCGTCATTTGTTTACTATACTATATATCAATTTGCAAGGGTTATCAATCGGTATCGCCAAAATGCCAAATTTTTGTCCCTGTCAATACTTATTAGATTCTATCAAGCAACAATTTCTATTTAAAAAAAAAAGCTCAATAAATCACTAACTATGCACGCAATTAACTCTTTGATTCTGGAATTATTTTCCACGTTTGAACAGAATTAATTTTTTTGGCCATTTGGAGTGAAAAGAATGCTTTGATTAAACTTGTATAACTTTTTTGTTTTTTTTATTTTAAAATGATATTTTTAATATAGAATTATGCCCTTTTTATATAGCACAAAGCAATTATTCTAAAACAAATTTTTTTTATATTAATGTTTTAAAATTAAAAATAAAAACTTACTGATTGCGAAAAAGCCTCCAGGATCTAGATCTAGACCTGACCTTAGAAAAAAATGTATGGTCCATATTGAAAAAAAATTTTTTTAATCATATTTATCCATATTGTCGCAAAATTTTATATAGAAAACACATCTTAAACACATAAAATGGAAATTTTGAGCTAATTATCCATGTTACTACTATTGGAAAAATGAAAATTGACCACCTTGGACCAGTCAACACCTCTGGGTCTATACTAGATCTAGGAAATATAGCTGGATAAAACCAACGATGTGAGTGTCCTTCCGTAGTCAAAGAGTTTAAGCTGGAATTAGATTTGATAGAAAAAAAGAACTTTTCCTTATAAAAAATCTGAATAATGAGCTAGCACTAGTGGTTGGTAGCTTTAGTGTATAGGCTTGTTTGGTTTGAGATAAGTGTTTTAGTTTTGTAATGACCATTGACCTTATACTTCTACTTTGAGTTTTAAGTATATCATTTCATGGAGTAAACATATTCATTGTTTTTTATCGTTCTAGAATTTCCCAGAGAAAGAGTTCCAGCAATTATAAGTCCTTTTGTCTATCCAACTCTAGAGGACATAGCTGGGAAAAAACTCAGAGATTTGGGAACCATGAAAAAGAACATGGTAATGTACTATTTTAATCTGGATTTACAACTTGCTTTAAATGCTTTGGTGACGTTATATATTCCCTAGTGAATAGTGGCCTTACAGAAGCCTTTATGTATTCTAGTTTGAACGGCGGCCTGATGTAAGCATTAGTTTTAATTGTTTGATTTGTTTTATTTTCTAGACTGATATAAGTATTGCTGATTTAATGCTAGAAAGTGGATATGGTTGCACCAACAGGTATATTTTGTTTCTAGTGTATCTGAATAATTAATGTGAAGTAAAGTTTAAATACTCTTTGAGGGCATTGTCTAACCTCACTATCATTTCACAAAAAAAAATGTCCTTTTGTCTACTTGTTTAAATACAATCATTAAATACCTTGAATCAATACAACTGTCAATCCTAATTTCTCATGTTAGGTTAGTAAGGTAATCTTATTATTTGCATGTCAGATGTTAATGTACAAACATTGTCTCTAAAATAGTGTTGAAGAATGCCGAAGCCTTTTCAATCTATGTGGAGCAAGGGAAGTTACATCTGTTGCTGTTGCCCGCACCTTAGGAATGATGGCCCGCACGCCAACAACCCTCGGGGACCATGTGCAACAGGTTAGTTTAAGTTTGCATACTATCACCTAATAAGTTATCTTTTTAAAAACCAGTAGGTGCTATTACCTGCCATGTTTGGCTTGCTTGCTTCCTAATTATCTTGATTTTGTTACATTTGATCAGCAGACTGATCGTCCGGAGATTCCTGGAGTGTCAACATGGAATGTGGATGTCTTTTTCCAAATAATCAAAGAAATGGTAGGTTGGTTTTTGTTTCCTTCATGCCCTCTTCTAGCTAGGAAAGGAAGTTTCATCGGCTCATTCAGTTTTCTATAATTGTCATCTGTTTAGTAAGTTACAGAAATGACATTATTTATAGTTCATGTAAGCCATTAACATTTTCTGATATTGAAATAATAACAAGTTGAAAAGTGAACCATGTTGGCTATTTAAGATGTGTTGGTCATACTTATAGCTGGACATGAGAAATGTGTAGATTACACTAAGTGGGATATGTGTAGACTATACTTATACTTAAGGAGAGTTTAGAAATGGTTAGGCTTTGTAAAGCTAGACATGTAAAAAGTTGGACACACTGCTGCCTTAATTTCCATGTATTTGCACTGAAATGATGAATGTGAAGGATTGAGGTATATTTATGGATTTAATTTGTTCTTCACTTTCTACTTTCAAATTTTTAAAATCATTTTTTTTTAAATTTTGTTCTTTCTGTGCAGAATCCACATCTTAATTGGCGAGAAGTTGTGACAAGCTTAGATTATCCAAAATTTATTGTTTCCAGTAAGAAAGGTTTACGGCTACTAATACAAGCTATACATCGAGGGCTTGGCCAGGAACCTTTCCCCATTGATCTGATCTACAAACCATGGAACAATACTGAAGGACAGGTAACAATCTCGACAAGATATTTTGTTTTTATTGTTCGTGTAACTCTTAAATCTTAATTGTAGCATTAGTTAGAAATGAATGAATCGGTTTGAATATTCTGTTTGTAGAGTATAACAACTACAAATTTCAAGCTCTTTTGTTGTTGAAATTAATTTTAACTCTGTTGTCTAGAACATGTTCCAAACTTATTTTTTTTCAGTTGTCATTTTTAACTCAAGCATTGAAATACCCAGATGTGTTTTGTCTTGCTGATTTTAAAGGTGACACCCCTTCAGTAACGATAGACATTCTTAAGTCTGCACCAAATGAAGATGATAGAGAAATTTCAACCTGGTAAATAGATCTAGTTGTTCGTTTTAATTAGACAGTCAATCTGTGAACTCCACCATATGTTTAATGTCTGTAATGTCTTCTCTCCAGGAAATGTCTGAGTCTGATTGAAACACTGCTGCGTCTATCTGACAATGGACACCATGCCCAAGTGTTTGAGTTGTTTAAAGCTCCTATTGCCAAGTGCCCAGACATTCTGGTGTTGGCCTTACTTCAAATAACTGTAAATAAGGTTTTCATAATTAAACACAAATCTATTTTTTATGTAAGAGAAAGATTTGTATTCAGTCCATTATTGTTCTATCAAACTTTCCTCAGCCGACTGTGAACAGAATGAAACAAGAAATCATCTCGTCATTAATGCCAGTCTTTCTTGGACAACATAGTAACTCAGCTGTCATTCTTCATTATGCTTGGCACCATCAGGTACACCACAGTTTTCTATTTTAACCCAACATAAACTCATCACAGATTGATCCACTACTTAACTTTGTACCTGTGAGAATTAGTTTGATCCATTGTATAAATTTGTACCTGTTAGGATCAGTTTGATCCATTGTATAAATTTGTACCTGTTAGGATCAGTTTGATCCATTGTATAAATTTGTACCTGTTAGGATCAGTTTGATCCATTGTATAAATTTGTATTTGATAGGGTCACTCCAGCAGTATCAGGACTTTAATAATGCACTCCATGGCTGAGTGGTATATGAGAGGAGAACCACATGATCAAGTTCGGCTTTCACGCATTTTGGATGTTGCCCAGGATCTAAAAGTAATTATATACTTGTTAAAAACATTTGTTTAGTTCTTTTTGTAAAGAAAAGAAACTTTGAGGTATTTTTCTTGCCAAAACGTCATTAATTTGTAAAAAATAAAGAAAAACATACTCAATTCTATGTTGATAACTTTAATTTCAGGCTCTCTCTATGTTGCTCAACGCATCTCCATATGCATTTGTTATTGACCTTGCTTGCTTGGCCTCAAGACGAGAGTATCTGAAGCTAGACAAATGGCTGAATGACAAAATTACAGACCATAAGGTATTAAATCTCTTGATTGGTTAACTAACTACTTCACTAACCTTTTTTCATCTCTTTTTTTGCTCATTAGCTTAGAATTTAGTAATGTGGCTAGAAAAAACAAAAAAAAAATTTTTTTAAAAGTCTTCAAATTTAACAATGTTGTTGTTTTTCTTTTCAAAGGAGTCGTTCATCCAGGCTTGTGTTACTTTCTTAAAACGTCGCTGCCCTCAGTTGATGGGTTTACCTGTCAAAGAAGAACAGCCTCAGGCCCGCAGTCAGCAGTTACCATCAGAGACTGTCTTTACGATGTTAAACTGCTTGAGAGTCTGGACCATGTGAGCAATTTTTAAAAATAAAATACATTACTGCTGGGTTTGTATTTGTAGCTCTTATTTTGATACAATAAATTTGTGTGTACATGTATGTTTTTTGTTGCTTACACTCTCTCTACCATGGTATTACAACTGTATTACAGGCATCTCAACCCAGAACTTGCTGATGCTATCAATACAATGCTCAACAATGCTAGTGTATATCTAACTAAAGCCAGAGCTGCACCTGCTGGTCCCATGCAAGCTTTAGGGCACAAACAACCTCAATTTCCAGCTCAGAATATAGTCAACCAGGTAACAAACATCTCTTTGTATCAACTTGCTTTTTTTTTTGCCACTTAAAAGATGCATTCATTTTTTTTGTACTTAGCATGTATTGAAATAAGATTTTTATGTGACATATTGAATGTGCAAACTTATTGTTGGTTATTAATAAAAAAAAATTTACTTTGCTTTAACTGCAGCTGGATAATTTGAACAACATAGGTGGAGTGCTTAGTCAGCCAGGCCCTGTGGGGCCCCCAGGGGCTCAAAACTTACCACAAGCCATAGCCAGCCTATCTTTGGGCCCTCCAGGATCTCCGTCAAAGTCATTCCAACCGATGTCTCAACCTAATGCGGCGGGCATGAACTTTAACCCAATGATGAACAATCAAATGTCGAGTAAGTTATCACTGACTTAAGACATATTTGGCGACTTTTAGATTTTATATCCCATCAGTTAATAAATAGTTTCAATAAATCGTAGGCTATGTTTAGACATAATCAGTGTTTACTTAAGGTATTATGCTCAGTGCATATCTTGTCAAACACTGGTTAATTTAGCATCTTTACTTCAAACAAACTTCTTTGATTGCTGTGTTCAAATTAGTTATTTATTTTGCTTACCCAGCTGGCTTAGGAATGCAAGCACCAATGACTCAGGCAATAGGACCTGGTCCAACTAGTGCAGGTCCTGGACCAAGGCCGCCTGTTAGTAATTTAGCAGCACTCGGTCCAGCTAATACATCAACACCAAAACTAGGATTGCCAATAAGTCAGGAAAGGCTCGGGAACCGAACTGGTAAGACTATTTAAGTCAGAACATTTGTAGAATATGTCCTATTACAATTTGTTATTCAATTTTCTTTCTTTGCCTTATTAAATGTTGTTTTAGTTAACGGAACTTAAATAAAAATAATGCGCGTTGAGCTAGTTAAAGTGTAAGAAGCATTTCTTTTTTGAATGTTCAGTATTAATGAAGTTGCTTGTAATCTACTTGTAGCTTTTCAGTTTATTATTTACTTGTTTATTATTTACTTTATTCATTTATCATTTACTTTATTCATTTTTCAAAGTTGTGTCTATGCCATAGTAAAATTATCTAGCAGACTCATCCAATCTGTCTTGTTCATTAAAGGACTGGCGTTTGCTAGAAAGAAAACAAATAGAAAAGACATGTGGGTGGCACACTGTAAAATAAAATAAGTAGTGTTAGAAATGCATCCATCTGTCATTGACAAGCAAACTGAGAGATCATGAATCTCATTGGAGTGAAGTGAGAGTATAGTTAGGCCTCTTCTCTGCAACTTTTAGACTTGTATATAGTAATACTTTTGAAGAGCAAGTCTTCAATGCTCATTGTGCTGTTGACATATCTTTTGTGGAACACCTCTCAGCCTGAATCTAAATCTCAAATTAAAAATGTCTAGTCTAGATTTGGGATTCGAATTTGAGCTCCCTCTGTTTATGCCACTCAAGTCACACATCCTACATCCATAGTCTAGCAGTAGTGCTACACTGCCCCATTTTTTTTTTGTTATCGCTTAAATGCATTTAGTTCTGGCCAGTAATTGACAAGTTCATTGGGGATAACATTTATATTGAATTTTGTTCTGAATGCACCAATCCACTAATAATGTGTCTGTCTACAGTCCAATCAGGCAATCCTGCTAGTGATATGTCCAACATATTCCCTGAAATGACCCAAACTTTTAGCAAAGAAGTTGAAGATAAGGCCAACACATATTTCCAACAGATTTATAACCAACCACCAGCTCCCACCATGAGCATTGATGAAGTTCTAGCCATGCTGAAAAATTTTAAAGACTCCATGGACAAAACAAATAGGGTAAGAGAGTGTAGCCTGGAATGGCACTTGTCTGACAAGAGGAACTTTGACTAGCTTTGCATACTTACTATAAACATGATAAGTCAAAGTTGTCTGTGTTTTACTTCATGCAGGATGTATTTGCATGTATGCTAAGAAACCTGTTTGAAGAGTACAGATTTTTCCCTCAGTATCCAGACAGAGAACTTAAAATAACAGCCCAGTTGTTTGGTGGGATTATAGAACAGAATATTGTGACGTAAGTAGCCTGCCTAATTGATATCTTCTTACATAAATTAAATACTAAATGTAATTTCTGTGTACATGTATTAGTTACTGTTACTTTGTTCCAGGTACTGGACACTTGGTATAGCCCTGAGGTATATTCTAGAAGCTTTACGGAAACAACCAAATACAAATATGTACCATTTTGGAATGAATTCCTTGGAAAGGTTTAAAACTAAGTAAGAACTGTTGTTTTGTTTTTTTTAATTCAAAATTTTAATTTCCTTAGGCTAGTATTAGTGTCAAGTCTATGAGGTTACAATTTCTGATTGTACTTGTATGTTAAATTGATCAATGTCTCTAGTATGTAAAATGACATTTGTTCTCAGGTTAAAAGAGTATCCACAATATTGTCAACACTTGGCCCAAATACCTCACTTCATGCAGCTACCTGCACATCTGATTGAGGTATTTAATCTTAATCATTTCATTTTTCTAATGCTGTTAACTAAGAAAATGTAGTCATAGCTCTTTCTCTTCTAATTAACGATACCATCGTTGATTTGATCCCATTAAATTAAATTTTTTGTTTTTATAAACTTTAATTTGTGTTGTATAAAAAGAGCATGTATTCTCCTAAAATTCTATACCAAAAGTAACATTTTCTAATTACAAACAAAAAATGTTATTGAAGTTAAATGCTAACTAGGTAGAATATTCAAATGTGAAAATGAACAATTCTGTCTGAACATGGTAAATTGTTAAGCTGCTATTAGGACATGAAAATAAAACAACTAATCTTGAAATGACTTACTAATCTTTTGTAGGTAGGTAGGTCTTAATGTTCTTGATGAATGTTCATGTGGTTCATTGGGCAGCAGGTTCCAAACCTTTTTGTCCATGTACCGAAAAAGCTAGTACCTTTCCTTTATTTCTACTATATATTGCTATAAATCTTTAAACAAATCCTTTGTTAAAACTCCTTAGTAATCAATAGTTTCATTTTTGTTTGTATGTGTTAGTACGTGGAGTATGGAGCAAGGTCTCAAGAACCTCCACACCCACAAATGCCTCACGGCATGATGAGTGAACTCAGTGGTCGGCCCATGACCCCAGTCTCCTTGTTGCCTGGCCTTGTTCGTCCACCACCAAATGACAATAGCTCAAATGTGCCACCGCCATCACTTACTGCAGGGCCGTCTCTACCAGCATCCACCCCGCAGACTACTGTACCCACCCAGTCTACGGCTGCACCTATTGCAGCCCCCACCAGAGGAGCCACCTTTGCAAAAGTAAGTAGTGACATAATGGATGTAGCTTTTTACAAAGCTTGTATCAACTCATTCAGTCTGTTTGTCTGGTAAAAAGTTTGTACATGTGGGTTCTTTCACACCCTTTTTCGGATTAAGTTGAAATTTCACACAATTATTTCTTTTACCTGACAACACAAAGAAAAATTAACCAGTTAGTTAATTAACTATTGGTAAAATTATTTTGTTTGGTATCTCAAACAAGGGAAAAAGTTGTATAAGCTGAATAAGCTTTATTTTAAAAAGTGCTTTTAAAAATTTTGTTGTTTATTTTGATGTGAAGATATCAGATGTGGTAGATATTTACTAATCTTTGTTCTGGTATTGTTTTAGCCTTCCATTGCCACTGCTACCAATATAGACACACTTCTAGCTGGTCAAGGGAACAATGATGTCATGGTGCCTTCAGAGGCTATTCAAGACAAAGTATTTTTCATCTTTAACAATTTGTCGCTGGCTAATATGAACCAAAAGGTAATGAGGTCGATGTTGTGCTGTTTCTTGTCTATAATAATGTTTAGGTGTTGTTTTTTTTAGCACATATTGTTTATAGTGTCTAGAAAAGAGAAACCTTGAGATGTATGGAAAAAGATAACGTAAAGCTAATCTGTTTAGATGGCTGTCATGTGAATATGCCCAGCGACTGACAGACTTAACTTCCCCAACGTATATCAGGTACCCACAAGAGCTGTGTAGATTCAGGCTGGTCCTAAAATTTCATCTTAACCAGGATTACACCTCCACCCCCACCCCGATTTGGAAGCCAAGCACTTAACCACCATGCCCTATTAAGAAGCAGTTAAAAGTAAACTTTGTTCTCAACTCATTTGAGTAGAAAAAAAGAAAGATGATTTTAAGAATTTGATTGCTTACAACATGCAATTAATTTAATACCCAATGAAGTTAGTCTTAAATCACTACTTAAAACGTATCTTTTGGAAATGAGTTGATGAGAATTATGCACAACATATATATATATAATATATATATATAATATATATATATATATGTATTTATATATATATATATATATATATATATATATATATATATAATATTCAATCATTTCACTATTTTTATATTCTACTTGTTAATGTTGCGTATGATTTCACAGGCTGAAGAACTGAAAGAAGTAATGGGCACTGATTACATCTCGTGGGTGGCTCAATACTTGGTCATGAAGCGAGCCAGTATAGAGCCCAATTTCCACACGCTGTACTCCAACTTTGTTGATGTCCTGGGCATTGAGTCTTTGACATCTAAAGTGATCACAGAAACTTTTAGAAATATCAAAGTAAGTCTTGACTTTTTATTCAGTGACTAGTATGGAGTGGTTAATAGGTACAGGAGACTTTTCTTGTTTTTTGTAAAGTGACCTAACAAGTTCATTCCAATGTGTTTATTATCACATTTATTTGAGTAACTGATTATTAGGAAAAGAAGAAGAATATCATTATGTGGTATCATTCATAGATGCATTATTTTGTATTCAGGTATTACTACGCAGTGACAAAGGTGTGGCCAATTTTTCTGATCGTACATTGCTGAAGAATCTGGGTCATTGGCTTGGCATGTTAACGCTGGCTAAGTGCAAACCTATATTAACAATGGTTGGTTTACTATTTAAAATTGTGTATGTGTGTGTTAGTTAGATCAGATAAGTATTCATTTCTAGATATTATAAATAGGTTAATTGATATTTTTAATGAGCCATTCATTGGAATACTTTGTACCTCAGCCTGTAATAATGTTTGCTTGTTCCCAGGACTTGAATCTTAAAGCTCTCATCTATGAAGCCTACCAGAAAGGCAATCAAGAGCTCTTGTATGTAGTTCCTTTCTCAGCCAAAGTTTTAGAATCTTGTGCAAAAAGCAAGGTACTTTGTTCAGTTAATCTTTGACAAGCTTTCTTCTTAAACTTAACACTCAAATTTTTTTTTAAGATTAGGCCAGGGCAAGATTTTCATTTCGAAATACCTGAAATACAATGATCTCCAAATATTTAATTGTAGCATTTATTTGATTAAATATTATTTAAATTAAAAGAGGAAATACTAATCTGTTTTGATACATGCATAGTTTAATTAGAAAACAAGTCTGCACCTAGTCTGTTGGCTGGCAGCTCTGAAAGGAATGCTCATGTGTTTCAGATTTTCTGTAAACCCAATCCCTGGACTCTGTCTATAATGAATGTTCTTGCTGAGCTTCACCAAGAGCCAGACCTGAAGCTCAACCTCAAGTTTGAGATTGAAGTTCTGTGTAAAACTTTAAATATTGATATAGCAACAGAGTTGAAGCCTACCAAATACTTGAGGGATCCAACCAAGATGGCTGTGTTAGAACATCAACTGTCACCAGTTAAACCTCCAGAAGATCCAGTTTCAGCTACTAGTAAGTCTAGCCTAATGGGCATACTGTATTCTGTCTTTAGTTCATCATAATGTCTGAGAACAAACTCTATAAATATTTTTTTCAAAGGAATTCATTTCTCATTGCTCTCTTTAGTGCCTCAGCAGCCTACAGTATTAACAATGCCACCAATGGCAGGGATGCCACCAATACATAACCTGCCAGTACTACCACCTCCGCCTCCGAATATTCCACCCCCACCTGCCGTTGTCCCATTGTCTGCTGGTCCGGGAGCTGGTGTGCTGCCGCTGCAACCAAAGTTTAGCATTCATGACATCAACACCAACACCAGTCTGGCAGCCTTCTTACAGCAGCATTTTGTGATCAATGAACAGGTATTTTAATTTTGTCTCTGGTTTGACTCAAATGCATGTCTCTTATTAAACTTGTTGACTTGATCTAACCATGTTATGGTTGTCTTTATGAAGGTGTTGTATATACAAGCCAACATTTCCCTGAGAAACAGTGTGATTGGAGCCATTGAGAGTACAATGCAGGACTTTGTTGTTCCTATTACTGAGAGAGCTATCAAAGTAGCTGTAGCCACTACTGAACAGATAGTCAAAAAGGTATTGTCAGACATTATCAGTGATATACTTCTTTTTTTTTTTTACTAGAACAGGACTTCAAGAATAACTATAGAATATAGTAAATCTGAACAACTAATAAAAAATAATTCTCTTGAGTTCAGTATCAGTTTTTCATTTCATCTAGGTTCAGAATTTCAGCTTATTCTAAAAGAATTTCTCTATAATCTTCAGGATTTTGCTTTAGATGCCGATGAGATTCGAATGAGAAATGCTGCTCAGGCTATGGCAAGAAATGTGTGCGCTGGTCTGGCGTTGATCACTTCTAGGGAGCCAATGGTGCAACAATTGAAGCATGCAATACAGTCTGCACTGGCTAGTAACATCCGTGGGGTAAATAGCCTTTAGAACCATGCTCAGTAACCAAACTGTTTAGTTTTGTTGTTATTACATAATACTTATAATTATGTTAATGACTATTATATGACTCATTGTGCCTGTTCCAGCAAAACCCAGCCCAGTTGAAAGGTATTGAAGACTCTGCAGTTATCTTGGCCAATGACAATGTAGAAATCTGTGCCAATTATATCCAGAAACTGGCTGTAGAGAGAGTTGGAGGTGAAATGGACAAAAAACTGGCTCCTGTAAGTTAAGCTAGTTCAGAAATGTTTCATTGACTTGTTAAAATGAATGCTTTGTTTGAAATGCTCGCAGTTGTTTTAATTTTTCCTCATGCTGTTTTGTTCAGGAATATGAAGCTCGTAAAATTACCAGACAAGAAGGTCGCCGCTATTATGACCCTCAAGTTTTAACTTACCAAAATGACCGTGTCCCTGATCAGATAAGCCTCAAGGTAGGTGCAAACATTGTTGTCAGTCTCGTAGCGTAATTTGAGTCATTGGTGAGTTTCTTATAGCATTGCTTGTTAATCTCCAGGTGGGCTCTATAACTTCTCAACAAATGGCTGTGTATGATGAATTTGCTCGCCATCTTCCTGGGTTCCAGCCACTGACAGACATCATGCTGCCATCTGGTGCTCGACAGACATCAACTGTAAGTGATCGTCTGAGTTTAAACATCTAGTCAGTTTTGAGGTTGGAATCAAGTGTTTGAAAACACTGGAACTGGATGTTTTTCTTTGCTAGGTCAGAAAATACAAGTAGAGGCTGAACTGGACAAAGCCTTAGGAGGCCTGCATGCTGTTGAGCACTTCAGTCTGCTACATCTACTCATCCCTCAGAATAGTTTCATTTTCTATGTGCAATTGATCTTAGATGCTTGTAGGCAGTTTGCCTTGACCTTAAATGTGGCCTTGACCTAATGACTACTTGTGTGAAAGTGTCATTAGGTTCAAAGCTCTCATTTATTCCCTTTGTATTATAAGCTTTCCCTGACCTTAGATTTGGGATCAAATTTCTACTTGTGTGTATGTTTATAGATGAAATGTATAATAAATGTTTATTTTCATTTAATCCTTGTTTGTACATTTTATTTTAAAATTGCTCTAACGTCGCAATACTGAGTATTTTAAAACGTATGGCCATATCACAAGATCCTCAGGGATCTCAGGAATAAGAGGCAGAGAAGGGGATGGGAAGACAACATTAAAGAAAGGACTGGACTGTCATTGAAAGAGATTCTATTCAAGGCAAACAAAACAGCACAAGACTGAGGTGGTGACACAATTCAAGCACAAAACTGAGGTGGTGACACAATTTAAGCACAATACTGAGGTGGTGACACAATTCAAGCACAAAACTGAGGTGGTGACACAATTCAAGCACAAGACTGAGATGGTGACACAATTCAAGCACAAGACTGAGGTGGTGACACAATTCAAGCACATGACTGAGGTGGTGACACAAATCAAGCACAAGACTGAGGTGGTGACACAATTCAAGCACAAGACTGAGGTGGTGACACAATTCAAGCACAAGACTGAGGTGGTGACACAAATCAAGCACAAGACTGAGATGGTGACACAAATCAAGCACAAGACTGAGGTGGTGACACAATTCAAGCACAAGACTGAGGTGGTGACACAAATCAAGCACAAGACTGAGGTGGTGACACAAATCAAGCACAAGACTTAGGTGGTGACACAATTCAAGCACAAAACTGAGGTGGTGACACAATTCAAGCACAAAACTGAGGTGGTGACACAATTCAAGCACAAAACTGAGGTGGTGACACAAATCAAGCACAAGAATCGAATTGATTTTAAGGACTTGGACTTATCTTCCTGCACCTTTAGGCGCATACGACAGCAAGATCTTTTTTTTAACAGAGATTGGTCACAAGCGACTTCAACATCCTCTTTTTAGTTAGTGCCTACAGATTTTAGATCTTCAAAGAAGGTGTGAGCCATGTTAAATGTGGATGGCCCTATTTTTGCTTTCATCTTTTGGCCTCCCAAGATTAAAAATTGTATTATTATGGAAGTGCACTATAGTTAGAAGCAGAATTAAGGGACTATGAAAATGCCAGATATGATTGTCTTTATTTATGTTGTGTATAAGAGTTGTCATATTGTTAACCGATTTTATCTGTGTGTGTGTGTGTTGGCTAGATGAGCAGTCAAGAAGAATTGAGCCATTTGTATGAGAAAATGGTCCAGGAGATAGACAACCACATGCACATGATGGCCAACCCTGCTGTATTTATTCCACACCTCCAGCAGTTGATGCAGGCTATTAATGTAGCCCGTAATACTTTAGACAAGAACACTGCTACTCAGCTGGTGCAGAAGGTAAATAGAAAACTTTTGCATTTGTCAACGTAATCTTAAGAAATCTACTAGAAACACTTTTGTGGTGGTAAGCTTCAATGTAGCAAAAAAAAAATTCTTTTTTTTTTTTTAGGCTATTGAAGGACTATCTGAACAGTATACTTTAACTACAATGGCCGATGGTGAAACACTGCTGAGATTTAGAGAATGCCATTTGTTAGTTTTGAAGACTTTTGCAGAACATAGAGCTTTTGGTATGCCGTGGGTCAGTAAAGAAGTCACAAGGTACATTTGAGACATTTTACATTTGTAATATATTAAGAGTAAGTGTGTACATGAGTAACATTTACCTGTGCTTTTGTACTAATGATGAATCTAGAATTTAACAGCCCCCACAATAATTTTGTGTTCTAGATGTTTGATGCAAAGTAGAGAAGATAATCGCTACAATCTGGATGTGGTTGAGTTGCTGATACGTAATGGCTTTGTAATGATGCCTCAGTATGATTTGTATCTTGCCTCTTTAATGGAGAACGGACTGAATCAGATTGGGATCAATTTCACCACACAATTAATGCAGCGACTCTGTGTTGATGACAAGTCAAGAGCACCACAACAGATTTTCTCTGAGGTTAGTTAACTGAATTAGAACAGGTGATAGTTTTATACTACTTCTTCCCGTTTGCCGTTAGAGCATGAAATGGTTGGCCTGAATCAGCCAGGAAAACCATCCATTAACCATTAAGTCTCTAATTGACATGAATAACACAGATATGCATGCGACATAATTATCTTCTAAATTTTAGGCATGCCTAATTTACAAGATAAGATTCTGTCAACAAATAAGTATGTATTGTATGGATGTACAAATGTATTGCATACTGTGTCGTATTTCAGTCGGACTTCACCAACAGCATAGAAGCTCTAAGTATGATTGGCTCCCGCTCACGTCAGACTCAACCAGAGAGTTTGCCTGCTCTCATTGAGTCGCTGCGGGTTACCAACACTTCTGCTGACTCTTCAAGTCTAATGGACCGTGTTCATGGCAGTGTGACCTCCATGATGCAGACAGGCATCACACAGGCTAGGGAATTTGATGACCCAGCTGGTCTTCATGAGAAAACAGAGTATTTGCTACGGGAATGGGTCAACATGTACCACTCTCCTCAAGCTGGACGAGACAGTTTCAAGGCATTTAATGCTTTTGTCCAACAGGTGAATAGACTTTATTATATATATTTTTTAAATTTATATTGACTTGTTTTGTTATCCTTCTGGTTTTTTTTTATATATTTTTCTGTTGTAATTTAGTTATGTTTTTATTTTCTCTTTATCTATGATAAATGTTGTGTGTACAAGTCGCACTTAGGAGTTTCTTAACTTTTCACTCGTCTAGTTTTTGTTTGTTTCTTGGAAATTTATTTCTTTTTGTAGATCGGTTAGTTTTAACTTTGTTTGAAATCATGTTTTACATGTCAGAAGGTTCAGATCAGTAATCCTATGTCTGAGATGAACCGCACTGTGGTTTCCAGGTGTGGCAGTTCTCCTTATAGTTTTTTTTCTATAGGATGGTTTGGTAATTCTGCAGGATTTCAAGGGGCAGCCATCTTTGTTTCTGTTTAGACTGTAATCTTGGGTTTTCTCTCCGGTTTTTGTTTGTTTTTATTTTTGAAGCTAAAAAATATGCTAGATCTAGCTATACCGGTATCATCTAGTCCTAATAAGTCTATTAAATTAATAATTAATTAGACTCATAATCTAACTGCTAGAACTAGACTAATTACTATATTAATATGACAAGGTTCTTAAAGGCAATAAAAGTCAATTAATTTTTGGTAATAAACTGTGCTGATATTTATTGTAGGCCTAGCAAGCCTTAGTTAAATTTAGATTCTCTATATCAGAATAATTCAGAATAGATATAGTCTAGATCTAGACAATATTTAACAATTAAAAAGAAGACAGAACAATAAGAAACGTATTGTATTGACTATTGACACCAAGTCAAAATTAAAAGAAAAATAGCATTGCTTTGAAAACACAGAAGTAATGTTAATTCTTGGTATTTTTTAAGACACTATCTTGGGATTTCTTTGGAACATAAACAATAACAAAATAGTAACAAAGATGGCTGCCCCTTGAACTCCTGCAGAATTACCTATGGTTTTGGGGCTAGAGTCTTGATATAGTATGCTTCTTTTTTATAATTTCCTCTGATTCTTAAACCATCACTTGAGTGTAGTCCAATCTGGACACAAACACTAGGTGTTAATTTGTGTTTTTAAAAAAGCTGCTAGATGTAGTCTATAAATATTAATCAATGAATCTGTCATTTATTTTTTCTTGCCATTTATATTTTGTGTTAAAAACTTTGAATAGTACAGGTTCTGATTTGATCTTGCCTACTTAAAAAAAAAATTATTTAACTTTTGTGTATATCATCTGTAGATGCACACTCAAGGGATTCTGAAGACAGATGATCTAATAACTCGTTTCTTTCGCCTGTGCACCGAGATGTGTGTAGACTTGTGCTATAGAGCTCTGAGTGAACCAGGCCAGTCCACCACTATGATTCGAGCAAAGTGCTTTCATACACTGGATGCCTTTGTGCGGCTGATAGCTCTGTTGGTGAAACATTCTGGAGAAACAAATACTGTGACAAAAATCAATTTACTGAACAAGGTAAAGTGTTGTGTTGCATTCTTCAGTTTTAGCTCTCTTTGTGTTTCCATAGTTCAGGCCACTTTAAACACTAAGGTTTACATTGGAATTTGGAGTTAAATTATTTCTTGTTAACCCATTAACTCCTATTTCCTCTTTGAAATGCAACCCTCTTAACTTCTTAACAAAGAGAGGTGGCTCTAAATAAAAAAAAATTCCATAGAATTAATAAAGATTTTATACATAAAATAAATTAAATAACTTTTAAAAAATATATAAATATGTCTAGTTTAAAATATATGTACTTTAAATATCATTGGAATAAAAACAAGCTTAAATTACTCAATTTCCTGGGTAGGCCTATGTACTATGGTATGAGCACTTTTGTTTCAAAAATTTAAAAAAAAACAAAAAAAAAAAAACTTGATGGCTTAAACAGATGTTCACATTCTGATACTTGATGAACTCTTCTAACTTGGAAGTTAAACAACTGCTGCAAACTTCCTAATGTCAATCCTATACAGTACTTTCTATCACTTCAGTAGTTATTGGGTTAATACAAGCTAAGGTTTTTAGTATGTACATTTTTGCTTCAGTAAACATTGGACGTAAATGTTGATTCCCATTTACCTGAATGTGGTAGCTACATTTACCTCAATGTGGACCGTACAACTTCAATGTTGACTCCATTTGAGAATGTTCACTGAAGAACTTCTTTAATTATGTCTGTAGTACTTTGCTAAATGGCTTGATGGCAAAGATCCTATTATACAGGTGCTGGGCATAATGGCGGGAGTGCTGCTTCAGGACCATGAAGTACGCTACACTGAGTTCCAGCAGCTCCCGTACCACAGGATCTTCATCATGCTCTTCATCGAACTGAATGCTCCGGAGCCAATACTGGAAGCAATTAACTTTCAAGTCCTCACTGCTTTCTGGTAAGGTCTTTACTAGACTCGGTTTTATTATGGTTTTAAGTCGATCCGTGGCTCGTTACATAATTACTAAACTAGGTTTTATTATGGTTTTAAGTAGATCCGTGTCTCGTTACATAATTACTAAACTAGGTTTTATTATGGTTTTAAGTAGATCCGTGTCTCGTTACATAATTACTAAACTAGGTTTTATTATGGTTTTAAGTAGATCCGTGTCTCGTTACATAATTACTAAACTAGGTTTTATTATGGTTTTAAGTCGATCCGTGGCTCGTTACATAATTACTAGACTAGGTTTTATTATGGTTTTAAGTAGATCCGTGTCTCGTTACATAATTACTAAACTAGGTTTTATTATGGTTTTAAGTAGATCCGTGTCTCGTTACATAATTACTAAACTAGGTTTTATTATGGTTTTAAGTAGATCCGTGTCTCGTTATATAATTACTAAACTAGGTTTTATTATGGTTTTAAGTAGATCCGTGTCTCGTTACATAATTACTAAACTAGGTTTTATTATGGTTTTAAGTAGATCCGTGTCTCGTTACATAAGTAAATGTTTTCTAATTAGAACTGTGAGAATTTAAAGTTAGAGCAGTCTCGCTATCATAAGTAGAGGTTGTCAACGTGAAAGATGTGGTACACTAAAGGAATTTTTAAACATAATGGAGCAAAGATTTGTAGAAACAATGGCTCTGCTTTTGTTTGTTTCTATATTGACTGATGCATGTCATGAAGAAAAGCTGTTGTCATTGAAGACAGGTCATGTGTGTGTATCCTAAGAAGCCATATCACTTTTTTGTTGTTAATGTGGATCTAGTTAGTATCAGATATCACTGCAGAACCATTTGTATATTTGTAGATTGTTGTTACGTTTTTCTTTGACAGTCATGTGTTTCACATCCTGCGTCCTGCTAAAGCTCCAGGGTTTGCTTATGCCTGGCTGGAACTGATATCTCATCGAGTGTTTATTGGAAGATTGTTGGCGCTTACTCCACACCAGAAGGTTGGGCATGTTCTCATTCTTTTTCACCTTTTTTAAATTTATTTTATTACATAGCTTCTATAGTGTGAACATTAGTTCAGAATAAATTGTTGATCATTTTATTTAAATGCACATTTTTGTATTCCAATCTTTAAGGGCTGGGGATTCTATGCTCAGTTGCTTGTGGACTTGTTCAAATTTCTGGGACCTTTCTTAAGAAACGCAGAGATGACCAAACCAATGCAGTTGCTATACAAGGTATCATTAGAGCGACTAAGCCTATGTATGACATTACTGACAAATTAATGAAACTTGATTTCATTGCAAGTTAATGTACGCATTCTAAACATATATATAAAAGATAATTAGAAATGGATGGATACTTGCGAGGTTTAGTTGTAGGACTATTTAATTGATACTGTAACTGAACTAATGTAAGTGAATGCCTGCACCTCACAGCTCAGGTCTGTTATTAAGTATAGGCTCAATTTGACATAATCTACCACATTCTGGCCTAATTCATTGTATACAGGGAACATTGAGAGTTTTGCTGGTGCTGCTTCATGACTTCCCAGAGTTCCTGTGTGACTACCACTATACCTTCTGTGATGTCATACCGCCTAACTGTATACAAATGCGCAACCTCATACTTAGTGCTTTCCCACGCACCATGAGGCTGCCAGATCCCTTCACGGTCAATCTTGTAGTGGAGCACCTGCCAGACATCAACAGAGCTCCAAGGATTCTCACCAATATTGTTTCTTTGATTCAGCCAGCTACTTTCAAAAAGGTATTTCACTTTCAGTAATGGACTGAGATAATTTTGACAGTTATTAAAAGTGCTAACAATACAGCACTTTTGTAAAGTACTGATCACATGTAAAATAGTGTAATGATCTAGATCCCATCTGATAATATTATTATCTCAAAATCCAAAGTAACATAATGGGTTTCTATAAACTCTACTTTCATAAAACTGATTAGATTGTTTTTCTTTCTAAAAAGCACTCGCAAATTTACCACCCAGGCTTTCCACCAACAAAAAAAATAATTCTCTCTAGCAAAAGTATTACATTCATGTTATTTTTATATTTTTTTTAGGATCTGGACTCTTATTTGAAGAGCCGTTCACCAATCACTTTCTTGTCTGAATTGAAAAGCAATTTGCAGGTAAATAGTGTTTTTTTAATTTTGAATTCGGTGGTCTGTAGCAGAACTGAGGACTAGTGTTAGAATGAATTTGATTTATTTATTTTTGTAACTAGGCCAATCCCCAAGGTTGCCGCTATGACATCCCACTGATCAATGCCTTAGTCTTATATGTGGGAACTCAGGCCATCCCACTGTTACTGACCAAGGGAGTCAGCATGAGCACCATTGCCCCAAGTTCTCATATGGACATATTCCAGAATTTAGCTGTCAATCTGGATACTGAAGGTAAGAAGTCTTGGGAAAATTAGTCGCAGCAAATGTGCAGAATTTTTGTGTGTGAAGCTAAAAGTCAAGTTGACAATACTTGATAATCTATGTCGATGAATATGTCTGGAATTGATTGCATATGAATATTATTTGTGAATAGGATGTTATTGTGTATCTAATTTCTACAGGTCGCTATCTGTTTCTGACTGCTATTGCTAACCAGCTGAGATATCCCAATAGCCACACCCACTATTTCAGTTGTGCTCTCCTCTATCTCTTCAGACAGGCGAATGATCAGACTATCCAGGAGCAGATAACCAGGTTGGACATTAGTTTTGAAAACAGACATGCTTACCACCACGTAGATTAAAAGGGGGAGGGGGAAATTATTTTAAAAATGTTTGTTTTTGTTTGGTGAAAAAAAAACACTTTTAAATGGACTCTTCATTAAGTCAAGTGAAATTGGATGATGGACCATAGTAAGATTGGAAATCAGGAAGAACAACTCGGTGTTCCTTTTTTTCTCTTAAAGCTGAAATTGAGCACTGATCAATAATTCAGTTCTAGGCAGATGCAGAGCTTCATAGTATTAACAACAACAACAAAATTCACTTTTTGTTCAAAGCGTAAAAATTCTCCAAAAGTTATTCCTAGTCAATATTAAACTTAGATTATTGAATGGATACAAGAAACATTACATATATGAATACATATTAAAACAATGATTTTAGCTTGGAAACAGCTTTAGTATCTTCTTTATTAGCACAAAGTTGTGCCTGTGTGTAGTCGCTGAATGAACTCTTTATGTTGTCTGTTGTATTTATGTGTATTTTTCTGTTGTGTTGTCTTTATATGAGAAAAGAGTGCTTGTAATCACAACAAATTTCCGTAAGGATCAATAAAGCAGTCTTAGTCTTAGTCTTAAATATAGATTTATATTAAATATATATTAAATTTTATTATAAACATAATGAAAAAAATCTAGGTATTGTATATTCCATGTGCAGTGAATATTAAATGTAGACAACACTCAACCTGCAGCTGAAATCAGTCATTGTTCTTTTGAATGATTGTATAATGATAAATGTTGACTTTCTAACAGAATACCACATCAGTGTTATTCATCTAATGGAGTCAAAAATAAATTATAAATAAAGTAACATTTAATGAGATACTCATGAAAAATGTGTGTTCTGGTCTAGTGTTACTTTATAATATGAAAATGTCCCAGATTTAGTAATACTAAAATGTTCTCAGCACCTATTCATTCAAACTCGTCCGATTGTTACAGAGTTCTCTTGGAGAGATTGATAGTGAATCGTCCTCACCCATGGGGACTTCTCATCACTTTTATTGAGCTCATCAAAAACCCCTCCTACAAGTTCTGGGAACATGAGTTTGTTCGTTGTGCGCCAGAAATTGAAAAGTGAGTACATATTAACATCCGCCTGGCTTCTGGAGTAAGTTATTTTGGTAATAGTTTAGATGCCCAGTTACCTTTACTGACCACCATGTTGTTTTTAAGCATATTTATCTATATTAAACTTTCAATAACTTTTTTTTGTTCTTATGCTGTCAACTTATGAATTCTTAAGTGTATTTACTGAAATGAAGGTCTAAAAAAAATGTTAATAATAAATTGATAAAGTTGCTTCTTCATTTTTTCAATAACTTTTTTTAAAGAGAGTTTTTGTTCTTATGCTATCATTTTAAATGAATTTTAATATTAGATCTAATAGCTGCTAGAAAGAAAGACAAAACAGCAACAGAAAATGTTGGCAAGTAATTCAAGGGAGATAGTCTAGTATTAAGCCTTAAAACCAAAATGGCGTATTTCCAATGACAATATATGGTAATAAGAAATAAAACTTAAAAATGTATGTTTTAAAAACTATTTATCTCCGAGGAAATCAAATTACATATTTGTAATCTGCATTTTTTTTCTGCATATTCTTAAAATATAAGAGAAACCTGATTTAGCGTTTCTAGTCACGTAAACTAATACCGTTATTTTGTTTATCCTTGTTTATCCTTTGCTTTTGTTTTAGTGTCATATTTAGGTCACAGGTGAATTAGATCTTGTAACTTATTGTACAGTTCGACCTGCTAGTTATAAAGAACCTTGGATATTTATATTGAACCAAAGGAGCGACTTATCATTAGCTTCAGTATAAGATGAGGTTTTATTTGTTTAGTATTATATAGAACCTTGGTTATTTATACTGAACTTAACAAGTGAGTCTCCTTAGGTTCAATATATGACAAGGCTTTCTTTGTTCATCCTAAGACACTGACCACTATAAAAAGTCGTATAGTATTTTTATGAAAATGTTTCAGGCTCTTTGAAAATGTGGCCCGCTCTTGTTACCAACAGAGGCAGCAAGCTCCGCAGCAAAACATGCAACGAGAAGAAACTCAAGTGGATTAGATATTCCTACTGGTGTTCAGTCTCTCGGGACTTGTGTGTGCATTCTATACTGTACATTGGGAATTTTAAAGTCTGACCCTGTGTTTTTTTTTAGCCTGACAGTAGTCAATCCGTGATGTATTCCTACAGGATTTTATCCACCTGGTTTTTAACTTGATTCCATGTTCAGGAGATTGAAATCTATTTTAAGCCACAGCACCCCCATTGAACTGTTAAATATTTTTAGGTTTTGTATAAAAGTTGAACAATGCATCTATGTGTTGGCTGTGTACAGGGGATGTGTACATACTTTGTACAGGGAAAGGACTTGATTTTAAATGTAGACTCTGGATATTTTATTCATTCATGCAGACATGTGCATTGAAATATTTTTTTTTTCCTCTTCTTTATTTTCATTCATTTTAATATTATCACTTGGTCATTGATGGTGTGGATCAAAAAATGTACATTTGATGTTTTGTATTGTTTGCTTGTTGTGCCTGGGTATCTAAGATCACTTTGTACTCTGGATCATCTGAACTGGACTTTGTACTCTGGTCAACTGGACAAAGCCTTAGGAGGCCTGCATGCTGTTGAGCACTTCAGTCTGCTACATCTACTCATCCCTCAGAATAGTTTCATTTTCTATGTGCAATTGATCTTAGATGCTTGTAGGCAGTTTGCCTTGACCTTAAATGTGGCCTTGACCTAATGACTACTTGTGCGGAAGTGTCATTAGGTTCAAAGCTCTCATTTCTTCCCTTTGTATTATAAGCTTCCCCTGACCTTAGATTTGGGATACAGTTTCTATTTGTGTGTGTGTTTATAGATGAAATGTATAATAAATGTGTTATTTGCATTTAATTCTTGTTTGTACATTTTATTTTTAAATAGCTCTAACTTTGCAATACTGAGTATTTTAAAACGTTATTATGGCCATATCACAAGGTCCTCAGGGCTAGCTAAAAACCTTCCTTCAGGGAACAGTACCAGGAATAATAGGAGGCAGAGAAAGGGATGGGAAGGCAACATTTAAAGAAAGGACTGGACTCATTAAAAGAGATTCTATTCAAGGCAAAAGACAGCACAAGACTGAGGTGGTGACAATGAGGAAAACAATGTGGTCTGCACCTATAATGATACAATTTAGTACAAAGTAATATGATGGTGACTCAAATGGTACAGGATATTCAACAGATGACTGACAGTGTAAATGCTAAGAAATGATGTGTGGAACTTTTAAATGAATTGAACTTCCACCCTAACTAGCTTTTGAGATCTTCATGTGGTGGACTGACACACTGACATCACACAAAATAATAACAGCTTCTATCTTGGATGAATTCGTTTTTGTTTTTTTTAAATTAAAAAAAATCCTTTGTTCTAAATTTATACAAAAAAACAACAACTCCCCCCAGCCAAGTGAATAAAAAAATGTAGACCTTTATTTCCCTTAAGCCTTATGGACTGGTGTTAAACTGGGAAATATCTCCAGTTCTTATTTGCAAGTTTCAATGACAATTATTTTATCTACATCTTTTTTTTTTCTCCCTGGTAGGCCTAACTTTTCATGATCATTTACAAATGTCCGAAGGTCATCATGGGGCCATTTTAATCTCATTTTGGATTTTCTCATTTCTAATACTGCTAGCAAAAAGAAAACTCTTACCTTGTTATACAGTTTGGTTTTTAGAAGCATGGGAGGAGGAATAACCATTGTCAACGCCCCTGTAAATAGTCTGAACAGCATTACATCTATATACTAAAATGCCCCTTTCAGACCTTGTGATCTGTAGGGCAGATGATATTATGGTCATCTGTTTGGCCACCAGTTAACAGGGGTGTCATGTGGCCAGCACAATGACTAACCGCCTTAACTTTCCCCAACTTTAGTCGGGTACCGCTACCCATTAGAGTTAGGTGGACTCAAGAGGCGCCCTTTAAATCACGAAATTCAAGATCCCAGTCTTCACAGAGATTCGACCCCAAGAGCTAAATAATGCCACCACGCCCCCAACATCTATATACTATCATCACATTTTTTTTTCTTTGATAGTGACTGTCAAGTGGAATGCTTTGATTCGCACGCTGATTTTTTAATATTTTTAAAATATAGATTCTGTGGCAGGCGGTGTTAGAACGCAAGAGTAAGTTAAAAATACATAGGCCATGTCACTAGGTTTGCACCACACTCAAAGAGTGAAAACATGCTTCCTTCATGGTGAAATATTTTGTGTTACCAACTCTGAAAATTTGATTCTGTCTGCTAAAAATTGCACCAAAAATGAGCATATACCACAGAGGTCTACAAGGCATGCGTTCTTACAGTACTGCAGTGAGTCGTGGACTACCTACACAAAGCAAGAGAGAAAACTGAGCTCGTTCCACTTGCGCTGCATTTGAAGGATCTTAAAAATGACATGGAAAGAAAGAGTGTGTAATACCGAGATTCTCGCGAGAACGGGCTTTCCCAGCATCTTTACAGTCCTCAGGCAACGCCACCTGCGCTGGCTCGGACATGTTCACCGGATGGAGGACAATCGTATCCCAAAAATCATTCTGTACGGGCAACTTGCATCTGGCTCAAAAAAAAAAAAAAGGTCGCTCACACCTCCGTTACGTGAATGTGATAAAGCGGGATTTAAAATCAGTGAACATTGATACCGACCGTTGGGAAGAGATAGCCCTAGACGGCATTAGTTGGAGAGAGACGGTGACCAAGAAAGCTATGGACAGTGAGAAAACATGGGCCTCAGCTCTTACCACAGACCTATATATATTATATCTAGACTGGTCTTGAGGAGCTTTTAACACTACACTATAGGTCTGTGGAATATACCTTTAAAAAAAACAAACAAAAAAACACTAGCTTATCAACGCTTCCGTTACTTTGTACACCGGATGCACCAAAAAGTTGGCAAGTTATAGTTTTTTTCCCCCCATGTATGAGTTGTTGCTTTTATTCTATAACACAAACTTTCCATTGATAGCACTAATGTAGCAGATTGTACTTATATGTATAAAATTGAACGCGGTGGGAAGCCTGGTCGAGAGGCTAAGTGCGCTTGGACTTGGCTTGTCTTGGCTACATAGAAGGGGGCTCGAGGTTCGACACCCGACTCGGGCAGAGTTACGTTTACTGAGCGCCTACAGGCAGCACGGAAAACCAACTCCTAGATACCCCCTTCCACTGGTCTACAAATGAGATTGGACCAAAGCGCTCTGAGCATGCTATAAGCATGAAAGTAGCGCTATATAAAAGCTATAATAATAATATAATATATATAAGGCTTGTCTTCGAGTCCGAAGATTTTATATATATATATCCTCCTTCGTGATCGAAGATGAGTACCTACATTTCTCATTTCCTGTGGACTCGAAGATGACTGTATTAACTGTGTAATTTTGAACAAATAAAGCTGGTTGATGGCAACATCACAAATGAATAGATTAGAAACAGGATTAATACAGCAATTAGACCCCACGATGACTTGCTAACTGCTGTAAAAAAAAAAAAAGCAAGCTTAAACTCTATGACCACATCACAAGGTCTTCAGGGCTCGTAAAGACAAAAGTAGAGAAGAAAGCGATGGGACTTATTTACTTAGACTTATCTTATCTGATATAATACAGACGTTACTTCAAAAAGAAGATGATTACGTCCTGCGCGTCATGCATTTAGTCATGCATATTAACCAATGGCTTAAATTTTAACTTTTTAACTTTTTAACCAACCAGTCGATGACCTCTGGAATTTCATTAAAAACCATCTTAAAAGCATTATAGAAAATCAAATACCAACTAAATACACATCAAACAAAATAAATAAATGCTGGTTTAATAATAGACTAAAGAAGCTTTGTAAACAGAAGGAAAACCTATATAGAAAATTTAAAGAAACTAATGCAGAAAGAGTTTACAAAAAGTATATAAAAATTAAACACTTAACCCAAAAAGTAAGCAGACAGCTGCAGAGTGAATACATAAACAATGTAATATCTAAAGACAACAACAAAAACCTATAGTCATACATTAAGTCTAAGAAAATGGAAACAACAGGCGTAGCGCCATTAAAAGATGAACATAACATAATACATAATGATAATGAAACTAAAGCAAACATTCTAAACAAATACTTTGCATCAGCATTCTCAGCCCCAGGAGACAAAGACATATTACTGAATTTGAACCAAGTAGACAACATAGAAGATATAGTAGTACAAGAAAATGGAATTCAAAAACTATTAGCCAACACCAAACCAAATAAAGCTTCTGGACCTGATGGTATTCCAGCTAGATTACTCAAAGAACTAAGTAATGAGCTAGCCCCAGTGTTCAAAATACTCTTTCAGGCTTCACTTAACCAGGGCAGAGTACCAAAGGACTGGAAAGAAGCTAATGTCACCCCCCTATTTAAAAAAGGAGAAAAATCTGACCCAAGAAACTACAGACCAGTATCACTTACCAGCATCACATGTAAAATCCTAGAACACATAATATGTAGCAACATCATAAACCACTTAGACAAACATAATGTCCTCACACCATACCAACATGGCTTTAGGAAATATAGATCATGTGAAACACAACTAATAGGACTAATTGATGATTTTTCAAAAGGTTTAGATAATAGTGAACAAATAGATGCTATCTTACTAGATTTTTCTAAGGCTTTTGACAAAGTTCACCACCATAGTTTGCTTAAAAAATTAAAATATTTCGGCATTAATGGTCCACTGCATCAGTGGATTAAAGACTTTCTGATAGGGAGAGAACAAACTGTAATAATAAATGGCTCTAAATCAACACCGATAACAGTAAACTCAGGTGTACCTCAAGGAACAGTCTTGGGTCCACTACTATTTTTAATTTACATAAATGATTTACCAAATTGCATTACTTCAGGAACAAAAGTCAGATTATTTGCAGACGATTGCATAATATATAGAACAATAAAAACAACACAAGACACAGATATTTTACAAAGAGAATTAGATGAATTACAGAAATGGGAATCAAATTGGAGCATGTCTTTCCACCCAGAAAAATGTCAGTTGTTAAGAGTAACAAAAAAACTAAAACAAATTAATTCCACTTATCTTATTCATGGCAAACCAGTAACACAGACTAAAAACGCAAAATACCTAGGTGTTATAATAAATGAAAAACTGTCATGGAATCCACATATTGATGAAACTACAAAAAAATCAAACAAAGCATTAGGATTTATTAAAAGAAATTTCTATAAATCAAATAAGAACATAAAACTAAAATGTTATTTAACCTTGGTTAGGCCAATAATAGAATATGCATCCTCTGTTTGGGACCCCTCAACTCAAGAAAACATTAAGAAACTAGAACAGACACAAAATAGAGCAGTGCGATTCATAACAAACGAATATTCACATTTGACTAGAGTAACACCTTTAGTAAAATCACTAAATTTAGAAAGCCTTCAGGACAGAAGGCTCAAAAGTAAAGTAGCAATAATACATAAAACACTGAACCATAATCTTCAAATACAAAAACAAAATTTAATAAAATACTCTGAAAGACACAAAGATAAAGGCACATTCCTCGTCCCATATGCTAGGACAAATTTGTACAAATACTCCTTCTTCCCTAGTGCTATTAGAGCATGGAATGGGTTGCCTGAGCTAGCCAGGAAAACCAGTGACTTGGCAGAATTTAAGTCATTGGTTAATATGCATGACTAAATGCATGACGCGTAGGACGTAATCATCTTCTTTTTTGAAGTAACGTCTGTATTATATAAGATAAGATAAGATAAGAGATGAGGTGATGATGCCAACTTTAGTTATGATTTTTACAAAAATGGAATTGTATACATGTAAAACGAATGAAAAGTGATTATTATTATATTAGTTGTCAGATTCACATTTGACTAGAGTAACACCTTTAGTAAAATCACTGGATTTAGAAAGCCTTCAGGATAGAAGACTTATAAGTAAAGTAGCACTTATACATAAAACAATGAACCATAATCTTCAAATACAAAAACAAAATTTAATAAAATACTCAGAAAGACACAAAACAAAGGCACATTCCTCGTTCCGTATGCTAGGACAAATTTGTACAAAATCTCCTTCTACCCTAGCGCTATTAGAACATGGAATGGGTTGCCTGGACTAGCCAGGAAACCCAGTGACTTGGCAGAATTTAAGTCATTATTATGCATGACTAAATGCATGACGCGTAGGACGTAGGCCCTAATCATCTTCTTTTTTGAAGTAACGTCTGTATCATATAAGAATAAGAAGAATCGTAGTGTGTGTGTGTGTGTGTTTCCAAGGTAAATATGAAGAAAGGGCGCATTAGTTTTTGGTCTTGTAGAATGATGAAACCTCGACACGGTCTGTCATAATTTATGTTTGTTAGTTGGACTATAGATGACCCAGCGACTTGAAAGAGTAAAGAGGTGTTTTTGTTATGAGTTAGATTTTGTTGAAATATTATTTCCATTCACTACTATTAGATCTATATCTCAAGTGAAAATGTTAAATATTGTTAAACTTTTACACACTCCATAACAGGAGGAGGGAAGGGGTTGATAGTAGGCTAATTGATACCATAAGCCAAGCTGTAGGCCTACTACAGCGCTGGGCCTACCGTACCACTTGGAAAGGCTTGAAGTCCACCGGTAGTACAGAGTAGGCCTACTATATTTTAAAATCATTAAGATAAATCACCACCATAAAGACGATTTGTTTAGGGAATTATGCGAATGGAAAAAAAAAATCTCTCAATCTCATACATTTGAATAGGCCTACAGCAACGCAAAGGAAGCACAGAATCAGCAATCGCAAACCAAGACCAACTCATCAATCACTTACCAGATGTAATAGAAATAGGCCTATACTTTTCAAATAGAAAATATGAGTTTAAGTCATGTGGTTAGGACCGAATTTAGACTTGATGAGACCTTAAGCCTAATAAGCTATTTAAGATATGGGGCTCCTTGTAGGCAATTAAACAAAAGGCAATTTTCCTTTTGCGTTTTCTTTAAAATTATTGAAAATATCCTTAGATCAAGAAGGAAACCATTTTTTTTTGGGGGGGGGGTGGCTACCAAGCAAGTGGTGGCCCTAAGCTATGCCTATAGATTGTGTTGCTTATAGCTAAATCCAGCCCTGTAGGCCTATGTAGCAAACATAGAAATGTATGATTTCCAGGATGCCTAGGACCCATACATTATAATATCATATGATGGACATCCAATTCTATGCCTAGGCTACCTGTCCTCACAATAATTGTTAAGCTTGATAATGTATCGATAACTGTAGCCTACACATGTATACAGTAGATTTTGTATCTTTACAAGAATTATAGGCCTTATGTTGGTTTTTAATCCCTAAGTGTGTAGACTGGGAGTAGGTCCTAAAAAGATGAAGCCTACAGCGTTGTAAACGGATGTATGCTATTACATTAATTCTGAAAATGTGTTAAGATTAAATTAGTGGCCTATTACTTGAGTATTAGGCTACATTGTCGAGTCTGTAGCCTACCTAAAAGATTTATTTTTTAAATACGACGCTCAAATTCAAAGGGTTACTTTTATAAGAGAATGTTATAAACATTTTCATACGTGTCATTGTGATCCTTTCGGTGCCCGATGGCCAATATAGCCAGTCCGCCCCTGGTCCCGGGGCTTAACTCTACCCTCCGCAATCACCCGCAGTCCTGAGGCAGAGATGTAACAATGTTCAACTCTGAAGGAACATCCAAAATATCTATCTATATATATATATAATTCTCTTCATGGACAAGAAGTAATGGAAAGATCACTATTTTATTTCTGCAAGTCGGACTAGAGTAACCCTACGAAAAAAAAAGAGGGGGGGGGGATAACAAGTAGTATTCACCCGTCACAAAATAGAAGGGCCGGACTTAATTAACCGTTGTGACGAAGAAGTCATGCAAAGATCAATCTTTTTTATTTCTACCCCACGTAGTTTTAGCGGCGAAAAAAAAAGAAAAAAAAAAGGGGGGGGGGGGAGGAGAACATGTAAACTACTCTGTATTCCCCTGTCACTAAATAGCCGTTGTGGGGCTCTATGCGAAACGGATTTCGCGGGGGCAAGTTTGGGTAGGGATACGGATAATAAGTAAAATTTAAGTTTTGTATTAGAAAATTAATTCGTCTTTGCATTTTATTCATTCTTTACTACGTACAGAACTACTTTACGAGCCTTGCGTGTAGCGAAGTCATAGGCCTACAGTAGGCCTATAATATAGGCTATATCATGAAAATTTTATTTTCTACATAGATCACGCTCAATAGCAAGAATTACCAAATGTTTCAATCTATCTACGAGAATTGTTGACCTCAAGTAATTCTTCATTAGTTTGAGCTTGCGCGAGAAGTTTCTTTCACCAGATTACACAATTACGGGCAATGCATAATGCCGTTTTTATTTATCGCGCGTAGGATTGGCGATTTCCATATTGAATGGCACCCAAAATGACAATTTATGTGTATATATTTTTTGAGATTTGTATGAGTTTTCAAAAGATGTTAATAATTTCCGGATATTTCTGTGACTTTTTCGCATATTTTGCAATTTCATGAGATTTCATGGTAAATCGACAGGAGGCCGTGGGAAATCTGTTATAGGTTATAAAATGGTTTAATTTAATAATTTATACACCTAGAATTAGTGCGGGTTCTATAAAAGTGCGGGTCCTATGAAAGTATGGGGCCCAACTAGGTCGCATAGTTTGCAGTCGCCTAAGGCCGGCCCTGCGAAATATGCTGCGCCACCGGTCGACTAGTGTAAGGAAGGAAAAGCAAAAAAAAAAAAAAAAACCAAAGAAGAAAACAAGTCGTAGGACGTAATCATCTTCTTTTTTGAAGTAACGTCTGTATTATATAAGATAAGAATTCAGAAAAAAAAATAAAAATAAAAAAAATTGTTTTGTACAATTTCGTTCTTATATCTTTTTAAAGAATCCTCTGACGACAGGCATGCGCAAATGGTGTCAACAAAAGTTTTAATTGAACGAGATTTAATTTGGAAGTAGACCTAGAGAGATTGAGCTCTCAAGATCTATTAATTAGTTATTCTAAATATGAATGTCACAATAAACTAGGTTCTTGTTCTTGATATAGACCTATGCAGCATAATCTAAAAATGGATTTCGGACTAGATTCAACATAGACATAGAGTATACTATAGAGCTCTAGAATATTTCGCATAGCTCTAATTATACTAATATTATAATAATTATAATACTAATGTCTAATACATATTACATATCAATATCATTGAATATCATAGCGGCATAGATAGATTAGATGATAGAGTTCATAGATAGAGCTAAAAGTAGAGTCACTTAATTGACTCAAGATTTAGACTGTCATATCAGAGACTTTCTCAAATTCAGTCAGTGTTGTATTTCAAAAAAATAAATAAGTATTCATCTATTGTATTGATTATTGACTTAATTGACTATTCAGTCTATTAGTATTAGTAGTATTAGGTTTAGACTCTAAATCAAATATTCAAATATTCTATAATATATTGATCTAGATTCTAGATGTAGCCTAATATTTGTACTGCATTGTCTATATATGGCTCCTTTTGTCTCGAAAGGCAATGGATGCGCCCAAGTGAGTCACTGGTTTTGGCTTAATCTTGAGACGGGGCAGAATCTGGTGTGGCTAATCAAGCCAATTCTAGAACGGCAGACTTTGCCACAATTCGTACATGTGTATGCCTCTGATTTAGGGCTAGCAGACAGGGCAGCTTTCTTTTTTTCCCTCTTGATTAAAGCAGCTTCAATTCTTTTGTTCTCAGCAAGGGTTGTCACAGCACGCACAGTCTGTCTCCATGCACTCCGGTCTTTGGCTATGTTTTCCCACATACTTTCACTGATGCCTGAGGCTCTCATGTCTCGCTTGCAGACATCTCTATATGTTAGTCTTGGGCGGCCCTTGGGTCTGACTCCTTCCACAAGCTCAGCATATAAGATATCTTTCGGGATACCATCTGGCATGCGGGTGACATGTCCGAGCCAGCGTAATCTTCTTTGTGTCAGGAGAGCATACATGCTGTTCATATTGGCCAATCTCAAAACTTCCTGATTGGAGACATGGTCCCTCCAAGAGACCACAGTCGGCACAAGATTGAATATCTTCGCATAGCTCCTGCCAGTATTTGTTAGCACATTGTCTCGCTACTCTTTGGGCATTGTTACGTGCAGCTCTGAGCCTTTTTAAGTTGCTTGGGGTGGGATCCTTCTTGTAGATTAGCATGGCTGCTCTCTTGTTCGTAGTGGCAGTTTCCATTTCTGGTAGACTAGCTTCAAACCAGTCTTCGCTTTTCTTGGTTTTGTTTCCAAAGACCAGTGATGCTGTTTGGTAGATTGTATCACGCATAAACGTCCAGCTTTTTTCTACCTCAGTCACAGAGAAGTTTTTAAAAGCTTTCTCTAATTTGTTCTCAAATTTGGTGCAAAGATCAGGATTTTTTGTGCTAGTAGTATTCAGGCGTGATTTTCTTTTTCCCTGTGAAGTGTGGATCTTAGTTGGCAGCAGTCTTGTCCGGCAGGACACTAAAGTATGATCAGTATCACAATCCGCGCTTTGGTAGCTACGTGTCAGCAGTATATTTCCAATGTCCTTTTTTCGTGTCAGTATCATATCCAGCTGGTGCCAGTGCCCAGACCTAGGGTGCCTCCATGAGACACAGTGCTGTGGTTTTGTTCTGAAGTATGTGTTGGTAATGCAGAGCTTATGGTATGTGCAGAATTCAAGCAGTCTTTGTCCGTTCTCATTCATCTTTCCGATTCCAAAAAGCCCTAGACAGTCTGGCCAGGTAGTGTGATCTGATCCTACTCTGGCATTGAAGTCACCTAGAAGGATCATATGTTCTTTTTGAGGAATGTTTGCAATGGCTTCTTTGAGGTCTTCATAGAACTTGTCTTTGTCCTCCTGAAGCGAGCATAGTGTGGGGGCATAGGCACTAATTAGAGTGACTTTTCCAGATGCTGTCATCATACTTATGCTTAGTAGCCGTTCTGAGCCACCAACTGGAGGGACTATCATGGGAAGAAGACTGTTCTTGACAGCAAAGCCCACACCATGTATTCGAGTCTCATCCTGTGCTTTCCCTTTCCAAAAGAAAGTGTAGTCAGTCTCGCGGAGCATGCCGTTTTCGGCCAGTCGGGTTTCTTGCAGGGCTGCAATGTCAATATGTAGCCTTTTTAGCTCGTTGTTTATAACTGCCGTCTTCCTTGCATCGTCGATCTGCCTTAGATCATCAGTGAGACCAGGACACATTGTCCTGACATTCCAAGTGGCCAGTCGCATGACAGGGATTTTCTTTTTCAGTTTAATTTTTCTTCTTTTGTTGCTTGGTGCAAGTTTCCAGCCTACTTGTCGTTTTAAACTAAGCTCTAAGCACCCATTAGAGCAGGCAGGCTGTGGCGGATCAGCACCTAACTGACTGGGGGCTGCCCAGGTTGAGGCAGGCGGTAGCTGATCAGTGAGGCGCGAAGACCTCTCCCACCGTCAGAGACAACCCGTGGCGTCCATACATTACGCCAATCAAGTTGGACTTATAACCCGTAACTGTTGTCTCCCGTGTTGTTTTAGCCGCTTTGCAGCAGCACCAGAGTTTCCTCTCCGGGGCGCATTCCTGGGCCTTGGATAAAGGGGTCATGGGTGGCCCATGCGTCATGATCCCTCTCTCGACCTTGCTGATGTGATCCAAAGGAACGCATCGCATTACATTTGGCACCAACTCAGTTGCAGAAGCTGCCGGAGGGAATTTCGTAGCTGATACTCCCAACGCCTAAGGGGCTTCACTCCTGATTTCTCCTCGAGGTTGTCTCCTGAAGCCTCAGTACCGCAAGGCAGCGGGGGTTTGAAGTCAGAGTACCCCTCTCCTAGATGAACTGCCTTACTAGGCTGACGAGCTCCATCTGCCCGAAGCTCCCGGTTTTGTGGCGCCAGGTATCCGCCTATCCGGATACTGCATTGTCTACATTCTCTTAATTTGACTTGATTTTAATTCTAATTTAGTAATTAAAAATAAAATTTTTAGATTAGTAAGATCTAGATTTAGACAATTTAGTTACCTAGATCATATTAGTCTGCATTATTATATTATTATAATTATTATATAATCTAATAATCTAGATGAGTAGATCTAAGATCTAGACCAGTGTTTCTCAAACTGTGTTCCACAGAACCTACCTAGGGTTCCACAAGGCCTCAGTAGGTGTTCCACGAACTGCTTGAATAATTTAACTAGTAAACCATCACATAAATAAATCTTTTGTTAAGGAAAAACTTTAGAAAACACTGATCTAGACTTAAGTTGTCTAGGATATTATCTACAGTATAGAGTTTAGATATTATAATCATGTTCTTTCTGAAAGTCTTACTCTATCGCAGTGATGCCCAACCTTGTACTGTCTGTGGGCCATTTTAATTCCTGGCACTCGTGTCGTGGGCCTCATCAATGAAAAGGTGAAAAAAATGAAATAAACTATTTTAAATAGCTTATTACAAACCCGTGGCTCTAGTAGGCAACGCAACGTAGAAAACAACTGTCTGCATCGCTCAAAATTTCTCAATCAGGAGTGTCTGGCTTTGTAAGTCAATCAGTTTCAGTTGCAGATCAGTCGTGGCAATCCTCAGAGTCAGTAAAAAAAACATTTCGAAATCTGCTTCTCTGTTGGAACAAGCATTGTCTCATTTAGTTTTGAATGGCAATTTGTACCATATCTTCCATTTGTTTTGCAATGGTCATGCGAAAAAGACAGACGACTTCAACTGCATTTTTACAACATATTTCTTTCATCACTTCTAGCAAGCTTTTTGCTTATGCTTCATTTCTGAACTCAGATGCGAGCAACTCTGTAGTTTGCCGTTACCACCAATTCATTTTCTTATCTCTTTTTGGTAAATATTTTCGTCAATGGCCAAAATCACTCAAATTAACAATCTTTTTCTCTGCGGCTCAAGCCAACAATGTCTGCTTATTTTTTAATGTTTGGGTTTACATTGTATTTTTATGTTATGCTTTTAAAAAGCAGCCAGAAAATTAAAACCAGCCACATTTACTGTAGAAATCAAATCAATGTTGGATTATTTAAAAAAAAGCAAAGATTTTATATTTACTACACTTTGTTCCGATGTTCTGCGGGCCGGATGAAACCACGTCCGGTGCGCGTTCCGTAGTTTGGGCATCACTGCTCTATCGGATATATATTCCATGCTTTAATAGCACTAGGGAAGAAGGAGTAGCCTATTTGTACAAATTTGTCTTAGCATATATATATATACATATATATATATATTCGACTACTCATAGTACTCATACATAAGCCTAGAGGTAGATCATAATAGTAATATAGTAGTTTTGGTTTTAGACATTTGGCACATTATAATCCTAGATATAGATCTAGTTACTAGATATTAAATCCTGTTAAATTGTTATTGAAAGTATTTTCAAAGCAGCAAGGGTATGAAAGAATCAGATTAAAATCATTTGATCCTTAAAATAAGTTAGATCTTTTCTAATCAAAAAAGCATTTCTAATCAAGGGTCTAGGTTCTAGATTAATTTATCATGGATTCTTTCAAGAACACTATAGGAAAAGTTATTGACTTTACAAAGGTAAGCAGCAGCAAAGTCTTTTTAAATATCCAATATAGATCTACTTATACTTGATACATTTTTTATTTGAACATTTATTTGTTATATATTTTTCATACGTTTCTTGAGAAATGAAGATTATTATGCTCTAGCTCATTTTTCCAGCAGGATGGCAGTGAGCTGCTAGGTTCGAACTCAAGACTATAAGGATGACAGTTTGAAGCGCGTACCAAATGACCTTCTTGTCTTCTTAAATAATACAGACGTTACTTCAAAAAAGAAGATGATAACTTCCTGCGCGTCATGCATTTAGTCATGCATATTAACCAATGACCTAAATTCTGCTAAGTCACTCATTTTCCTGGCTAGCTCAGGCAACCCATTCCATGCTCTAATAGCACTAGGGAAGAAGGAGCATTTGTACAAATTTGTCCTAGCATATGGATTGAGGAATGTGCCTTTATCTTTGTGTCTTTCTGAGTATTTTATTAGATTTTGTATTTGAAGATTATGATTCAGTGTTTTATGTTGCCTATAATTGCTACTTTACTTTTAAGCCTTCTATCCAAAGGCTTTCTAAATTTAGTGATTTTACTAAAGGTGTTACTCTAGTGACACTCTAGTCAAATGTGAATATTCATTTGTTATGAATCTCACTGCTCTATTTTGTGTCTGCTCCAGTTTCTTTATGTTTTCTTGATTTGTTATTGGTCCAGCCTTATAATTGATAATTTAGCCCCTTTTTTCAGAAGCAAATGACACTCTTAGTGGTCTTGTTCCCTATAGCATAACACTCTTATTACATGCTTGAAGCTTGTGGCTCTTACAGGCTTGTTAAAATATTCAACATTAACAAGTAACATTAAAAAAAGTTTGTTTTTCTCAAACAATGCCTCTTTTATGAAGCAGAAGATTGTCTACTATGTCTCATTCTATTGATTTCTTGTAATGTGCCTCTTTTATGAAGCAGAAGATTGTCTGCTATGTCTCATTCTATTGATTTCTTGTAATGTACCTCTTTTATGAAGCAGAAGATTGTCTACAATGTCTCATTCTATAGATTTCTTGTAATGTACCTCTTTTATGAAGCAGAAGATTGTCTACTATGTCTCATTCTATAGATTTCTTGTAATGTACCTCTTTTATGAAGCAGAAGATTGTCTACAATGTCTCATTCTATTGATTTCTTGTAATGTGCCTCTTTTATGAAGCAGAAGGTTGTCTACTATGTCTCATTCTATTGATTTCTTGTAATGTGCCTCTTTTATGAAGCAGAAGGTTGTCTACTATGTCTCATTCTATTGATTTCTTGTAATGTACCTCTTTTATAAAGCAGAAGATTGTCTACTATGTCTCATTCTATTGATTTCTTGTAATGTGCCTCTTTTATAAAGCAGAAGATTGTCTACTATGTCTCATTCTATTGATTTCTTGTAATGTGCCTCTTTTATGAAGCAGAAGATTGTCTACTATGTCTCATTCTATTGATTTCTTGTAATGTGCCTCTTTTATGAAGCAGAAGATTGTCTGCTATGTCTCATTCTATTGATTTCTTGTAATGTGCCTCTTTTATAAAGTAGAAGGTTGTCTACTATGTCTCATTCTATTGATTTCTTGTAATGTGCCTCTTTTATGCAGCAGAAGATTGTCTACTATGTCTCATTCTATTGATTTCTTGTAATGCTTCAATAGTGCAAGAAATCTTTCCTGTGAACATGCACAATCAAGCTCTTCTATTACAGTCCAGGTGCACAAAATGTTTATGTTTATATATTCACATCTTTACTAAATTTAAAGAAAAAAGTCCGTTGAGGGAATATACTCTCTTAAAATGTGGTCAAAATAGCCAAATTTAATTTTTAGATACTTATATTTTGAAAAATTATAGTGATCAAACCACAGTTGTTATTGTTTGGTCAAATAGCAAGTATTTTTTCCCCCCCAAAAGATATACATAAATTGTCGAATTTCTAGGAAAATGGTTAGAGGCATTTTAAAACTATTTGTCCAATGTCCAGGCTCCAGTTTCCACCCATGAAAAGTTTGCAAATCTATATGAGGAATTGTAAAAAAAAAATATTTGAATTATCTTTTTGATTGTAATGTTTTTACTAAATATAAGCTTTTATTTGTAACAATAACTGTTTCACTCACTCTATCCTTATCATGCTGAAAATCTCTTATTTAGCTCACTATCCTTATGCATAAAATCTCTTGATTTAGCTCACTATCCTTATCATGTGGAAAATCTCTGATTTAACTCACTATCCTTATCATGCTGAAAATCTCTTGATTTTGTTCACAATCCTTGCAAAGCTGAAAATATCTTCTTTGAAATGTACAGTTCACAGTCATCTCTAACTATCTGTCTGTGAAACTGTGAGAAGGGAGTGGTAGAAAATTGGGATATTTTTTGTTAGCCCATAAGCGTGTCCAGTAGAAATGATAAATAAAGATATTTTGGGATGTAAAATATTTAACAAGGTCACTCACTTTTCTTTCAAATTAATTTGAATTTTGTTTTGAAAAGCTGTTGTATTGATATTTGACAAACACTTAACCTTTTATTTTTTTCCTGTCAGGTTTCCAGCATGACTACACTAGAAACAGCGTTAAAGAAATCTATGTCCGACATGGGCAGAAGAACAGAACATCGTTTGTCCGAGGCAACAGCATCAACAGGTGGATGGACCAAAATCCTTTTTTTGTTTGTCTCGCCTCTTTATCATTTTTTCTAAGTGCTTTTTCTTAATAGGGATTTTAACTAGGTTCCTTTTGGTTCAGAATCCAAGCCCTTTACCAGTCAGACACCACGCACCAAATTTTATTTGTCTTTTGTCGTACAAGCTACTTTTAATATTTATTTAGGCTTTTGACATTAAGGTTTGATGTCTGTTGTGCTGCATACCATGTTACGTGTTTGTAATATGAGAGGCATTATGAACAATATTTGTGTATATAATACTTAAGACTTGATTTCAGATGCTTCTTTATGAATGAAGATTATTATGTCCTAGCACAAATCTTCCAAATATTGAGGAAATATTACTATTTCAGATTCCGTCACACACAGTTTTTCTATAGTTCTAAGAATGAGCGCCACTTTGTATAATGTATTTCTTTAGTTCTAAGAATGAGCTCCACTTTGTATAATGTATTTCTTTAGTTCTAAGAATGAGCGCCACTTTGTATTATGTATTTCTTTAGTTCTAAGAATGAGTGCCACTTTGTATAATGTATTTCCTTAGTTCTAAGAATGAGTGCCACTTTGTATAATGTATTTCTTTTCAGTTATAAGAATGATCCTCACCTTGTATAATGTATTTCTTTAGTTCTAGGAATGAACCCCACTTTGTATAATCTATCACAAGTTTGAAATTAATGTTTTGTTTTAACTCTAGATGACAAGGTCAGTTTAGCTGAGTTTGAAAAGAGTTACATGCACAAAATGAATGCAGACGCTCTAAGCCTGTATCAGGTAGAAGGCAATTCTATTGATTACTTTGATTCAGTTTTTTTTTTCTCTAATTTTTTTGTTACATTTTAAAAAGATTATTCTCTTTTCTTAAAAATAGATTTTATTTTGTAGGAGGATCTCAAATGCAATGCTGAGTCTATCCATGGTGTTGTTAAAAAAACAGTGGACAGTAACATTACACAGGATATGGATAGAAAGAAAACAGGATCTGTAAGTGATTTCAGTTTCAATACTTTAGCCAAAAACAAAAATTTTTTTTTGAACATGTAATAGAATAAAAAAATTTTTTTTTTTGAACATGAAATAGAATAAATTTTTTTTTTTGAACATGAAATAGAATAAAATTTTATTTTTTTTTGAACATGAAATAGAATAAAAAAATTATGCACAATTATACACATACAGACATGACACACTTGTTAACGGTTGCCACAGAAACAGATGACCTTTACATTATCACAAGGTCTGAAAGGGGAAGTTAACTTTTTATACACTTACAAAGTTACCTACGGATGAAAAAAGATTTACAGTTATGTTTTTTTAACTCATTTATATTTTCCTTTTACTCTGTTTTGAAATACTTAACAGTGTAAATAACTTGAACATGTTGGTCTTACACATTTTCTTGGTTTCTAATAGAAAGCCAATTTGGGAACATTTTTTGGAGTGTTCTTGCCCTGCTGTCAGAACATTGTTGGAGTTATCTACTTTGTACGCATGCCTTGGATTATTGGATGTGCTGGAGTGCTGGAAGGCTCAGCTATTGTCCTGATCTGCTGCGGAATGGTAAGCTTATTTGCTTCCAACACACAGATTAAAAGTTTTCGCGGTTAGATATTCAAGGCTACATAACTTATTATTCACTAACCTCAACCACAAGGACATTTATTTTCATCTGGTATACACTGCCTGGTCTTGCGGTTTGTGAGTTGGACTGTTGTTCGGATGTAGTGATGGTCCAGAGTTCAAATCCTGCCCGCTCCCATCCCCCCCTCATCTTGCAGAAAGTTTGGACTAGGAAGTAAACTATCTTCAACTCTGAAGAAACATCCGAAACTTGGAGAACATTTTACAAACATTTTACTCAGCCATTAGTACATGGAATGGATTGCCTAAATCTATTGACTTAGCAGAGTTTAAATCTCTAATTAACACAGACAACTAGATGAAAACATGGATATGTGTAGGTTGTAATTAACTTCTCTTTTGAAGGAAATTCTGTAATTTATAAGATAAGAAGATAAGACTGTGTTGCACTGTAGCAAACATAATAAGATATTTCGTACGTCTCAATGTCTATTGGGCAGTTGTAGGAAAAGAGTGTTTACATCAGAGATTTTCCTGCATTCCTACTTCTATGACTGTGTAGATAGTGTGATGGCAGAGATCTTTTCCTCTAATTTACAGACATTACTTAAAAAAAAAAATATGCACAAATAAAATAGAAAAACCATTGAATTTAATATTGGATTAAATTTGAATGCATTTTTATAATTTAACTTTTATCAATATTATATTATATTATATATTTTTTTTATCAACATTATCAATATTAATTTACTTAAGATACAAACAAACAGAAATTCAACTTAATTTTAGGACAATGTAGAAAGAGGTGAAAGTGTCAGTAATCTCGTAAGCACATGATTGCTGACTTGTAAAATGGATCTCGTAAGCACATGATTGCTGACTGGTAAAATGGATCTCGTAAGCACATGATTGCTGACTGGTAAAATGGATCTCGTAAGCACATGATTGCTGACTGGTAAAATGGATCTCGTAAGCACATGATTGCTGACTGGTAAAATGGATCTCGTAAGCACATGATTGCTGACTGGTAAAATGGATCTCGTAAGCACACCAGTAAGCTGACTGGTAAAATGGATCAAGACTCTTGAGATTGAATCCTATTAGAGATTTTGAATTCTATTAGAGACTTCTACTTTTAACTTGGATTTAAGTTGTTGTTTTTACTTGATTTCAATGTTCCTTCACATTTTTTAAGATTATTACACCTTAGTCCTAACCTCTCACAGGACAGTATTGAATGGCGTTGTCAGGGTTCGAACCTGGGACCACTGAGAACATTTAAACACCAGTCCAGAGCAGATATCACATGCCTTGGCAGCCATTTAATTTCATCTATAGCACATGCTGCTCTGATGTATACATGGCATCTGTTAAGTGAATGTGGCTATTTGTTGACCACATGACAATACAGAAGCAGATGAAATCGACTCAACTAAATTACAGAAGGCTACGACTTTGAACTATGATTACCGACTATATTATATCTTTGTTATACAAGTATATTCTAAATAAGTAGCTAAACTACTACTATTTTTTTGTTTATGAATTTATTTCAGAGTATTTGCACGGCATTGTCCATGAGTGCCATAGCAACCAATGGAAGGGTAACAGCTGGGGGAACATACTTCATGATATCTCGGTCACTTGGTCCTGCCTTTGGTGGTTCCCTAGGAGTTCTCTTCTTTATGGGAACATCAATCTCAGTGGCCATGTATTATCTAGGAACCATTGAAACACTGCTAGTATGTATTATTTAGGAACCTTTGAAACACTACTAGTATGTATTATCTAGGAACCATTGAAACACTGCTAGTATGTATTGTCTAGGAACCATTGAAACACTGCTAGCATGTATTATCTAGGAACCATTGAAACACTGCTAGTATATATTATCTAGTGACCAATGAAACACTGCTAGTATATATTATCTAGTGACCAATGAAACACTGCTAGTATGTATTATCTAGGAACCTTTGAAACACTGCTAGTATGTATTATCTAGGAACCATTGAAACACTGCTAGTATATATTATCTAGGAACCATTGAAACACTGCTAGTATGTATTGTCTAGGAACCATTGAAACACTGCTAGTATGTATTGTCTAGGAACCATTGAAACACTGCTAGCATGTATTATCTAGGAACCATTGAAACACTGCTAGTATATATTATCTAGTGACCAATGAAACACTGCTAGTATATATTATCTAGTGACCAATGAAACACTGCTAGTATGTATTATCTTGGAACCTTTGAAACACTGCTAGTATGTATTATCTAGGAACCATTGAAACACTGCTAGTATATATTATCTAGGAACCATTGAAACACTGCTAGTATGTATTGTCTAGGAACCTTTGAAACACTGCTAGTATGTATTATCTAGGAACCATTGAAACACTGCTAGTATGTATTGTCTAGGAACCATTGAAACACTGCTAGCATGTATTATCTAGGAACCATTGAAACACTGCTAGTATATATTATCTAGTGACCAATGAAACACTGCTAGTATATATTATCTAGTGACCAATGAAACACTGCTAGTATATATTATCTAGTGACCAATGAAACACTGCTAGTATGTATTATCTAGTGACCAATGAAACACTGCTAGTATGTATTAACTAGTGACCAATGAAACACTGCTAGTATGTATTATCTAGGAACCATTGAAACACTGTGTTGTAGTGTGGTTATTTGATGTTTTAAATGTAGATCTAACTCACACTCAGGCTTTGCGGTTTGTTCCCACACACAAAGCATATACTAAATTTATAATAACTTGATAAAGCTTATTCAACTTAAATATACCTTTAATACATAAAGAAGGGGGCACAGTCCAATGTCATCAGTTCCTAACAAATATCACGTCCTGCCTCAGCTAGAAGAGTGCGTCTCCAACTGTCGTTACTATCCCAGACCTACTTTCTATTGTTTGTCATTCTTTGACTAATGTTTTCTATTGACTGACCTAGTTTGTCTTTTATCTAATGCGTTCTATCCACAGACCTACATTGCTCCGAAAATTGCAATATTTGGTGTAAGTCCAGAAGATCCTAAACGCTATCATGATTACAGACTGTTTGGCTCTTGCCTGTTAATCATCATGACTACTGTTGTCTTCCTGGGAGTCAAAATTGTCTCCAGGCTGGCCTTCTGTGCTATCATATTTTTATTTGCCGCTTTGCTCAGCATTTTCCTTGGCTTTATAATGGCCTCACCAGAAACCAGTGCAAGGTCAGTACTATGTTGAGTAGAAAGAGCTGTAATTGAATTCTAGTCAAAGACATTTGTATTGGTAGTTGATTTTTTTTGTTTAACATCCATGCAAAAGGTGTTTTTTAAATGTCCATGCAAAAGGTGTTGTTTTAACACCCATGCAAAAGGTGTTTTTTTAACACCCATGCAAAGGTGTTTTTTAACACCCATGCAAAAGGTGTTTTTTAACGCCCATGCAAAAGGTGTTTTTAAATGCCCATGCAAAAGGTGTTTTTTTAACGCCCATGCAAAAGGTGTTTTTTAACACCCATGCAAAAGGTGTTTTTTAACACCCATGCAAAAGGTGTTTTTTAACGCCCATGCAAAAGGTGTTTTTAATGCCCATGCAAAAGGTGTTTTTTTAACACCCATGCAAAAGGTGTTTTTTTAACACCCATGCAAAAGGTGTTTTTTTTAACACCCATGCAAAAGGTGTTTTTTAAACACCCATGCAAAAGATGTTTTTTAACACCCATGCAAAAGGTGTTTTTTAACACCCATGCAAAAGGTGTTTTTTTAACACCCATGCAAAAGGTCTTTTTTTTAACACCCATGCAAAAGGTGTTTTTTAATGTCCATGCAAAAGGTGTTTTTTAACACCCATGCAAAAAGTGTTATGTGTAGATTCTAAGGATTTGTTTTGTTATTTAAATCATTCAGCTTGAAGTTTTGATAAGAACTTTTCTAACTCCTCCTGCAGAATATGTGTTTTGGGTGATCATGTGATAAAATTTGAGTTGGTCCATCCAAATAATACTTGGGAATGCCATAAAAACAAAACAGGACCACTTTACGATGCCTACTGCAAAAAGATCAATGGTACAGATGTGTGTGAAGAGTATTTTGTAAAGAATGAAGCTCAACTTCTACCTGGAATTCCAGGATTTCGCAAAGACATTTTTATCGGTATTTTTGTTTTTGTTTTTGCTACAAAGCTTATATCAACTCATATCTGTCTGTGTGTATGTTAAAAAATGTGTACACATTATTTCTCCCATACCCAATCTGGGATTAAGCTGAAATTTTGGACGATTATTTCTTTTACCTGAAAACACAAGAATCATAAAAAAAAACAAAAAAAACAATTAGTTTATTAACTTTTGGTAATTAATTATATTTTTTTGTATCTTGAACAAGGGAAAGAAATTATACTTCGGATTAAGCTGAAATTTTGGACGATTATTTCTTTTACCTGAAAACACAAGAATCATAAAAAAAGAAAACAAAAAATTAGTTTATTAACTATTGGTAATTAATTATATTTTTTTGTATCTTGAACAAGGGAAAGAAATCATACTTGAAGCACTTCTTCCCTAGTGCTATTAGAGCATGGAATGGGTTGCCTGAGCTAGCCAGGAAAACCAGTGACTTGGCAGAATTTAAGTCATTGGTTAATATGCATGACTAAATGCATTAAGCGTAGGACGTAATCATCTTCTTTTTTGAAGTAACGTCTGTATTATATAAGATGTGATGGTATACGTGGAATTAGTCCCCTTGAGTGAACTTTTTTTTTATGTATTTAAAAAAAACGATCATGTAAACATTCACCAAGATATCGCCCTTCTTCCCTCCTCTTTTACAACTGGTCCAGACAAGTGACAGGATCATAGCACATTGAGAAAGCTAAAAGCTAAACAAAAACAATGGTAAAAAATATTTTTATCCCACAGATTTATATGTCTAATATGTCTAGGTCAACATATAATTGCATGACCGAACCAAACTAATTGTAAAATTATACTTAATATAAGCTATGTCCAGGGGTCTTAGGGCGACTTTGAGTCCACCCAGCTCTCATGGGTACCTGACATTAGTTAGGGAAAAGTAAAGGCGGTTGGTCGTTGTGCTGGCCACATGACACCCTGGTTAACCGCAGGCCACAGAAACAGATGACCTTTGCATCATCTGCCCTATAGATCGCATGGTCTGAAAGGGGAACTTTACTTTACTTATAAGTATACTTCTAAAGAAATGTGTGGTTAAAATCATTGACCGAAAAATTAGATCTTCTGTCCACACAGACGCCATCTACAATCACTACACGGAGATTGGTAACATTCCAGGGACAAAAACACCAGCCAAGCATGAGAGAGAAATCGTCAGTGATATCACAACTAGTTTTGTTGTACTCATTGGCATTTACTTCCCTTCTATCACAGATAAGTATTGACCATGTGCCCCAGATAACTATTGACCAAGTGCCCCAGATAAGTGTTGACCAAGTGCCCCAGATAAGTATTGACCAAGTGCCCCAGATAAGTGTTGACCAAGTGCCCCAGATAAGTATTGACCAAGTGCCCCAGATAAGTGTTGACCAAGTGCCCCAGATAAGTATTGACCAAGTGCCCCAGATAAGTATTGACCAAGTGCCCCAGATAAGTATTGACCAAGTGCCCCAGATAATATTGACCAAGTGTCCCCAGATAAGTATTGACCAAGTGCCCCAGATAAGTATTGACCAAGTGCCCCAGATAAGTATTGACCAAGTGCCCCAGATAAGTATTGACCAAGTGCCCCAGATAAGTATTAATCAACTGCCTCAGATAAATATTGACTAATTGTCAAAACCCTTTCAAATGATTTCTTAATGTTTCAGAATGTAAAAGGATTGAAAAATGTGGGAGCTATCGTATCACACTAATTATCTTAGGCGTGAATTTGACTTAGACATTGAGCAAATAGTTTTCTTTTCTTTTTTTTTTTTTCATACAATCTACCTTTTTGGGCAGTGGAATAATGTGCTTTAAGATAATTTTGTATGTTTTGACACTTTGAGGCAGGCAGACTTACTTACTTAGACTTAGGTCCTCCCGCGCCGTTCGGCACATTGGGCGGCAAGCTGTCTCCATAATGATCTGTCACTGGCAATGTCTGAAGCCTCCTCCCACCTGGTGTCCACTGTTCTGAGGTCCTCCATGAAGGTGTGTCGCCAGGTAATACGAGGACGTCCCTGTTTGCGCTTTCCTCGTTTTGGCTTCCATGTTATCGCAACTCTTGGTGTGCGTAATTCATTTTGACGTAGAACATGTCCCGCAAACCTCATGCGACGCTCAGTCACAACCTCACTAAGTGTTCGACTCCCAGTTCGGCATAGGATTTCCTTGTTTGGGGCAGGCAGACTAGTAGAAGTAAAGAAAGAAAAAGTAGTCCAAACCAAATCTGCTCAACCAGCTGCTATTATCAGTGGACACATTCAATCAAATAGTTTCTTTAACGAATCGTTGAGTGTCGCTACTTGGTTTTGGCTGTAGGCGTAGCGGCGTGGGTATGTCCGTGTGTTGTAGGTACCTCTTCTAGTACGGCTATAATACTCCTCTTAGCGATGTACTTTATTAGACGCACTAGGTTTGCAAGTGCGCAACGTTACTAATATACTAAGGTCTCCAATGACAACATTTAGAATTACTGATGAACACACTGGTAGCAGACGTAGAGTTTATTATATATAAGATGAATTACAGAAAGTACTGGCAACTTCAGCCGTCACGAAATATACACCAATAAATACTGGCTATACATGCCATGTGGAATAAGTAATCACATCAATGAAATGTTCAAAATATAAGTCCGAAGAAAAACTCTCAAGTTAACATTAAATCAAATTCATTAAGGTACATATTACAGACAGAGAAAATCGTACATCCACTCTCTGCTGGAGTTCTTCACTAACTAACTTTGACCCTTATTTCAGAGTCCTTTAACTTATTCACATAACCTCGTGCTTGCCCGCACGGAATGTTACAATAGGTGACTGAGTGTCACTTCATGTCACAGAGGTTCTAAAACTGGACTGTGACGTTGAGCATTCTAATTTCTTTTGTTTATTTTCATTACGAGTGGAGTCTGGGTCTAACTACTCTGGAGATCTGCGTGACGCCCAGATTTCAATCCCAAGAGGCACTATTGCTGCAGCGTTTGTCACTTCATTTATGTGTATCCTTTTTATGATCTTTGTCTCACGGGAGATATTCTCATGTAGGGATCCACTCTGCTAAGCTTTTATCTCTGTGGCAGACACCCCAAACAGTATGAATCTTAGCATGTACTACCAATTCTATGGGTCTTATTATCTTATACCTTTTATCTTATACCTTTTATCTTATACCTTTTATCTTATACCTTTTATCTTATACCTTTTATCTTATACCTTTTATCTTATACCTTTTATCTTATACCTTTTATCTTATACCTTATGTACATATTCATTTCTTAATGATAGACGGAGACATGACATCACAAAATTGTTACAAGGCTTAACCTACTTGTATGCTTTGAAGAAGTTGGCGTGATGGCTGGTGGTTAAGCGCCTGGCTTATGAACCAGTGGTCCCAAGTTCAAATCCTGGTGAAGACTGGGATTTTTAATTTCAGGATCTTTGGGCGCCTCTGAGTCCACCCAGCTCTTATGGGTACCTGACATTAGTTTAGGAAATGTAAAGGCGGTTGGTTGTTGTACTGGCCACATGGACACCCTCATTAACAGTGGGCCAAAGAATTAGATGACTTATATCAGCTGCCCTATTGATTGCAAGCTCTGAAAGGGAAACTTTACTATGCTTTGCAGAACTAGAATTAAACCTAAAGTTTTTCCTTAAATGCAGGACCTTATGTACCAATTTTTGATCGATCCCAAATTTGTTTCACTGGAGATGAGCTGTGTTTGCTTATCTCATAAAGAAAGCATGGAAACTTTCTCCCCCAATAACTTCACTAAATGATTGAACCAGTTCACTAAATGATTGAACCAGTTCACTAAATGATTGAACCAGTCCACTAAATGATTGAACCAGTTCACTAAACAATTGAACCAGTTCACTAAATGATTGAACCAGTACACTAAATGATTGAACCAGTACACTAAATCATTGAACCAGTTCACTAAATGATTGAACCAATCCACTAAATGATTGAACCAGTCCACTAAACGATTGAACCAGTCCACTAAATGATTGAACCAGTTCACTAAATGATTGAACCAGTTCACTAAATGATTGAACCAGTTCACTAAATGATTGAACCAGTTCACCAAATGATTGAACCAGTTCATTAAACAATTTAACCAGTTCAGTAAATGATTGAACCAGTTCAGTAAAAAGATTGAATCAGAATGCTCTGACCATGCGGTAGTAGCATTGTGTAGTCATGGTGCTTTGAGAAATCATTGTGGTCCGCTTGTCAAAGCAAAGGAGCCCACACCTACCAAGTTGTCTGGGGTACTAATATTTCTAGCGCAGGCTTTTAGTGTCATGTAAGGTATTTTATTCTTTATTCCATTTACTTTAGGTGAGACACCATGTTTGAATTTTGATTTGCCACAGTACCCACCACACTTGGAATGCATTCCTCTAATGGTCATTTTTAGAAAAACTATATAAAAAAAATCACCACAAACTCCCTACAAGATTGATCAGTTCAAATATACCCAGAAAATGCCCACACAGAAACAGAAAAAAAAAGACAACAAAAAACAAATGTGTTCACGAGCTCTTAAGTTCATTTGATCAGTTTTGTCAGAGCTTTATAATACTTTGTACTTGTTTATTCTATGATTCTTCTCCAATGATTGATTCTTAACTAATGTCTAGATTTCTCTTCTGTAATATTAATGAGTGGAAGTGTTGAAGGGAAACTACTCCGTGATAAGTAAATGTTGTTACTATTTTATTTTACAAATATAGACTAAATTTTGTAATTAACTGTAAGCATTTATTTTCCCTTTGTTGCTAGGAGACTTCTTCTAGCTAATTTGATTTCATTTAGTATTTCATTATAATTTTATTTGCTAATGAGTGTTCATTTTCTCATTTAGTTTACACATTTAACTCAATTGATTCGCTGTCTTAGGGCAGACTTTACTACACATTTAACTCATTTAATTTAATGACTTTGGGGCAGACTTCAGTAATAGTACTGCTGTTGTTTATAGATGACCTGACCTCCTAATGTGAAAGACAGATTTTTTTTGATCATTCTGCGCTCTGCATAAGTGAATTGTTTAATGTTAGTTCCATTTCAATCTAGCTTATCTATAACATGAGATATGGTGGCTGAGTGGTAAGGCACTTAGCTTCTGAACCAGAAGGTCACAAGTTCAAATGTTTCTGAACCAAAAGGTCACAAGTTCAAATCCTAGTGAAGACTGGTATTTGATCCATTAGCTTTTTATTGGGTTTCTGGCTTACACTGGGGAAGTAAAGGCAGTTGGTTGTCGTGCTGGCTGCATGACACCCCTCATCTCATAGAAAGGACATGAATGCCTGGGCATTAGCTATACAGGGAATAATGTTGTCCACACAGCAGTTCTCATCCCTCCTGGAGCTTATGTATTCAAAGGAATGGCAAGTGCCAATACAGTTTGGGATCAATTCGGGATTAGTGGCATTGCAAGCTCCATCAGGGTGTAGCACTGTGTACTGCAAACTGTCTAAGGGTCGCCGGCTCCTGATTTTCCTCAGTGTTAACTCCCAATGCTGTTGCCTTGTTTTTATATAACTGCATGATAGCAGAGGTTTGAATTTAGAGTTTTCCTTTTCCTAGGTGAGTATCAAACCAAGACTAATGAGTCCCTTCTGCCCAAAGCCTACTGGTTTAGGCACCAGTTACTCGCCTTTGCCCCTTCTCCTGTTAGTGAAAATAGTTCCTCCTGACCCAATATCTGAGCCATATGTGAAGGCCAGGAGTTTCAGGGATATTTGAGATGCATGCCATTGGAAGCATTTTATATTTAGTGAAGTCTTCTTCGTTCTCATTTTACATGTTGGAGAGTTCAGATCAGTAATCCTAAATCTGAGATGAACTGCGCAGTGGTTTCCAGATCAGGCAGTTCTTTGTATACTTTTTGTTCTGTAGGTAGGCTTTGGGGCCAGAGTCTTGTTTGGGCCTCTTGATATAATATGCAGCTTTGAAGGACATGGTTAATGAAGTTATCATATCTATTACCACTTCTGGCAACTACAGCCTTATGGAACCAAGGGGGGTTACCTTTACTTCACCTCTTATGTATAACATGAGTTTTATTAAATGTAAACGATTCTGAATCATAATGTGTATTCAAGCTTTTGCTTGATTAAATTACTTTGTGCATCTTAGATATGGGGAAAGTATTAGTATTAATGGTGAGCTGGTGTTGTCTCTGATGGCCTTCCCTTCCAAATGGGTTGTTTTAGTTGGAACATTGACTGCTACCATTGGTGCTGGACTTCAAGCTCTTGCTGGTAGGATTGATTTGTTCATTTTCTAGTTCTAATTGATGGGATAGGATAGCTATGTAACATCATTACAGTGATATTGTCCTCATTCCAGTATTTTAGTGTAAATAATAACTTGATTTGTAACCTATGACTACTTTTTCAGGAGGACCCAGACTACTGCAAGCTATTGCTGATGATAACATTATACCTCATCTGAGCTTTTTTGCTCAGAAATGGCGGGGTGAGCCAGTGCGCTGTCTGATAGTGACATTCTTTATAGCAGAGATGGGAATACTTATCGCCTTCCTGGACTATGTGGCTCCAATAGTTACCATGTTTTTCTTAATGTGCTATGGTTTTATCAACTTTGCTGTGACACTTCAGTCACTGTTGGATACTCCCCACTGGCGACCCAGCTTCAGGTATTATCACTGGAGCTTGACTTTGTTTGGCACATGCCTGTGTTTGGCCACAATGTTCATCTGTAGTTGGAAGTATGCCATAATAGCCTTGGTCATCGCTGCACTGATGTATCAATACATGGAATATAAAGGGTAAGTAAACTTACGTAGTGTTAATAGACTAATAGATATTTGTAAGGAACTCTGGGGTTATTCACAGTCCCCAAATGTAAAGGACTGGGGATGAGTTCTTTACTACAGACATATAGCTCGATAGTCTAGGGTTTGATTCTCACATGCAGACATTAACAGGTATAAATATTACAAAGTACTACTCAACGAAGGAGTATAAAATTAGTATTTATTTGCAGCCAACTGACATACTACAGGGCGCTTAGACTAGATTCATTGAACAAAAGGCTATCAATGCCACACATAATATTACCCACAAATAGTCAGTTCTCACACATAGCAATGAGTAGTAATATAAGTTATACATCTCCTTACGCTAGGCATAAAACTGGTAAACAAAACACAGCACCCTACTCAGACCAGGTCAGCTCTCCAACTGCTAGACTGACCGCTAGAAAACCTAATTGTCTCCCCCTTGAAAATCCCGTGATAAAAACAATTCACACACCAACCAACAAAACACACACACAATCTCACATCTTACACACCCCCCCGCTCTTGACAATATTCATAGTTTATAAGTTATTTGCTGGACTGATATTAGTTTGAGGATTTTTTGTTGCAACTGGAGTCAACCTTTTTTCTTGCGCAGTTCTCAAAGGCTTAGAAGAAAGAGACCAGTGTCTTGTCCAGCTTTGCTCATCCTCACTAACATCTATTGAATCTGGGTGTAAAGCTAATCTGAGATTGTTTTGTTTGTTTTACAAGTTTTGTAGGTGCCTTGTATGTGAAGATTATTACGTCCTAGACCACACCTCCACAGGGTGGCAGGGGATGGAAGCATGCAGGATCTTCCTATTACTTCGGTCTAAGGGCAAAACACATGACCAGGCAGCCATCCTGATTGTCGTAGATATCTGTATCTAGGGCGAAACATCTAAATAGGCCTAGCCTGACATAGCTGTGTATGTGTGTGTTTTGAAAGGGTAGGATTTTGTGGGAGTTTCCCGATCATTTTCACACTCACGCAATCTCACATCTTACACACCCCTGCTCTTGACATCTCCCCCATACTTCCCCTAGATTTTCCCTGAAAATCTTAAGTATATATTATGTACACTACAATTAAATAATGAGTGACATTGATTGTTGTCGGAGAACCTGTTAAAAGGTAAATCAAAGGTATAATTGATAGGCAGCCGAAGAAGAGCACGTTTTGTGTGTGTGAGAGGGGATACATGGAGGGTCTCTAGCTTGATTTTGTTTTTCAATTGCCTTTGTAGAAATATTTATATTTTATCAACTTGATTAAACAAATTTTAATTCTTCTCAAATTAGGAAGAATAGTAATTAATGGTTAGTAATTAAAAAAAAAGTTCCCCTTTCAGATCTTTTGGTCTATTGGGCTGATGATGTAAAGGTCATCTGTTTCTCTGGCCTACAGTTAACGAGGGTGTCATGTAGACTGCGCAACAAACAAGTGCCTTTACTTTCCCCCAACTAATGTCAGGTACCCATTAAAGCTGGGTGGCGTCTGAAGAGCCCAAAATTAAAAATCCCAGTCTTCACCAGGATTTAAACCCTGGACATCGGTTTGGAAGCCAAGCGCTTTACCACTCAGCCACTGCGCCTCCCAATGGTCAGTAGTTAATAGTAGTAAAAACAAGCAATGGCTATAGACCCCTAGTGCTCACCTAAAGAACAAAGGTTGGAAAATAAGTTTTTAAATGTTCCATGCTTTTCCCTTGTTTTAGATCTGGTAGACATGGGGCTCTACTTTAATGATGCCCCTTCTAACACGTCAGCGTTTCAGGAAGCCTTCAGTTTGTCAACAAGTCAAATGGCTTTCCTACTTTCTGTATGGGAAATGCACATGTTTGTTATCTCCCTTTCTTTTATTTCAGAGCTGAGAAGGAATGGGGGGATGGAATGACGGGCTTAAATATGTCTGGGGCACTGTATGCACTCATGCGACTGAAACAAGACTACAAACACATAAAGAACTGGAGGTAAGCTTTTATATAGGCTTTGAATTTGGTTATGCCCTCTGTTGTGAGCTCCTGATATGGCTTGGATATGGACACATAAAAGTATGTCTTTCAACAATTCAAAGAATTACCAGGGATTAATTAAGAACAGAAATATATATTTCATGAAAACAATCAGAATAAACTGTGACTGTAAAAAGCACCAACAAATGCTGGACTATGAGATATACAACAAGCTATTAAACTGCCTTCTACAGTATTTCTACTATTCATTAGTCTAAAAAACTTAGGCCTCTGACAACAATAACAATGTCTCAAGGGGCGTAACTCTACTTAAACTTGTAGACCAATGAAATCACAACACAACAAACCTAGAATTCATTATACCTTACAACTAAGGATTCTATCAAGTGCTATTGTAGTGTAAGACCTGCATCTCTTCTGACCTCTTTTAGATCACCGTACAATTTATCGTGTGGATAATGTATACGCATACTATTTCAACCATTGTGAATCATGGGTATCAGCTTTGCAATCATATAAAGATTCTCTAACTTGTTTCTCCTCAGGCCTCAAGTTTTAGTACTACTTAAGATGAGCGACATCAATTTTTTTCAGTCAGCATTCAATGATGATGACCTTTACCTTGTCACCTTGGCAGATATGTTGAAAGCAGGTGAGTGACAGATCTTTGCTTATATCGTTTAACTTTGCTATTGGCTAAACAAATCTAGGGGACATAACTCCTCTAGTTCTTACACATAAACAAGCTACAGTTTTTAGAAAAAAAAAAGTATCTTACAGAGGTCCTACAACATAGAAGAGACGTATATCATACAAGTATCCATTTCTTAATTTAGCCATGCATGTTAATTAGAGACTAAAACTCTATTTAGTTAAGCTTGAAAAAGTATTCTTAGCACTGGTGCTAGCTTATTGCATAGTTCTTTGAGCAATCAAATTGGGATACTACTAGGTTCGGATGCTTTATTTGGCTTAATGTTAGCTAATAGTTTTTTTAAATTCCTTTTTCTTATGTATCTATATTTCCTATGTTATCAATTTGTTTTAAATTAAGCAATAAGTCTCCTGAGCTGAGAATGCTGATGCAAATTATTTATTTAGTATGTTTGCTTTATTTCATTATCGTAATGTGTTATCTTAGCTTTTTATTGGGGGTTATTTGTGTAGTTTCCATTTTCCTAGATTTAATGTATGAGCATAGATTTTTATTGTTATTCTTACAATTACATTGATTTGGTATTCACTTTGCAGCTGTTTGCTGGGTATTCTGGTTAGGTGTTAAATTTCAAGATACTTTTTATGGATTCTTCTGTCTTAATTTCTTTACACTTTTGGAATACATTTTATTTTTGTTTGCAAACTTTCTTTAATTTGGTATTGAACTAGCATTTGTTAAAATATTTTTTTGATGCATATTTAGTTGGCATCGAATGTTTCGATGATGGTTTTTAGTGCCATTCCAGAGGTCATCAAGTGCTTGGTTAGTGTCTTTTTCTGCTAGAAATGTTTCTTTTAATGATGTCATTGAGTTAGGTTACCTTAATACCAAGTAAGAAATTTTCACACGTTTTGACACTTTTAAAGGAAAAAAAACGCCATACAGATGTTGATAGAAAAGTAGTTCAAGGCTATAGAAAAAAAAGTAAAAATAAATAAATTCAGGCCAAGGCCAAAGTTGATGTGACGTGATGGTTCTAGATGGTTCTACAACAGGGCATATAAGAGAAGAGAAGCTTATTTGGTCAGGAGGAGGGCAAGGAATCTTATGATAGAAAGTTAGATCTAGTAGTCACTAGTTTTAAAGTAAACAGTTGCTTAGTTTCACTGATCTTTTTTATTGTATCCTGTATCCAATTTATATTTTAACTTATATAATATACATTCATTGTTTCAAGTTCAAGTTTAAAAGAATTAAACTCAAGGAAAGTATATCAGCACTTTGTCACTTTATTGTTTCTTAACTCTTTCTCTCCTAATAGAAGATACCAACGTTGATTTGACCCCCATTAAACTGAATTGATTTTTGGATTTATAAACTTTAATTTGTGTTATGTAAAATGAGTACGCTGTCTACTACAAATTAATACCAAATGTAACATTTTCTGATAACAAACAAAATAGTTATTGAAGTTTAATCATAACAGGTTAGTGAAGTACAAATAAGAAAAACAAATACTATTGAAACGAGGAAATTAATTAGAGAGAGAAAGAGTTAAAGTTTTTGAACTATAATTATGGCACCCAGTCCACCCAGCTCTAATGAGTACCTGACATTAGTTGGAAAGAAGTAAAGGCAGTTGGAAATGAGCTGGCCCCAGGACACCGTCATTAACCATGGGCCACAGAAACTGATGACCTTTACATCATCTGCTATATAGATCCCAAGGTCTGAAAGGGGAACTATCATTTAAATTCTTGTGTTTACATCAGTTATGCTATTGTAGCGCCTTGAGTGTAACATCATTTTTTAACAGTGCTTTATAAATCAAATTATTATTATTGTTATTAAGTTATCATTGACAGAATACATTTTTGTAGGAAGTATTTTGTCTGGTATCTCTAATGGTGTGTAATTAGGACAATAGTTGTTATTGTATCAAATAAAATTGTAACATTCTCATGTTAATGTAAACACACATTTGTTTGTTTAGGTAAAGGCTTATCAATGTTTGGCACTGTCATTCAAGGACATATGGATGAAATGCAGGATGAAAAAGAAATGATTAGAAATGTAAGGGCTCCATTAGAGTTTCATTTTTTAAACAATTAGAACATAGAAACTATAGACATCATTAAGACGAGAAATCATTTGGTGCCGTCTTATTTCTATGTTCATAAACATTTCAAGTTCACCTTTCTCCTATCTGCCATAGCTCTGCCCTATCTCTGCTTTAATACTATCATAACCTTTGAAGTATACCCAGCTCTTCTCTAAAACAATCACAACATTCTAAGTATATCCACCTGCATTTTAATACTGTTGTCTTAAAACACATTCTAAATGTGCTCCCTTCATTTTACTTCTCAGTGCTGTCCTAAACATAATTGGCTTTGGTCCTAAACATAATTGGCTTTGGTCCTAAACATAATTGGCTTTGGTCTTAAACATAATTGGCTTTGGTCCTAAACATAATTGGCTTTGGTCTTAAACATAATTGGCTTTGGTCTTAAACATAATTGACTTTGGTCCTAAACATAATTGGCTTTGGTCCTAAACATAATTGACTTTGGTCCTAAACATAATTGACTTTGGTCCTAAACATAATTGGCTTTGGTCCTAAACATAATTGGCTTTGGTCCTAAACATAATTGGCTTTGGTCCTAAACATAATTGGCTTTGGTCCTAAACATAATTGGCTTTGGTCCTAAACATAATTGACTTTGATCCTAAACATAATTGGCTTTGGATTTTTTACATTCTCATTTATATTTCCCTTAATTATTTTTGCTTCTTCTGTAGTCTTGTGGAACATATTATTTTAAATTTATTTTATTACATATTAACACAAAAACAAATGGGTACGTGGTGGCTGAGTAGTTAAGCTCTTGGCTTCTGAACCTGGGCTCTTGGGTTTGAATCTCAGTAAAGATATTTTGAATTTCAGGATTTTTTAGGATGCCCCTGGGTCCACCCGACTCTCATGGGTACCTGACCTTAGTTGGGTTAAGTAAAGACGGTTGGTCGTTGTGCTGGCCACATGACATCGTGCTCATTCAGCGTTAGAAAGAAACAAATGAACTTAACACCATCTGCCCGATAGATCGCAAGGTCTGAAAGGGGAACTTTTACTTTTTTTTAACACAAAAATATCTATGCAGGTAATTTAGTGTAAAAACAAGCTGATGTGTCCAAAATGTATTCCAAACATTACTTACCTCTTCCCTTCCTTCACCAAATTTTAGTGATCAATATTATTGCTCATACATAGGTGGCTCCCACTCTAGTTGTCTCTGTGACCCCATAGAAATTGTCTTCTATCTAAAATAGTCTTATTGGATGAGGTTAAGGGCTAAAACTAACTGGACATCAAAACTAAATAACAATAGGAATATATACACAGTAGGTATATCAGCTGCTAATGTACGTTGATCGTTTGTCATTGACAGAACATACCTTGTGTAATGTATAACTAGGCATCAGATATTTATCACGGGAAAGTTGGGTAGGTGTCACAGTCTCAGTTGGCATTGCTTCATTTAATGTTCACGTCGTGTTAAGAGTTTAAAAGACACGTGGAATTCTTGATGTAGAAAACAGGAAGTAGAATGAATAAAGTTGACTTTTGAGTTCAGTCAAGTCAGTCAAGTGGTATCCTTTAGACCGGGCGGTCAAGTAATATTTTGGTCCGGGATGGACAGTAGCGACTTAGAAAAGTCGAGCAGTATTTACAGTTAAGAAGTATCTTTTGAGCAGTTGATGCCAGTATTCCTTTTGAGTCATGTATTAGTTATTCTGCATTATTCTGTACAGAGCTACCCGCTGAGACGCGGACGTGATTTGTAGTATACTCTGGAGAGTTTAACGTATTGGATACATTTGATACTGCTGTTATGCGGATAGGATTGTTTATTATTTCTTGACTCGTAGCACTAACAAGGAGTGCAGTGTTATTATTATTGTAGTAAAAATAAACTTTATATTTGTCTGCTGAAACGGACTTAAGTCAATTTGTGGTGTATATGTTTGTCACGTGTCAAGAGTACTCTAGGAAGCAAGAACCCAGCATTCCACGACATTCGCATTCTTCAACACTACACCATTTAACCTTTTACAGTAGGGTCAAGCAACAGTAACATATATCTATAGATTCTTTAATGTTGAGTTTTATGTAATATAAAACAGTTCATGAGGTGCTGATGATCACAATCTTAACTTTCAGTGCTAGTTTTTTTTTTTAATGTGTGTATGAGACTCTTGATGCTTGGTTTTTATTGGGTGCTTGTTACACTCAGTGCTTGGTTTTTCATAGTAAGTTTGAATTTGCATAGGGTTACCAGACATCTGGTTCTGGTGTTTACTGCAATGGAATGTTACCCATTGATAAAATCCAATTCTCTACATTTAAATGCACAAACTCACTTATAAATGAAGCATCGCTGTGTGTACAGTGCATATAGGAATGGGCTTACAGTGCGTAAAGGAATGGGCTTACAGTGCGTAAAGGAATGGGCTTAAAGTGCGTAAAGGAATGGGCTTACAGTGCGCAAAGGAATGGGCTTACAGTGCGTAAAGGAATGGGCTTACAGTGCGTGAAGGAATGGGCTTACAGTGCGTGAAGGAATGGGCTTACAGTGCGTAAAGGAATGGGCTTACAGTGCGTAAAGGAATGGGCTTACAGTGCGTAAAGGAATGGGCCATTGATGTAAACCACATTCATTTATTTGACTGCTAGTGCAACTTGAAATAATTCACTTCAGAAAAAAAAGGTGACAATCTCTTTCATGAGCAGTGGTGTTCATTTATTTTAAATTGTTCACATGAAACCGGAGAGCTCCTCAGGATCTGTGAATTTTTCAAAAAAGTTTTTTTTTGTTGATCAATGCACTGTGTTGGCTCAGTGGCTAAAAGAAGTTTAAAGAGATATGTAGAATCTCTCGGTCAGCAGCATTCTTCTCTCAAAGTCAAAAGAAAATGTCTCTTCATATGAGAAATATGATACCTATATTTCATCCATAACATTTTTAGTCTTGTTTTTAAACTTTTGTCTTTTTTTTTTTGTCCTCGTTTTTAATGCTTTGACCTTTTTGCCCTTATTTAGGTATCTGGTAACCCTGACACTTAATGTTTGTTTTATTGTGCCTTTGTTTCTTTAATTAGGCGTCTGCTAACCCTGACACTCAATGTTTGTTTTATTGTGTCTTTGTTTCTTTAATTAGGCGTCTGCTAACCCTAACACTCAATGTTTGTTTGATTGTTTCTTTGTTTCAGGCCTATGCCAGATGCTTAGAAAATGCTGGTGTGAAAGGATTCATAGAAGTTGTTATCCATCCAAACGTGGTGGATGGACTCAGTTGCATGTAAATATTCACATCTTGACAATGTCATTTCTGATCTGTTCTGTTCTTTGCCCTATCTATCCCTTTAGTTCTGGGTCTTGCTAGGAAGATGTCTCAAGAGACACGACACAACTCAGGAAAATAAGAAATAGTTGTGTCTCACATTTCTCAAGCTAAATGTAAATGAAAAGCCAGAACCAACTAAAAGTTGATAAAGTTGGGTTGTACTTTATTCGTTGCTAAATCTCTCATACTAAAATAGTACAGCGCATTTCTTACTCCATATGCTAGGACAAATTTGTACAAGTGCTCTTTCTTCCCTAGTGCTATTAGAGATTGGAATGGGTTGCCTGAATCAGCCAGGAAAGCCAACAACTTAGCAGAGTTAAAGTCATTGATTAACATGCATGACTAGTTTGACACATGAAGTGCGTAGGACATATTTATCTTCTTTTTTGAATTAATGTCTGTAATCTATAAGATATGAAAATTGAAGACTGTAAAAATTTTCATCCAGTCACTGACTACAATTACTGAACTGTGCTAAGCTTAACAATTTGACTCTCTGCTTATTAAGATTTGACAAAAGCTTATAAAGATTCCAAGAAACACAGAACTATTACAAATTGGTTCAAGATGATGGCCTGCTCATCATGTAGGCTATCTGCTTGCTGTTTATGCACAAATGTCCCTTCACTCATTATGCTTGATTGTCTGCAGTATACTAACTTGGGCCACATGCTGTCACATACAGCAGCCACTACTTGCAACATCAATTCACTTACAACAGAGGCTGTGAAAAATAATGTACTATAAATAGATTTATTCTTACTTTAGAATAAAGAAAAAAAGGTGGTCAACATATGAGCGCATAAACATTTTAAAGAATTTTTAGCAAACACTTTAGTTTGAGTTGAGACATCGATGCATTCTAAATTGAGTGTAGAATCCCTTAAGAATCCCATAAGTAAGTGAGACTAACATTCCAACTACTTTCACCACAGCTGTAGCAACATATAGATTAAGTGAGACTAACATTCCAGCTACTTTTACCACAGCTGTAGCAACATATAGATTAAGTGAGACTAACATTCCAACTACTTTCACCATAGCTGTAGCAACATATAGATTATTTTATCATTATAGCTTTTATATAGCGCTACTTTCATGCTTGTAGCATGCTCAGAGCGCTGTTGTCCAATCTCATTTGTGGACCAATGGGGGGGAGGGGGTATCTAGGAGTTGGTTTTCCGTGCTGCCTTTAGGCGCTCAGTAAACACAACTCTGCCCGAGTCGGGTGTCGAACCTCGAGCCCCCTTCTAGGTAGCCAAGCCAATTTCAAGTGTACTTGGCCTCTCGACCACGCTTCCCATGGCTGTAGATACATTTAACTTGAATTTTCTGTTCACACTTTACATTTTTGACATGGATACAAAGTCTTGTCCCTTATTTCAGGATACAGTCTGCTGGCCTAGGTGCACTCAGGCCAAACACGGTTTTAATTGGCTGGCCCGTTGAGTGGACGGAAAACAGAAACATGGCTTCCTACAATGTATTTTTAGGTATTTACAAAAACAACCTATTCCTACTGTATAAAGTATAAACATCAATTATAAATTTTTTTTGTTTGTTTCCTATTTATTGTTACTTAATCTGCTCCAACAATGTTTGAAACCTGATTGGTTGTTAGTTTAAAGTAAGTAAAAAGAGAGTAAAGTTTCTTTTCCAGACCTTTTTATCTATAGGGCAGAAGATGTAAATCTCATCTGTTTCTATGGCCGACAGTTAACAAGGGGTGTCATGTGGCCATGTGGGTGACTGTGCTTAATAAACATCTACAGCAATATGAAAAGCCCTTGCTGAAGAAAAGCACAGAAGAAGATAAGACAACTGAAATTGACCCCCATGTGGACAACGGTTTTGTCTGCATCTGGTGTGGCAATATATGCAGGTCAAAACTGGGTTTGCGCTGGGAAGGCATTGCCTTATAAAGTTTTTTGTGTGTGCATATAATCAAAATACTCTATCAGTGTGTTAATGCTATAGCTAAATGATTGTGTTTATTGCTATATCTAAATGAGTGTGTTTATTGCTATAGCTAAATGATTGTGTTTATTGCTATAGCTAAATGATTGTGCTTATTGCTATATCTAAATGAGTGTGTTTATTGCTATAGCTAAATGATTGTGTTTCTTTCCAGATACTATGAGGACGGTGAGTCTGTGTAAGGATGCTTTGATTATACTAAAAGCTAAATCCTTTCCTTGTAAAGGTATGAAGTGTAAAGGAACTATTGACATTTGGTGGATAGTAAATATCCTTTGATGAATGCTAGGACTTTGGATTTTACCAATTAAGTCTCTTCAAACTCATTCATATAGGTTCTTTTTTTAAACTGTGTCCTATGTTCTTCTTTGTACTGCTATTGTGTCTTGTGTTCTTTGTTCTGCTATTGTGTCATGTGTTCTGCTATTGTGTTCTGTGTTCTTTGTTAGCCTATTGTGTCCTGTGTTCTGCTATTGTGTCATGTGATCTTTTTTATGCTATTGTGTCATGTGTTCTGCTATTGTGTCCTGTGTTCTGCTGTTGTGTCATGTGTTCTTTTTTATGATATTGTGTCATGTGTTCTGCTATTGTGTCATGTGTTCTTTTTTATGCTATTGTGTCTTGTGTTCTTTGTTCTGCTATTGTGTCCTGTTTTCTGCTCTTGTGTCTTGCGTTCTTTTTTATGCTATTGTGTCATGTGTTCTGCTGTTGTGTCATGTGTTCTTTTTTATGCTATTGTGTCATGTGTTCTGCTATTGTGTCCTGCGTTCTGCTATTGTGTCCTGTGTTCTGCTATTGTGTCCTGTGTTGTTTGTTCTGCTATTGTCCTGTGTTGTTTGTTCTGCTATTGTGTCCTGTGTTGTTTGTTCTGCTATTGTGTCCTGTGTTCTTTGTTCTGCTATTGTGTCCTGTGTTGTTTGTTTTGCTATTGTGTTCTGTGTTGTTTGTTCTGCTATTGTGTCATGGGTTATTATTATAGCTTTTATATAGCACTACTTTCATGCTTATAGCATGCTCAGAGCGCTTTGGTCCAATCTCATATGTGGACCAGTGGGGGGGAGGGGGTATCTAGGAGTTGGTTTTCCGTGCTGCCTTTAGGCGCTCAGTAAACACAACTCTGCTCGAGTCGGGTGTCAAACCTCGAGCCCACTTCGAGGTAGCCAAGATAAGCCAAGTTCAAGCACACTTAGCCTCTCGACCACGCTGCTGTTGTGTCATGTGTTCTGCTGTTGTCATGTGTTCTTTTTTATGCTGTTGTATCATTTGTATTTTTTTCTCAATGTTGCATTTCTATAATGTTTTGTGTGTGTATGTGCTGTTTTGCACATTGTGTTTTGTACTGCTACATTGTCTAGTGTTCTGATGTTCTATCTATTCATCTTTTCAATGATGTTTCATTTTGTAGTATATGAAATTTGTTCTGTCCAGTGTGCTCTCTCTTGTGTTGTTTTCTACAGTATGTTCTCTCTTATGTTGTTTTCTACAGTATGTTCTTCTCTCTTGTGTTGTTTTCTACAGTATGCTCTCTCTTATGTTGTTTTCTACAGTATGTTCTCTCTTATGTTGTTTTCTACAGTATGTTCTCTCTTATGTTGTTTTCTACAGTATGTTCTCTCTTATGTTGTTTTCTACAGTATGTTCTCTCTTATGTTGTTTTCTACAGTATGTTCTCTCTTATGTTGTTTTCTACAGTATGTTCTTCTCTCTTATGTTGTTTTCTACAGTATGTTCTCTCTTATGTTGTTTTCTACAGTATGTTCTTCTCTCTTGTGTTGTTTTCTACAGTATGCTCTCTCTTATGTTGTTTTCTACAGTATGTTCTCTCTTATGTTGTTTTCTACAGTATGTTCTCTCTTATGTTGTTTTCTACAGTATTCTCTCTCTTGTGTTGTTTTCTACAGTATGTTCTTCTCTCTTATGTTGTTTTCTACAGTATGTTCTCTCTTATGTTGTTTTCTACAGTATGTTCTTCTCTCTTATGTTGTTTTCTACAGTATGTTCTCTCTTATGTTGTTTTCTACAGTATGTTCTTCTCTCTTATGTTGTTTTCTACAGTATGTTCTCTCTTGTGTTGTTTTCTACAGTATGCTCTCTCTTATGTTGTTTTCTACAGTATGTTCTCTCTTATGTTGTTTTCTACAGTATGCTCTCTCTTATGTTGTTTTCTACAGTATGTTCTCTCTTATGTTGTTTTCTACAGTATGTTCTCTCTTGTGTTGTTTTCTACAGTATGTTCTTCTCTCTTGTGTTGTTTTCTACAGTATGTTCTTCTCTCTTATGTTGTTTTCTACAGTATGTTCTTCTCTCTTGTGTTGTTTTCTACAGTATGTTCTCTCTTATACTGTTTTCTACAGTATGTTCTTCTCTCTTGTGTTGTTTTCTAAAGTTTGCTCTCTCTTGTGTTGTTTTCTACAGTATGCTCTCTCTTGTGTTGTTTTCTACAGTATGCTCTCTCTTGTGTTGTTTTCTACAGTATGTTCTTCTCTCTTGTGTTGTTTTCTACAGTATGTTCTTCTCTCTTATGTTGTTTTCTACAGTATGTTCTCTCTTGTGTTGTTTTCTACAGTATGCTCTCTCTTGTGTTGTTTTCTACAGTATGTTCTTCTCTCTTGTGTTGTTTTCTACAGTATGTTCTCTCTTATGTTGTTTTCTACAGTATGTTCTCTCTTATGTTGTTTTCTACAGTATGCTCTCTCTTATGTTGTTTTCTACAGTATGTTCTTCTCTCTTATGTTGTTTTCTACAGTATGTTCTCTCTTATGTTGTTTTCTACAGTATGTTCTCTCTTATGTTGTTTTCTATAGTATGTTCTCTCTTGTGTTGTTTTCTACAGTATGCTCTCTCTTGTGTTGTTTTCTACAGTATGTTCTTCTCTCTTATGTTGTTTTCTACAGTATGTTCTCTCTTATGTTGTTTTCTACAGTATGTTCTCTCTTGTGTTGTTTTCTACAGTATGTTCTTCTCTCTTGTGTTGTTTTCTACAGTATGTTCTTCTCTCTTATGTTGTTTTCTACAGTATGTTCTTCTCTCTTGTGTTGTTTTCTACAGTATGTTCTCTCTTATACTGTTTTCTACAGTATGTTCTTCTCTCTTGTGTTGTTTTCTACAGTATGCTCTCTCTTGTGTTGTTTTCTACAGTATGCTCTCTCTTGTGTTGTTTTCTACAGTATGCTCTCTCTTGTGTTGTTTTCTACAGTATGCTCTCTCTTGTGTTGTTTTCTACAGTATGCTCTCTCTTGTGTTGTTTTCTACAGTATGTTCTTCTCTCTTGTGTTGTTTTCTACAGTATGTTCTTCTCTCTTATGTTGTTTTCTACAGTATGTTCTCTCTTATGTTGTTTTCTACAGTATGTTCTCTCTTGTGTTGTTTTCTACAGTATGCTCTCTCTTGTGTTGTTTTCTACAGTATGTTCTTCTCTCTTGTGTTGTTTTCTACAGTATGTTCTCTCTTATGTTGTTTTCTACAGTATGTTCTCTCTTATGTTGTTTTCTACAGTATGTTCTTCTCTCTTATGTTGTTTTCTACAGTATGCTCTCTCTTGTGTTGTTTTCTACAGTATGTTCTCTCTTATGTTGTTTTCTACAGTATGTTCTCTCTTATGTTGTTTTCTACAGTATGTTCTCTCTTATGTTGTTTTCTACAGTATGTTCTCTCTTATGTTGTTTTCTACAGTATGTTCTCTCTTGTGTTGTTTTCTACAGTATGCTCTCTCTTGTGTTGTTTTCTACAGTATGTTCTTCTCTCTTGTGTTGTTTTCTACAGTATGTTCTCTCTTATGTTGTTTTCTACAGTATGTTCTCTCTTATGTTGTTTTCTACAGTATGCTCTCTCTTATGTTGTTTTCTACAGTATGTTCTTCTCTCTTGTGTTGTTTTCTACAGTATGTTCTCTCTTATGTTGTTTTCTACAGTATGTTCTCTCTTATGTTGTTTTCTACAGTATGTTCTCTCTTATGTTGTTTTCTACAGTATGTTCTCTCTTATGTTGTTTTCTACAGTATGTTCTCTCTTATGTTGTTTTCTACAGTATGTTCTCTCTTATGTTGTTTTCTACAGTATGTTCTCTCTTATGTTGTTTTCTACAGTATGTTCTCTCTTATGTTGTTTTCTACAGTATGTTCTTCTCTCTTATGTTGTTTTCTACAGTATGTTCTCTCTTATGTTGTTTTCTACAGTATGTTCTCTCTTATGTTGTTTTCTACAGTATGTTCTTCTCTCTTATGTTGTTTTCTACAGTATGTTCTCTCTTATGTTGTTTTCTACAGTATGTTCTCTCTTATGTTGTTTTCTACAGTATGTTCTCTCTTATGTTGTTTTCTACAGTATGTTCTTCTCTCTTATGTTGTTTTCTACAGTATGTTCTCTCTTGTGTTGTTTTCTACAGTATGTTCTCTCTTATGTTGTTTTCTACAGTATGTTCTTCTCTCTTATGTTGTTTTCTACAGTATGCTCTCTCTTGTGTTGTTTTCTACAGTATGCTCTCTCTTGTGTTGTTTTCTACAGTATGTTCTCTCTTATGTTGTTTTCTACAGTATGTTCTTCTCTCTTATGTTGTTTTCTACAGTATGTTCTCTCTTATGTTGTTTTCTACAGTATGTTCTCTCTTATGTTGTTTTCTACAGTATGTTCTTCTCTCTTATGTTGTTTTCTACAGTATGCTCTCTCTTGTGTTGTTTTCTACAGTATGTTCTCTCTTATGTTGTTTTCTACAGTATGTTCTCTCTTATGTTGTTTTCTACAGTATGTTCTCTCTTATGTTGTTTTCTACAGTATGTTCTTTTCTCTTGTGTTGTTTTCTACAGTATGTTCTCTCTTATGTTGTTTTCTACAGTATGTTCTCTCTTATGTTGTTTTCTACAGTATGTTCTCTCTTATGTTGTTTTCTACAGTATGTTCTCTCTTATGTTGTTTTCTACAGTATGTTCTTCTCTCTTATGTTGTTTTCTACAGTATGCTCTCTCTTGTGTTGTTTTCTACAGTATGCTCTCTCTTGTGTTGTTTTCTACAGTATGTTCTCTCTTATGTTGTTTTCTACAGTATGTTCTTCTCTCTTGTGTTGTTTTCTACAGTATGCTCTCTCTTATGTTGTTTTCTACAGTATGTTCTCTCTTATGTTGTTTTCTACAGTATGTTCTCTCTTATGTTGTTTTCTACAGTATGTTCTCTCTTATGTTGTTTTCTACAGTATGTTCTCTCTTATGTTGTTTTCTAAAGTATGTTCTTCTCTCTTATGTTGTTTTCTACAGTATGTTCTCTCTTATGTTGTTTTCTACAGTATGTTCTTCTCTCTTGTGTTGTTTTCTACAGTATGTTCTTCTCTCTTGTGTTGTTTTCTACAGTATGCTCTCTCTTATGTTGTTTTCTACAGTATGTTCTCTCTTATGTTGTTTTCTACAGTATGTTCTCTCTTATGTTGTTTTCTACAGTATGTTCTTCTCTCTTGTGTTGTTTTCTACAGTATGCTCTCTCTTATGTTGTTTTCTACAGTATGTTCTCTCTTATGTTGTTTTCTACAGTATGCTCTCTCTTATGTTGTTTTCTACAGTATGTTCTCTCTTATGTTGTTTTCTACAGTATGTTCTCTCTTGTGTTGTTTTCTACAGTATGTTCTTCTCTCTTGTGTTGTTTTCTACAGTATGTTCTTCTCTCTTATGTTGTTTTCTACAGTATGTTCTTCTCTCTTGTGTTGTTTTCTACAGTATGTTCTCTCTTATACTGTTTTCTACAGTATGTTCTTCTCTCTTGTGTTGTTTTCTACAGTATGCTCTCTCTTGTGTTGTTTTCTACAGTATGCTCTCTCTTGTGTTGTTTTCTACAGTATGCTCTCTCTTGTGTTGTTTTCTACAGTATGTTCTTCTCTCTTGTGTTGTTTTCTACAGTATGTTCTTCTCTCTTATGTTGTTTTCTACAGTATGTTCTTCTCTCTTATGTTGTTTTCTACAGTATGTTCTCTCTTATGTTGTTTTCTACAGTATGTTCTCTCTTGTGTTGTTTTCTACATTATGCTCTCTCTTGTGTTGTTTTCTACAGTATGTTCTTCTCTCTTATGTTGTTTTCTACAGTATGTTCTCTCTTATGTTGTTTTCTACAGTATGCTCTCTCTTATGTTGTTTTCTACAGTATGTTCTTCTCTCTTATGTTGTTTTCTACAGTATGTTCTCTCTTATGTTGTTTTCTACAGTATGCTCTCTCTTGTGTTGTTTTCTACAGTATGTTCTTCTCTCTTATGTTGTTTTCTACAGTATGTTCTCTCTTATGTTGTTTTCTACAGTATGTTCTTCTCTCTTATGTTGTTTTCTACAGTATGTTCTCTCTTATGTTGTTTTCTACAGTATGTTCTCTCTTATGTTGTTTTCTACAGTATGTTCTCTCTTATGTTGTTTTCTACAGTATGTTCTTCTCTCTTATGTTGTTTTCTACAGTATGTTCTCTCTTGTGTTGTTTTCTACAGTATGTTCTCTCTTATGTTGTTTTCTACAGTATGTTCTTCTCTCTTATGTTGTTTTCTACAGTATGTTCTCTCTTATGTTGTTTTCTACAGTATGTTCTCTCTTATGTTGTTTTCTACAGTATGTTCTTCTCTCTTATGTTGTTTTCTACAGTATGCTCTCTCTTGTGTTGTTTTCTACAGTATGTTCTCTCTTATGTTGTTTTCTACAGTATGTTCTCTCTTATGTTGTTTTCTACAGTATGTTCTTCTCTCTTGTGTTGTTTTCTACAGTATGTTCTCTCTTATGTTGTTTTCTACAGTATGTTCTCTCTTATGTTGTTTTCTACAGTATGTTCTTCTCTCTTATGTTGTTTTCCACAGTATGCTCTCTCTTGTGTTGTTTTCTACAGTATGTTCTTCTCTCTTATGTTGTTTTCCACAGTATGCTCTCTCTTGTGTTGTTTTCTACAGTATGCTCTCTCTTGTGTTGTTTTCTACAGTATGTTCTCTCTTATGTTGTTTTCTACAGTATGTTCTTCTCTCTTGTGTTGTTTTCTACAGTATGCTCTCTCTTATGTTGTTTTCTACAGTATGTTCTCTCTTATGTTGTTTTCTACAGTATGTTCTCTCTTATGTTGTTTTCTACAGTATGTTCTCTCTTATGTTGTTTTCTACAGTATGTTCTCTCTTATGTTGTTTTCTACAGTATGTTCTCTCTTATGTTGTTTTCTACAGTATGTTCTTCTCTCTTATGTTGTTTTCCACAGTATGCTCTCTCTTGTGTTGTTTTCTACAGTATGCTCTCTCTTGTGTTGTTTTCTACAGTATGTTCTCTCTTATGTTGTTTTCTACAGTATGTTCTTCTCTCTTGTGTTGTTTTCTACAGTATGCTCTCTCTTATGTTGTTTTCTACAGTATGTTCTCTCTTATGTTGTTTTCTACAGTATGTTCTCTCTTATGTTGTTTTCTACAGTATGTTCTCTCTTATGTTGTTTTCTACAGTATGTTCTTCTCTCTTGTGTTGTTTTCTACAGTATGTTCTCTCTTATGTTGTTTTCTACAGTATGTTCTCTCTTATGTTGTTTTCTACAGTATGTTCTCTCTTATGTTGTTTTCTACAGTATGTTCTCTCTTATGTTGTTTTCTACAGTATGTTCTTCTCTCTTATGTTGTTTTCTACAGTATGTTCTCTCTTATGTTGTTTTCTACAGTATGTTCTTCTCTCTTGTGTTGTTTTCTACAGTATGCTCTCTCTTATGTTGTTTTCTACAGTATGTTCTCTCTTATGTTGTTTTCTACAGTATGTTCTCTCTTATGTTGTTTTCTACAGTATGTTCTTTTCTCTTGTGTTGTTTTCTACAGTATGCTCTCTCTTATGTTGTTTTCTACAGTATGCTCTCTCTTATGTTGTTTTCTACAGTATGTTCTCTCTTATGTTGTTTTCTACAGTATGTTCTCTCTTATGTTGTTTTCTACAGTATGTTCTCTCTTATGTTGTTTTCTACAGTATGTTCTTCTCTCTTGTGTTGTTTTCTACAGTATGTTCTCTCTTATGTTGTTTTCTACAGTATGTTCTCTCTTATGTTGTTTTCTACAGTATGTTCTTCTCTCTTATGTTGTTTTCTACAGTATGCTCTCTCTTATGTTGTTTTGTTCATTAATTTTCCTTAACTTTGGCTACATGATGGGGGAATGTTGCTACTGATTGGTCACTTGCTAAAACGTCACAAAATTTGGAGTAGGTGTCAACTCAGGTTATTCACAGTAGCAGGTAAACATCTAATATATATTTACCACAACCTAGTAACATTGATTCACAAGCTAGTGTTTATTCATGCCCTTAATGTAAAGTCTCTTCAGTTTTGGAGTTTCACTATCTGAAGTTTGGACATAGAAACATAAGGCACAACTGGCAAATAGAACCAAAAAGAAATCCTATATTTAAATCTTAGACATCAATGATATTTAAATTCTAAACCTTTTGGTTGAGCAGCCAGACAAACACTTCATAATTTGGTTTAGCAGACAAAAACTTCATCATTTGGTTTAGCAGACAAACACTTCATCATTTGGTTTAACAGGCAAACATTTCTTCATTTGGTTTAGCAGACAATCACTTTATTATTGAGTTTAGCAGAAAAACACTTCTTCATTTGTTTTAACAGCTAAACACTTTATCATTTGGTTTAACAGCTAAACAATTTATCATTTGGTTTAGCAGACAAACACTTCATCGTGTGGTTTCTTTTCATACCTTATAAATGCTGCTGTTAAAAAAGTATCCTGAAATTGATTTATAATTTTGAAGTAGTGAAACCTTTCCATTTTAGCTTGTGCTTGCAGCTTTACCAATGGGTTAGATAAGAACATTATAATAAATGTAAAAGTAATGAGCTACTGATAGCACAAAGTCCAGTAGAGACAGCCTACAGCTCCATCTCAGTGTAAACCTTAAAGTTTGAGAGATAAAAAGCTTCAGCTTGGCAATTTAGGAATCTTTCACAACTGTCCGTTTTTGTTTTAGTTTATCTCTGAGAACATTTTGGTTAAAGGTATCCTACATTTATTTTGGAATAGATTCAAATAATAATCCAACCCCCCACTGACAGAAGATGTAGATGATTGATCTAGTCATAATATTTTTTCTTGACAAATGATTTTTAGGGAAAGAACATTTTGGTTAAAGGTATCCTACATTTATTTTGGAATAGATTCAATTAATAATCCAACCCCCACTTACAGAAAATGTAGATGATTGATCTAGTCATAATATTTTTTCTTGACAAATGATTTTTAGGGAAAGAACATTTTGGTTAAAGGTATCCTACATTTATTTTGGAATAGATTCAAATAATAATCCAACCCCCCACTGACAGAAGATGTAGATGATTGATCTAGTCATAATATTTTTTCTTGACAAATGATTTTTAGGGAAAGAACATTTTGGTTAAAGGTATCCTACATTTAATTTGGAATAGATTCAAATAATAATCCAACCCCCCACTGACAGAAGATGTAGATGATTGATCAAGTCATAATATTTTTTCTTGACAAATGATTTTTAGGGAAAGAACATTTTGGTTAAAGGTATCCTACATTTATTTTGGAATAGATTCAAATAATAATCCAACCCCCCACTGACAGAAGATGTAGATGATTGATCTAGTCATAATATTTTTTCTTGACAAATGATTTTTAGGGAAAGAACATTTTGGTTAAAGTAATCCTACATTTATTTTGGAATAGATTCAAATAATAATCCAACCCCCCACTGACAGAAGATGTAGATGATTGATCTAGTCATAATATTTTTTCTTGACAAATGATTTTTAGGGAAAGAACATTTTGGTTAAAGGTATCCTACATTTATTTTGGAATATATTCAAATAATAATCCAAACCCCACTGACAGAAGATGTAGATGATTGATCTAGTCATAATATTTTTTCTTGACAAATGATTTTTAGGGAAAGAACATTTTGGTTAAAGGTATCCTACATTTATTTTGGAATAGATTCAAATAATAATCCAACCCCCCACTGACAGAAGATGTAGATGATTGATCTAGTCATAATATTTTTTCTTGACAAATGATTTTTAGGGAAAGAACATTTTGGTTAAAGGTATCCTACATTTATTTTGGAATAGATTCAAATAATAATCCAACCCCCCACTGACAGAAGATGTAGATGATTGATCTAGTCATAATATTTTTTCTTGACAAATGATTTTTAGGGAAAGAACATTTTGGTTAAAGGTATCCTACATTTATTTTGGAATAGATTCAAATAATAATCCAACCCCCCACTGACAGAAGATGTAGATGATTGATCTAGTCATAATATTTTTTCTTGACAAATGATTTTTAGGGAAAGAACATTTTGGTTAAAGTAATCCTACATTTATTTTGGAATAGATTCAAATAATAATCCAACCCCCCACTGACAGAAGATGTAGATGATTGATCTAGTCATAATATTTTTTCTTGACAAATTATTTTTAGGGAAAGAACATTTTGGTTAAAGGTATCCTACATTTATTTTGGAATAGATTCAAATAATAATCCAACCCCCCCACTGACAGAAGATGTAGATGATTGATCTAGTCATAATATTTTTTCTTGACAAATGATTTTTAGGGAAAGACGACAATGTAGTGCAAATAAAAAAAGATCTTATCACTTATTTATACCAGCTACGAATAGATGCTATTGTAGAAGTTGTCCGTATGGTAATGTTTCATGCATTTAATGTTTGTTCACTTTTATGTGCATTAGAGTTTGCATTGACTTTTCATTAGCTTATCTTTTTGTGTATTAGAGATTGCATTGATTTTTCGTTAGTATATCTTTTTGTGTATTAGAGTTTGCATTGACTATATACATTTTTTTGTTTCTTTATTGACTGAGCATTACTATATCTGTATTAACTGTGCTATAATATTTGGAATCGTAACCAGTGTTACGATCTCTCCTAATCAGGCCTTCTGTAAACACTGCTAAACACACAACAATACATCAACACATCAAGAACATGACAACAAGAGCTCCAAATAATCTGGTACTTTAATAATGGTCAAGTAGATAACAGCCAATACTAGACAATTGGCAACAAACACATCAACAACTACTAATGCTACACAATACATCACCGAACTAAACTCTACTGTCTCTATCTCATTCTAGACTCGTACATTCACTTGAGGACTCAACCAGGACCGACTTCATAGCCAGATTAACAGTCCCGGTCTCCTCTGTGTCCTATCTTGAACTGCCCTTTCCTACACACTGTGTCTCTGGTCTGCGCAGGCTTATGATCAGACCACCATAGCACGGGTGCTATTCATGTGCAAAGTTCATGCCAGTACTGTCCTTGCCTTTCAATATAGCACGCTAAACTGTTTTACTAGCCTGTGTCGCATATGTCAGCTGATCACGCACAGTTAACCCTTTAGCGTCGCGAATAGGGTTATAATACTGCCCTCTTCTCAGATTTGTCCGTCCTGCCTTCTTCTGCCATTTACTACTGAAGACAGCCACTTAAAACATTAGGAGGGATATGTCAGGGCAGTGGTCACCAAGATCGTTGGTCTAACAGGTTTCTTCATAGGGCTTTGAAGAGAAACACTTGGGGGTTGGGTTTCAGGTTCACTGGAGGGGAAATTGTGACGAACGTCATCATCTTTAGCCTCCAATCGACTTCCTGGACCACCTTCATGGCTTCTCTCTCCTACTCAGGCCTTCTGTAAACACTGCTAAACACAACACAGCACATCTAACACATCAAGAACGTGACAACAAGAGCTCCACATTAATCTGGTAGTTTAATAATGGTCAAATAAAACAGCCAATATGACACAATTGGCAACACAATCAACTACTACAACGTTAGACTGTATATCACTGTGCTAAACTCATAAACTCTACTGCCTCTTCCTGGACTCGTACGTTTCACTGGAGGACTGCACCAGGACCGACTTTGTGGCTGACTAACAGTCCTGGTCTCAACACTCTCCGGTCTTGAACTGCCGGTTTCTTACACACTGTGTCTCTGGTCTGCGCAGGCTTATGATCAGATCAGATGACCATAACACGGGCGCTATTCACGTGCAAAGTTCATGCCAGTACTGTCCCTTGCCTTTCAATATATCACGCTAAACTGTATTACTGGCCTGTGTCACTTATGTCAGCTGATCACACACAGTTAACCCTTTTGCGTCGCGAATAGGGTTATAACAATATACTTATTAATAATAATAATTAATTATAGTTATTATATGGCGCTACTTTTACGCTTATAGCATGCTCAGAGCACTATAGTCCAATCTCATTAGTGGACCAGTGGGATTACAAGGTATCTGAGAGAAGGTTTTCCGTGCTGCCTTTAGGCGCTTAGTAAACACAGCTCTGCTTGAGTTGGGTGTCGAACCTCGATCCCCCTTCATAGGTAGCCAAGCCCAGTTCAAGCGTACTTAGTCTCTCTACCACGCATGTACATGTACACGTAGTATGCTGGGAAGAAAACCAAGAGCCATGAGGCTCATGGCCGAGGGCTCAGTAATGTTGAGACAGATCCATAACAGTGTCAAAGTTTGCGCTTGGAAATAAAAAAAAAAGCTCTGACAGACTTGATGGAGAAAATATGTTGAAGCTGGCAAGGTTGTAGCACAGCTTCCACAAATGCATTGAACTATATGTTTGCAATGGCTGGGCAGTGAAATATCTGTGTGCATAGACATGTTTGTTTTAACAGTACTTAAGAATAGATATGTTGATATTTTTTCACATAGCATTGCCCATTGAAGTGAATGATGTATAAACTCTGTATCTTTCCCCTTGTGTCTCAGGATGAAAATGACATGTCAGCTTATGTCTATGAACGAGCAATGAAACTAGAAGAGAAAACAAAGTTGTTGATTGTTTTAGCCAAGAGAAACAGATTGGTAAGTTCAACTCCATGCCGCTCTGAGTGTCAGACGGGGATTAAGAAGCCATCTGTCACAACAACAGATGTAATTAAATGGTCGTCAAATTGATGGTACACCTCAGAGGGTTCTGTGAAAAGCCCACTGCAGTCCCCAATCATCCTGTGGGCTAGCATGTAAATATCTTCAAAACTTGTAACGAACATCTGAAACATGTAAATAAAAAAAAGGGTAGACTTGCTTAACAAACACTCAGAGGGGTCTGAGTGTTATTGGACTGAAACCTAACTGGCAAGCCTATATGGAGATTTTAAAAGTATACCTTTACTTTTAATCCCCCCCCCGCCCCCCCCCAAAAAAAAAATTTACGGGAGGGGTGTAATATTAATAATTTAAAATATTGCAACAAGTATATCTTTTCAATTCATTAAGGCTAGTCTCCTTTTGATAAGATAATTTTATTTATCCAAACATATGGGAATTCATTTTGAACACAATTGTCCTTCTCTGCACAACTACCAATTTAAATGCAAACACGAGCAATATTCACACACATACAGCCAGCATTTATGAATCAATTTCTGAATGAGATGGTTGAATGCTGAGGTTAAACAAGAGTTTAGACCTTTGAGAGTGGTTGTTGTTGTAAAATGTTTTACATGTTTCGGATGTTCCTTCAGAGTTGAAGATAATTACTTCCTAGTCCAAACCTCCCGCATGACGACGGGGGATGGGAGCGGGCAGGGTTTGAACCCGGGACCATCGATAAATCTGAATGACAGTCCAACGTGCAAACCGCACGACCAGGCAGCCATCCCATGTATGTACTAGAGGTAGGCAATCAGAAGGCCTCATTTCTGAATGAGATGGTTGAATGCTAAGGTTAAACAAGAATTCAGACCTTTGAGAGTGGTATGTACTAGAGGTAGGCAATCAGGAGAAGGCCTCATTTCTGAATGAGATGGTTGAATGCTAAAGTTAAACAAGAATTCAGACTTTTGAGAGTTGTTGTATGTACTAGAGGTAGGCAATCAGGAGAAGGCCTCATTTCTGAATGAGATGGTTGAATGCTAAAGTTAAACAAGAATTCAGACTTTTGAGAGTTGTTGTATGTACTAGAGGTAGGCAATCAGGAGAAGGCATCATTTCTGAATGAGATGGTTGAATGCTAAAGTTAAACAAGAGTTTAGACCTTTGAGAGTGGTTGTATGTACTAGAGGTAGGCAATCAGGGAATGGCTCTTTAGTATTGTACAGTCACAAACCCTGGATGTTTAAGATGTCATTATAGACATTGACTCTTTTTATCAAGTTTCAAAAAGGAACATTTTTTGTTCTATCACACTAATGCTATGAGAAAGAAAGAGAAGGTGAACATGTGTCATTTTAAGTATAACTATGATTAGCTGAGGAACAATTTAGAAAACTGAAATTATTTTAGTGAAACAAAGAAAATAAAAGTTTTGAAAAACTTGGACATCATGACTTAGACATCAAACTATTTCATATATTTTAAAATTATTACCAAAAGTTTTCACCATTTCTTACTCCATACGCTAGAACAAATTCTTCTTTCCTAGTGTCTTTAGAGAATGGAATTGGTTGCCTAAATTAGCCAGGAAAACCATCAGTTTAGCAGAGTTTAAGTCATTGATTAACATGCATGACTGAAGTAACGTCTGTGAAATATATAAGATAAGATAAGATGAATACAATGATTAAAAACAGGAACAACTAAATATTTATTTTAACCTAAAACACCAGACTGTCAGAAGTTCTAGGCTGAAAAATGACTGCTCAGGAGGCTCAGTGTGGACTTGGATTAAACGTTGTTTCTATTACATAAATAGTTTGTGTCTGGTCTATTGCATACATAGTCTGTGTCTAATGTATTACACACTTCATATTTTTTTGTTTTTAATAATTATAGAACATTGTCATTGAAAATATCATTGTACTGATACATGTTGAAATGCACATCGGCTTCATTGTTTAACCCTAAGTTTCAAATAATATATTTAATAATAATAATAATAAATAATATATTTGTATTACTTTCTAGATGTCCACTTCAACAGGTAGACGGAACACAATGATGGTGAGTGGAAGAACCAATTAGGTCTCATCTGCAGTTGCTTTCAATTTAACATTATCGAATAATGATAACAAGGGATACAAAACAATACTTATTATGAGTACTAATAATAAGTTCAGTGTAACATGAATTATCCAAATACTGTTTTTCTTTTAAAATTGAACAAAGAAGTGCTAAAAATAAGTTTTATTTTGCTTTAGGGACTATTGTCCATATTTGTTTTAGTTTATTGTCTTTCTTATAGTGATTAAGTTCTCTATGACTGACACAGAGTCAGTTCACATTTGTAAATGGAGATTTAAAGTTGGCTATTAATAGGCTTAAATTAATGTTTTAATGCATTGACTTCAACTATCTTTAAAAAAAAAAGTAAAGAAAGAAAAGAAATGATTACATGTTAACATTGATAGATTAGAAAAGAGAAACTGTTTGAGAACAAAGATAAAGGCACTTTCCTCGTTCCATATGCAAGGACAAATTTGTATAAATGCTCCTTCTTCCCTAGTGCTATGAGAGCATGGAATGAGTTGCCTGAGCTAGCCAGGAAAACCAGTGACTTGGCTGAATTTAGGTCATTGGTTAATATGCATGACTAAATGCATGACTCGTAGGATGTAATCATCTTTTTTGAAGTAACGTCTGTATTATATAAGAAGATGAGCAGTGATAAGACAATGTGATAGGAATTCTTTCTGATGGTTTCACCTGCCGATGTGTGTTTAGTGGCAAACTGTCAGATCTGTTTCATAATGATATTCAAACAATGAAGTCCTCTCTATGCTGGACTTGTCCACAGCCTTTGATATGCTGGACCATGAAATTATGATGAACAGATTCTTTGCCACTTTTGGTTTAGCAGGACTCGTCCTTAATTGGCTTGGATCCTACCTGACTGAACGCACCCAAAGTGTCGTGGTTAACAGGACAGTGTCAACAAGCTTACTCTTGAAGTACGGAGTACCCCAAGGATCGGTTCTAGGCCCAGTATTGTTCCCTATGTATACCTACCCACACAGCAGTGTCATACAGCCAACCGGCATCTTAAACCACTTCTTTGCAGACGACTCACAGCTATACGATTACTCAGTATCCTCATGCAGTTCACAATCTTGAAGTTTCCTTTGACACAACACTCTTTCAACCCACACATACGTCAGTTCTGCAAGGGTCTTTATCTACAGCTGCGCAGATAAGGCCAGATCTGATTATATTTGACAACAACAAAAAAGCTAGCTTTGGCATTCTTACTCTCCAGTCTTGACTACTGCAACGCCCTGCTAGCAGGTATACCTGATGACAAGATCGCCAAACTGCAGCGAATTTAGAACAACGGGGCATGAAAAGAAATTCAGCTAATGCTCTCTTGCACACACTCCATTGACTTCCTGTGAAAGCAAGAATCTACTAGAAGGTGGCCACACTTTGTTGTCAGTGCATCTACAATAAAGAAATGCCCTGTACCTTGGTGAACTGATCACTCCATATGTCCCTCAGAGAGCCCTGCGCTCCATTGACTCAACACTATGTTTCTCTCTCATAAGTTATGGTCTGCTGGCTTTTTGAGTACATGGACCAAAGGTATGGATCTCACTCCCCATTGATCTCAGGCAGACAACCTGCTTCACTACATTCAAGAAGAACATTAAGACAAATCTGTTTGAAGCTTTTTTAGATTAATTTGTCTTTTTTAGCTCTTAGGTTTATGTTGATAATGTTTAAAATGTTTATAAAATGTTTTACATGTTTCGGATGTTCCTTCAGAGTTGAAGATAGTTTACTTCCTAGTCCAAACCTCCCGCAGGACGATGGGGGATGGGAGCGGGCAGGGTTTGAACCCTTGACTGTCGATAAATCCGAACGACAGTCCAGCACGCAAACCGCACGACCAGGCAGCCATAATGTTGTCACAGCGCCTTGAGCCTGCATCACGTTTGTTAACAGCACTCTATAAATGAAACAACTATGATTAATAATTGACAAGAAGATTTAAAACGTCCAGATAATATAAAGTAATTAGGATGGTGTACTTGTCCAAGTGTCAAGTGTAATAGATGAGACAGGCAGTTAGGATATCTTCACATTTCTGACAACTTTACTTAATTTTTACAATTTAAATGTCAACACAGTTTTTGCCAAACCTAATTAATTTGATAGAACCATATATGTTCAAAGTATATAGGTTAGGAGTTTCTCTTGGACTTCAGTGACTAAGCTTTGGATGTGTTTAATATTAATAAGTTGTGTTTAAGCTTCGTTACAATTCTTACTAAATCTATGCATTTCTGTTTCAGGGTCGAGAAGTTCAGTTGGTGCTAGAGAATGCTCGCATGAGTAGAAATGACATATCTTCATCTATAGATGCTTACTCAAAGAAAGAAAGTATCTATCCAAGGTCAGGTTTTAGCCTTTTTTTTACTGTTTTTTGTCTGATTGTTGACTTGTCTACCAAGCTGAGGTCAAAATAGGTAAAGGTTTCCCTTTCAGACTATGTGATTTATGGGGCAGATGATGTTAAGGTCTTATGTTTCTGTGGCAGAGAGTGTCATGAAGCCAGCGTCTTTAGTTTCCTAACAAATGTTAGGTAGAGTTCAAGTCCCAGTCTTCATCAGGATTTAACCTTGAGACCTTTCAGAAGCCAAGCATCTTACGCCTCTGCCACCATGCCCCGCACCAAGTAGAAGCCAAACATCTTATGCCTCTGCCATGCCACCATGCCGCACACCAAGTAGAAGCCAAGCATCTTACACCTCTGCCACCATGCCCCGCACCAAGTAGAAGCCAAACATCTTATGCCTCTGCCATGCCACCATGCCGCACACCAAGTAGAAGCCAAGCATCTTACACCTCTGCCACCATGCCCCACACCAAGTAGAAGCCAAACATCTTACACCTCTGCCACCATGCCCCACACCAAGTAGAAGCCAAGCATCTTACACCTCTGCCACCAATGCCCCACACCAAGTAGAAGCCAAGCATCTTACACCTCTGCCACCATGCCCCACCCCAAGTTAAGCCAAGCATCTTACACCTCTGCCACCAATGCCCCACACCAAGTAGAAGCCAAGCATCTTACGCCTCTGCCACCATGCCCCACACCAAGTAGAAGCCAAGCATCTTACACCTCTGCCACCAATGCCCCACACCAAGTAGAAGCCAAGCATCTTACACCTCTGCCACACACCAAGTAGAAGCCAAGCATCTTACACCTCTGCCACCAATGCCCCACACCAAGTAGAAGCCAAGCATCTTACGCCTCTGCCATGCCACCATGCCGCACACCAAGTAGAAGCCAAGCATCTTACACCTCTGCCACCATGCCCCACACCAAGTAGAAGCCAAACATCTTACACCTCTGCCACCATGCCCCACACCAAGTAGAAGCCAAGCATCTTACACCTCTGCCACCAATGCCCCACACCAAGTAGAAGCCAAACATCTTACACCTCTGCCACCATGCCCCACACCAAGTAGAAGCCAAGCATCTTACACCTCTGCCACCAATGCCCCACACCAAGTAGAAGCCAAGCATCTTACACCTCTGCCACCAATGCCCCACACCAAGTAGAAGCCAAGCATCTTACACCTCTGCCACCATGCCCCACCCCAAGTTAAGCCAAGCATCTTACACCTCTGCCACCAATGCCCCACACCAAGTAGAAGCCAAGCATCTTACGCCTCTGCCACCATGCCCCACACCAAGTAGAAGCCAAGCATCTTACACCTCTGCCACCAATGCCCCACACCAAGTAGAAGCCAAGCATCTTACACCTCTGCCACACACCAAGTAGAAGCCAAGCATCTTACACCTCTGCCACCAATGCCCCACACCAAGTAGAAGCCAAGCATCTTACACCTCTGCCACCAATGCCCCACACCAAGTAGAAGCCAAGCATCTTACGCCTCTGCCATGCCACCATGCCCCACACCAAGTAGAAGCCAAGCATCTTACACCTCTGCCACCAATGCCCCACACCAAGTAGAAGCCAAGCATCTTACACCTCTGCCACACACCAAGTAGAAGCCAAGCATCTTACACCTCTGCCACCAATGCCCCACACCAAGTAGAAGCCAAGCATCTTACACCTCTGCCACCAATGCCCCACACCAAGTAGAAGCCAAGCATCTTACACCTCTGCCACCATGCCCCACACCAAGTAGAAGCCAAGCATCTTACACCTCTGCCACCAATGCCCCACACCAAGTAGAAGCCAAGCATCTTACACCTCTGCCACCAATGCCCCACACCAAGTAGAAGCCAAGCATCTTACACCTCTGTCACCAATGCCCCACACCAAGTAGAAGCCAAGCATCTTACACCTCTGCCACACACCAAGTAGAAGCCAAACATCTTACACCTCTGTCACCAATGCCCCACACCAAGTAGAAGCCAAGCATCTTACACCTCTGCCACACACCAAGTAGAAGCCAAACATCTTACACCTCTGTCACCAATGCCCCACACCAAGTAGAAGCCAAGCATCTTACACCTCTGCCACACACCAAGTAGAAGCCAAACATCTTACACCTCTGTCACCAATGCCCCACACCAAGTAGAAGCCAAACATCTTACACCTCTGCCACACACCAAGTAGAAGCCAAACATCTTACACCTCTGTCACCAATGCCCCACACCAAGTAGAAGCCAAACATCTTACACCTCTGTCACCAATGCCCCACACCAAGTAGAAGCCAAGCATCTTACACCTCTGCCACACACCAAGTAGAAGCCAAACATCTTACACCTCTGTCACCAATGCCCCACACCAAGTAGAAGCCAAGCATCTTACACCTCTGCCACACACCAAGTAGAAGCCAAACATCTTACACCTCTGTCACCAATGCCCCACACCAAGTAGAAGCCAAACATCTTACACCTCTGCCACACACCAAGTAGAAGCCAAACATCTTACACCTCTGCCACCAATGCCCCACACCAAGTAGAAGCCAAACATCTTACACCTCTGTCACCTATGCCCCACACCAAGTAGAAGCCAAACATCTTACACCTCTGCCACACACCAAGTAGAAGCCAGCCAAGCATCTTACACCTCTGCCACACACCAAGTAGAAGCCAAACATCTTACACCTCTGCCACCAATGCCCCACACCAAGTAGAAGCCAAGCATCTTACACCTCTGCCACACACCAAGTAGAAGCCAAACATCTTACACCTCTGCCACCAATGCCCCACACCAAGTAGAAGCCAAGCATCTTACACCTCTGCCACCAATGCCCCACAACAAATTGAGTCGTCAAGTTTACATCCTGATAAGCCTGGAGTTTCTATTCAAATTGTTGAGGCATTTCTGTGTCTACTAACACATAGGTTCTTTACATTTGTTTAGGTGTGTACACAGTTATCTTATTTTATTTATTACAGACGTTACTTCAAAAAAGAAGATAATACGTCCTACGCATTTCATGTGTCAATCTAGTCATGCATGTTTATCAATGACTTAAACTCTGCTGAGTCGTTGGTTCTTCTGTCTGATTCAGGCAACCCATTCCATTCTCTAATAGCATTAGGGAAGAAGGAGCACTTGTACAAATTAAGAAATGTGCCTTTATCTTTGTGTCTTTCCAAGTATTTCATTAGGTTTTGTTTTTCTATTTGTGTTTAGTGTTTTATGTATTATAGCTACCTACCAGTATTATAGCTACAGTTTAATGACATGTCTTTACTATTCGTCTGAATGAGTAATCTAACTTTTTATTTGCTTGTGAGAAGGAGCTGTAGTTGTTTTGAGTTAAGCTCAAAATTTTTTAATGTAAACAAAAAAGTTTCCTAAAACTGCAAAATAACTTTCACTTCTAAGATAATAAATTTAGCATTTGTAAAGAGAGACAAATTTAAACCAGGACATTTAAAAAGTTGTATGAAAACAAAAAGCTGTTATGGTAGCGAAACAAAATTGATTTAAGTTCTTAGGATCACACAAAAAATGTCTTAGGGATAGGCTATAAATAGATTGTCACACCATAATGTTTTGTTTCATTTTAGCCCTGATGAAATCAAAATTATGAACAATGCCTTGACCTTGAATGCCACAATAAGACAACAATCCTCCGATGCAGAGCTAGTGATTTTAAATCTGCCCAGTGTCCCAATATCACGCAAAGGTCAAGCAAATTGTATCCTTTGCCATACTGGCTTAGTTTTGTCTTGGCTCCATCTAAATTTGTCATGGGTTTGATCATCTAAATTTGACATGGGTTTCATCATCTAAATTTGTCATGGGTTTCATCATCTAAATTTATCATGGGTTTCATCATCTAAATTTGTCATGGGTTTTTTTTTGTTTTTTTTTCATGGATGACATCTGTTCTTTTTCTTGTGTCAATTTTTTAAAAATCTCTATTTCTAGGTGTCTTATAACTGATTATTTTTAGGAGTGTTATAACTTATATTGGATGAATAAAATTTATCATTTTCTAATGTTACGATGAGAAACTTATCTGACTTTGTGGATGGTAAAATATATTTTCAATAGCCACAGTTGTTCCATTTCCTTAGCATTGACAGATATGACCTTTCTAGAAGAACTGACAGACGGTCTGTCTAGAATGTTACTAGTGCGCGGTACTGGCAGTGAGGTGATCACAGTGTACAACTGACCACATGTCCCTGAGTCGATAAATAGTTTCATTATTTTTTTTTTAACTTGACCTGCATGTTGACACAGCTAGTACAATGAATTAAAGGCATGACAGATTTCAAAATAATCTTTTTTTTTTTTGTACTGGAATGAAATATTTAGAATTTTTCTCGATCGAAATTTTAATTAAGACATTTTTTTTTTTGAACTTTCTATTTGTTTTCTTGAGTGGGTTTATTTGTTTGGAGTTTCGAAGATGAAAGAGAAATCTCATTTGATTGAGTGAATGTCAAGGAAGCAGTGCAGTCATATTTGTTGATATTGTTTCTGTAGTCATACAGTTTGGAACCAATGAGAAAACAATAAATGATTTTATAAATAAATATATTTATTTAACACTCAGTCTTTGTATTCTTATATTTGCCCTAATTGAAGTTACAAATATCAAGTAACATTCATAGTAGTTGAAAGAAAGCTTCTTCTTTTTTTTTTTTTTTAATCTATTGACATTTATGATTAAAAATGATTAATTTACAAGTGGCCAGACCACAAATTTCTGAATTGTTTGACCATGTAAGTGTCAAGATGAGAAGATGAGTCCATATCACATGTACATATGTTTTTATAATTTGTCACATGTTAGTGTTGCACTGGGTACAATTTTATAGATGTAGGCGATTCTAGTTATGTCTAGTTGAGACAGCTTACTTACAATGAGTGAGAAAGCTCCTTCGTGGCAGACATATATATATATCTATACATTTATTTACTTAACTGCAGGAAGCAACAATAAGGATAATAAATGCAATATGAAATAATACCAAGCTTGTAACAGATTAAAATATCCAGTATAATCGATTGGTGCAAATATTTAAAATATCCAAGTATAATCACAAGGTACAAATATTTAAAATATCCAAGTATAATTGATTGGTACAAATATTTAAAATATCCAAGTATAATTGATTGGTACAAATATTTAAAATATCCAAGTTTAATTGATTGGTACAAATATTTAAAATATCCAAGTATAATCACTTGGTACAAATATTTGAAATATCCAAGTATAATTGATTGGTACAAATATTTAAAATATCCAAGTTTAATTGATTGGTACAAATATTTAAAATATCCAAGTATAATCGATTGGTACAAATATTTAAAATATCCAAGTATAATCACTTGGTACAAATATTTAAAATATCCAGTATAATCACAAGGTACAAATATTTAAAATATCCAAGTTTAATTGATTGGTACAAATATTTAAAATATACAAGTATAATCGATTGGTACAAATATTTAAAATATCCAAGTATAATCACTTTGTACAAATAGTACAGGCTACTAATTATCCATTAAGAGATACTGTATCTTAACTGTTTTCTCAAGATTCCAGGTCTCTAATTGATCATAACTTGACTTTTCTTCAAGACCCTTGGTGTTCAACTGTCCAACTCGTAATCAAGGTGCATAGCACAATTGAACTTATATGATTGTGATACAAGGAGTTCTCTCCCTTGTCTAAACCGTGTGAATACAATATAACAACTTATATCCCAAATATGAGGTGAAATCATGTATAGGCTACTTATCCTGCTATGCAAAGTAAGATGTATACTTATCCTGCTATGCAAAGTAAGATGTATACTTATCCTGCTATGCAACGTTAGATGTATACTTATCCTGCTATGCAAAGTAAGATGTATACTTATCCTGCTATGCTAAGTAAGATGTATACTTATCCTGCTATGCAAAGTAAGATGTATACTTATCCTGCTATGCAAAGTAAGATGTATACTTATCCTGCTATGCAACGTTAGATGTATACTTATCCTGCTATGCAAAGTAAGATGTATACTTATCCTGCTATGCTAAGTAAGATGTATACTTATCCTGCTATGCAAAGTAAGATGTATACTTATCCTGCTATGCAAAGTAAGATGTATACTTATCCTGCTATGCAAAGTTAGATGTATACTTATCCTGCTATGCAAAGTAAGATGTATACTTATCCTGCTATGCAACGTTAGATGTATACTTATCCTGCTATGCAAAGTTAGATGTATACTTATCCTGCTATGCAAAGTAAGAAGTAAGTACAGAAGTCGTTTGGGAAGGCGATTGTCTGGCATGCGGACTACATGTCCCGCCCAGCGAAGTTGGGACCTATTTACTGTCGCATTGATACTGTGCATGTTGGACAGCTTTAAGATTTCTGTGTCTGGTATGTGGTCGGACCAACGCAACTTGTGGATACTTCTTAGACAGTGTAGGTGGAACCATCTGATTATATTACCTATGGTTAACGAGCAACTGCCCTTACTATCCTCAAGTAATGTTAGGTACCCTTGTTGGCTGGACTCAACTAATGTTAGGTACCCTTGTGGCTGGAATCAACTAATGTTAGGTACCCTTGTGGCTGGACTCAACTAATGTTAGGTACCCTTGTTGGCTGGACTCAACTAATGTTAAGTACCCTTGTTGGCTGGACTCAACTAATGTTAGGTACCTATGTTGGGTGGACTCAACTAATGTTAGGTACCCTTGTTGGCTGGACTCAACTAATGTTAGGTACCCTTGTTGGCTGGACTCAGAGGTTTCCTAAAAATCCTGAAATTCCAAATCCCAGCCTTTACTGAAATTCGAACCAGAGACTCATTGGTTGGGAAGAAAAGCGCTTTATAACTCAGCTACCATGTCCCTCCCCCGCCCCCTCCCTTGTACAAACTAGACAGTTTTAAATGACCAAAGAACACCTTGGCTAATTTTTTACTGTGCGATGTACCAAGTCTGCTAACATAACTAGTTGTCAAGTTAAAGTGTCGCCCATACTGTCGCGCCGTTTTGAGAGTCTTGGATAAAGAAAACAAACACACATACACACAAACAAGACGTATTTGAATTAACTTTTTCAACCACGATATCTCAGCGACGAATGTTTACTACGTCAAGTCGCGATGAAGTGATCGACTTATGTGACACTTCTGTCCAATAAATGGCTGCCTAGTCGTGCGGTTTGCGCGCTGGACTGTCGTTCAGATTTATCGATGGTCCCGGGTTCAAACCCTGCCTGCTCCCATCCCCCTTCGTCCTGCGGGAGGTTTGGACTAGGAAGTAATTATCTTCAACTCTGAAGGAACATCCGAAACATGTAAAACATTTTACAAACAACATTTTTACAACATTAGCCTTTAAGAACAGAGCGCCACAAAAATGTGTTTGTTCTCTGCAAGACTATAGCGTATTTAGGGAATATTTAGGTGTCATAAAAAATTGCAATTCCAATATTGATGACCTGCATTATATTTAAAAGGTATCAAGAATTTAGTTAAGGATAAAGAGTAGCGAAAGAGATCTTCCGTGTAAACTTAATGCAGACGTACATTTCTACTACGTCATAGATCAGACGTCACGACCTGTGACGTAGCGATGAGCTATTGGTCTAAAGATGCACACAGGTTGCGACATCTCAGGTCAGTGTTTAGGCCATCTTTAACCATTGGTCAACAGTGGCTAATTCTTTAAATGCTGGTTTGGGGGGGGGGCGCTCATCTACTTATTTCCATTTTAAAGAATACAGCAGGCCTATCGGCAACTTCTGATGTGTAATACGCAAGGGAAAAACGATTTTTATTAACCAAACAAGACTCATTGTGGTGACGCAGTTGTGCAACGTGACTACCCCCCTGAACAGCCCACCAACAGGGAAGGTACACTACACTTGACCGTGTGTCGCGGTCGGCTACCCACGTCTTATATCTTATCTTATATAATACAGACGTTACTTCAAAAAAGAAGATGATTACGTCCTACGCGTCATGCATTTAGTCATGCATATTAACCAATGACTTAAATTCTGCCAAGTCACTGGTTTTCCTGGCTAGCTCAGGCAACCCATTCCATGCTCTAATAGCACTAGGGAAGAAGGAGTATTTGTACAAATTTGTCCTAGCATATGGGACGAGGAATGTGCCTTTATCTTTGTGTCTTTCAGAGTATTTTATTAAATTTTGTTTTTGTATTTGAAGATTATGGTTCAGTGTTTTATGTATTATTGCTACTTTACTTTTGAGCCTTCTGTCCTGAAGGCTTTCTAAATTTAGTGATTTTACTAAAGGTGTTACTCTAGTCAAATGTGAATATTCGTTTGTTATGAATCGCACTGCTCTATTTTGTGTCTGTTCTAGTTTCTTAATGTTTTCTTGAGTTGAGGGGTCCCAAACAGAGGATGCATATTCTATTATTGGCCTAACCAAGGTTAAATAACATTTTAGTTTTATGTTCTTATTTGATTTATAGAAATTTCTTTCGCACAACAACAGGACATATGCATGTGTTTATCTTTCTGCAATAGACCTCATTCACCAATCGTAAACAAACAACATTTAGTCACGTGATCTTATTGAGAAAACAACGGAAAAAAAACTGTCACGTGACAACCATCATGAATGAAACATGAGATCGTAAATTATATAGAAGAGATAGAGCACTGGGTGGCTAAATGTTGTTTGTTTACGGTTGGTGAATGAGGTCCTATCATTTAAAATGTTCCTTTTCAATATATATTATTGAAGACTTAGTAGTCGTCATAGGCATTGCCAGTTCTCTTATAATAGAAGTTGCCATTGTATAGTATGTCTTTTTCTCCCCTTTTTCTCGATGTAAAACATTATTAATGTACACACAAACTATTTGGTTCATGGAATTTGGTAATATCAACATTTTTCTCTACACTGGGAGGGCTGTGGTGACACAGTTGTTGTGCGACGTTGGTAACCGACCGTGACACACGGTCAAGTGTAAAGTACCTGCCCCGTTGGTGGACTAAAAGGTAGTCACGTGGGCGTATTGTCAACTTCTACTGGATTTGCTTGTGTCTGAATGCCTAATGTACATATATAATTATTAAATTCTTTGCAATTAAAAGGAACTTGTAGGCTATCACCTCACTCAACAAATCTGGATCGGTTCAAAATAAGATTAGGGCGCCGCAAAGAATGGTCCACACATAGATTTGTTTTGGAATGCAATGCAGTCTGCTGCAGTCTGCTGAACACAGTATACATCTAGTAGAATTGTAACATGGTACTTAAAGGTTTCATACTTTATACTGTAATACTCCTATAAGAGTAAACACACAAAAGAGCGTCATTCTGATCTTTCTACTATTGAGCTAAACGCATCCGTAGGAGTCTAGGCCTATCTCTCTTCAGATCATATGATGGGAGAATCTCTCTAGTCGTACTCTGAGCCAATAGTTATGCTGATGTCTGCTCCCACTATAAGCGTAGAATGATACCATCTGTTAGTATCCAAGACAACTGAAAAATTTTAAAAAAATTCTGCCAATAGAGTGAGTTGAATTTGAGTTTTTGGCACATTCGGCACAATTTAGGCCATGTCGTGCCCGTAATCCTTCGTGGAATACTCTCCTTTACAAGAGCTAAATTCCATACAGTTAAATTATTAAAAACAAGGTCTATTCACAGTTAAAATAGTAAAGGTAGTAAAAAATTTAATAATTAGTAAAAATCTTGTGTAAATATTATAGGGTCACAATTTCACAAATCAGATCTTCGTAGTCAACCCCACCTCCCGGACAAAGCCCAGTATCTTCCCTGGGTCGACATTGTCGAATAGTGTTTTTAAGTTGTGCGCTCTAAAAAAAAATTTCCCTAACATCCTGGTATCTGGGTTTTTTTTTTGCTGACAAGAAACATCGTGGCAGCCTTTACAAAGGCTCTATAAGTAACACTTTCACTTTTAGGCTTAAGGAGAAGGTGCAAGGGTTAGTGAGCTGAGGTGAGAACACAAGGAGTACAAGAGATGGAAGGCTAGCTTACTCATAATATGCAAGACTATACCTTACAAGGCCGGATTTAATTATGTGGAGACCCCAAGCGATATTTTTGCCAGTCTTAATGTTGCAAAAAAAAAAAAAATATATATATGTTAGAAACAAAGTTTCTGACCCGTCGAAATTCGGATATATTTTAATTTGCTTTCCATTAAATCCGGCCCTGTGTGCGTATATATCGAATCGAATGGCACTGTCTTCGTTTTCGAAGACTAAGGTTGAGTGCAATGCTTCACATGACTAGGGAAACCCTGTTGCGACCTGCATATTTTGTCCATCATATACTGTAAGTAAAAATATTGTCTGAGAAATATCTTCTTCTTAAACTGTCAGGTAGAGTTGAGCCTTCGGTGAGAAATATCTCGAAAATACACTGGTGCGACAAAATAGAAAACACCAAACTGTGGGAGAAGGGTGGGCAGAAAAATATAGAGGTGCAGATCTTAGAGAGGAAGTGGAGATGGATTGGTCACACCCTTAGAAAATATACCAACAACAGAGCTAGACAGGCCTTAGAGTGGAGCCCCCAGGGCACAAGATATAGAGGAAGACCAAAAAGAACATGGCGACGCAGTGTACTAGATGTGGCCAAGAGGACAGGAAAACATTACAAAACTCGCAAGAGACCGTGGAGAGTGGCGTGTTTTCACTGAGGTCCTATGTTCCATGAGGAACGTATTTTTACCGAGATCCTATGTTCCATGAGGAACGTATTTTTACTGAGGTCCTATGTTCCACGAGGAACGTATTTTTACTGAGGTCCTATGTTCCACGAGAAACGTATTTTTACTGAGGTCCTATGTTCCATGAGAAACGTATTTTTTATTGAGGTCCTATGTTCCACGAGGAACGTATTTTTACTGAGGTCCTATGTTCCATGAGGAACATATTTTTACTGAGGTCCTATGTTCCACGAGGAGCGTATTTTTTACTGAGGTCCTATGTTCCACGAGGAACGTATTTTTTACTGAGGTCCTATGTTCCACGAGGAACGTATTTTTACTGAGGTCCTATGTTCTACGAGGAGCGTATTTTTACTGAGGTCCTATGTTCCACGAGGAACGTATTTTTACTGAGGTCCTATGTTCCATGAGGAACGAAAATGAAAGATGATGAAGAAAAATGTGCTTAGACTTTTTTTTCCCCAAGGGTTCGCATCAACACCGCGGGACTTAAAATCTATGACTCTGGCAAGTGTGCCCAATAAAATTCAGCACTTACACAAGTGGGCCTACTATAACTGAATTCACACAAGAATGCCCGATTTAATTAAACTCACACAAGTGTGCCCTATAAAATTCAAGTCTCTCAAGTAGGCCTAGCTAATTCAACATTTTACTAGTGTCAATGTCAGGGGAGTTAACAAATATTCTTATAATACAGAAAAACAATAGATTTAGCTTACTTATTTCCCCTGGGTGAACTGTTACCACCATTTCTGTTAGGCAACTAAAAAAACATTCGGATGGAGGCTGAAGAGTCCAAAGTTTGTGTCCAGTGATCTGAGCTTGCCAGGATGGATAGTTGACATCGTCTATCTGCAAGGAATAGGACATTTTTGTTTTAATGAACACACGCACACACACAGCACTGCCTTCAAGATAAACATACACACAGCACTGACATAACCTACTGGCCCTTCAAGATAAACATACACACAGCACTGACATAACCTACTGGCCCTTCAAGGTAAAAACACAAACACACAGCACTGACATAACCTACTGGCCCTTCAAGATAAACATACACACAGCACTGACATAACCTACTGGCCCTTCAAGATAAAAACACACACACACACAGCACTGACATAACCTACTGGCCCTTCAAGATAAAATCACACACACACAGCACTGACATAACCTACTGGCCCTTCAAGATAAACATACACACAGCACTGACATAACCTACTGCCCTTCAAGGTAAAAACACACACACACAGCACTGACATAACCTACTGGCCCTTCAAGATAAACATACACACAGCACTGACATAACCTACTGGCCCTTTAGGATAAACATACACACATCACTGACATAACCTACTGGCCCTTCAAGATAAACACACAGCACTGACATTACCTACTGGCCCTTCAAGATAAACACACACACACACACACAGCACTGACATTACCTACTGGCCCTTCAAGATAAACACACACACACACAGCACTGACATAACCTACTGGCCCTTCAAGATAAACACACGCACATCACTGACATAACCTACTGGCCCTTCAAGATACACAAAACTAGGAGAGGAAAATGTTACACGGAAAAAAATATTTGAATTAGGGAATGAAACTATAGAACAATTACAAATAAAAAAAAATGTATGTGAGGTAGGGGTGTCATCTGATATTTAATTTCAAACTGAAGTCTTTTGGACCCTTGGGGCACCACAAGTTATCTTCCGTTCAATTTTCTCCATTTCTCTACGTTTTCATCCAGCATACCCCCCCCCATTTGTTAATGTTGCCGTCTCTCTCTCTCTCTCTTTCGGTTTCTCTGTCTTTATCTTACTCCTTTTCTCTCTCTGTCTCTTTATGTCTCTGTCACTCTCATTTTCTGTTTCTATCCCTACTTCTTCAGAAGAATCGCCCACATACTGAGGTCACGCTCGAAGGATGATGATAACACATTTAGTAATGAAAGTTCAATGGTGATGCCTGTCAGGTGGCGATACTCTCGCAGACCTGCCACATCACCAGAAAATTCCTTAGTGGACACTGATAAAGGGACTACAATGAATTTTGTTTCTCTGATACGAAACTCAACGCTGGCAGTGCCAGAGAATTAATACTCGTTCGTCTCTAACAAAATAATGATAATCTTTATTATCAATGAGGAAATTTGTTTTACTATTGTGCATTACAAAAAAAACAGTACATGATTAAGATAAGATAATTTTTATTGGTCCAATCAAATGGAAATTCAATTTGACTACAATTGACCACCTCAGTGTAACTACTTTACAATAACAATATAGATGCCAATACGAACAACATTCACACACGAAACACATACACACTCACAACCAGCGCTTTATGAATTAGACTTCTATGTACTTCTCGATGACGACAGCTGATCTTGTAACACTCTGACCGAAAGTGGGATAAAGAAGTTTTTAAATCTTTCTGTTTTAGTCCTAATGGAAAGGAGAAGACCACTTCGTTCAGATCTGATGTAACAGCGGTTTAATGGGTGCAGGTTGTCTTTAAGAATCGTGAGTGTTTTGGAAAGGTATCTTTAATGAAAGAGATGGTAGCTGTGTTCGAGTGATATACGATGCTTTTTAAATTAGTGTATGTCTTTGTGCCAGTGAAGTATTACCATACCAGCAGGTGATGGCAAAGTTAATTAGACTGCTGATGGTTGCTGTAAATAAAAGTTATTGTTTTGTCGATTTTAAATTTTCTTATCTTTCTAAGACAGAAGAGTCGTTGTTGAATTTTGGTGTAAAGGTTTTGACAGTGTTCACTCCATTTCAGTTTGTTGATGGTTGTACCTTTAGGTATTTATATTGTTACGATCTCTCCTAATCTGGCCTTCTGTAAACACTGCTAAACACACAACAACACATCAAGAACTTGACGAAAAGGCTCCAAATAATCTGGTGCTTTAATAATGGTCAATTAAGACAGCCAATATGACACATTTGGCAATGCATCAACACTAAAAAAGCTATACTGTACATCACCGTACTAAACTAATAAACTCTACTGTCTCTATCTCTTCCTGGACTCGTACATTCACTTCAGGACTCCACCAGGACCGACTTCATGACAGACTAACAGTCCCGGTCTACTCGCTGTCCTGTCTTGAACTGCACTGCCTCACACACACTGTGTCTCTGGTCCACGCAGGCTTATGATCAGATGACCATAACCAGGGTCCTATTCACGTGCAAAGTTCATGCCAGTACTGTCCCTTGCCCTTCGATAAAGTACGCTAAACTGTATTACTGGCCTGTGTCACATGTCAGCTGATCGCACACAGTTAACCCTATTGCGTCGCGAATAGGGTTACAACGATATTCTTGCACTTGCTCTACAGTTAGGTCGTTTATCTGAATTTCTGCAATATGACCTTTATGTTTCATAAAATCTATTATCATTTCTTTAGTTTTCTGAACATTTAAAATTAGAAAGTTATCTATGCACCATTGGTAAAAAGTTAATTGTTGAATGGTACAGATTTTCGTCACCTGAAATAAGGCAGATGATTGCTGTGTCGTCAGCAAATTTTGTGATAGGAGTGTCAGCTGATTGGCTCTAAATGTGGGAAGCGTGGTCGAGAGGCCAAGTGCGCTTGAACTTGGTAGTTCTAGGTTCGACACCCGACTCGGGCAGAGTAGTGAGCGCCTAAAAACCCCCTCCCCCCAAGGAGGTCGGTCCACAAATGAGATTGGACCAAAAGCGCTCTGAGCATGCTATAAGCATGAAAGTAGCGCTATATAAAAGCTATAATAATAATAAATGTCATTTGTGTATATGGTATACAATACTGGTGACAGGACGCACCCCTGCGGTGCTCCAGTGCTAAGCTCTCTCGTGCCTGACACACACATGCCCGTTCACTTTTAAATATTGTGGGTGTTTGATAAGAAAGTTTAGAATCCAAGCTTGTTCAATTCAGATAGTTTTTGTATCATGCGATGTGGTTGAATGGTGTTGAATGCGTATAAAAGTCTACGAAAAATATTCTGCAAACATTTGTACAACAGCACACAAGATATACGTTCTTACCCCATAATATGCAAAGGTTACTAAAAACAAACTCCACGAAACTCTAGCTGTCCAGGAAAAAAACAAACAAACTCAGTAACAGCAACAACACACATACTCTATTCCACGATTCCCAGAAAACAACTTATCTTCTTATCTTATGACAGACGTTTTAACTCCAACCACTCAATAATATCCCCCCTGTCATTCAACAAACTTGAAACATTCAGTTTGCATCACGTGAAAACCGTTCACATTTATACCCTGGAAATATAAAAACAAAGGGATATAACCCAAAATAAGAACACGCAGAAACAATACATTCAATTTCGTCATTCATGCCCATGAAAATTTTATAATAGTCTTGGGGTTAGGGGTTAGACAGGGGAAAAAAAAAGAAATTTTTATTGGAAACATCCCCGCTTATTTTTAACCACTTGCGTAACATTCTTCAAAGGGAAGCCTCCGATATAAAGCTTCATCCTTTTCAGTGGAAAGCGTGGTCGAGAGGCTAAGTACAGTGAACTTGGCTTGGCTACCTATGAAGGGGGCTCGAGGTTCGACACCCGACTCGAGCAGAGTTGTGTCTAAAGGCAGCTACCAGATACCTCCTCCCCCACTGGTCCACAAATGAGATTGGACCACAGCGCTCTGAGCATGAATAAGCATGAAAGTAGCTCTATATAAAAGTTATAAATATCTATCTACAAGTGTTGGAGTCCTTACACTTCTTATAAGTAACAGTGTCATGGAACTCAATGTTGTGTATGTAGGATACTTGAAACCATAGAATATATATATAAATATATATATATATGTATATTATAGTACATATATATAGTATATATATATATATATATATATACTATATATATATATTATATATATATATATAGTATATATATATATATATAGTATATGCTTGAAACAAATAAACGAATTTCCCAATCATTCCCTCAATCATGGGCCAAGAGCATTGAAATTAGATTGCCTTCGCTATATGGTGGTTACGCCATGGGGAGTGTGTTACCCCATGCCATAGCTCTGGATTGCCTATAACAATGCAATGAGCACTCACGTGCATATGTGCTCCATAGCCTGGGCTGCCCATAAATATCCAGTCTGTGTTACTGGATTCAGAGTCAGGAGGCAGGAAGTAAGGTCTTTCGTAGTGGTGACGCAGAATGTTGGCAGCAGACGAATCACAGTTACTCCTAAACAAATCGAACTCTTGTTTTAAAAAGTCAAAAGATTTGCCAAATTTGCTATTTCAGTCTTCTTAACACTGTTGAACGAATATTTTACCGCGATAGATTAAAGATCTAGATCTTTAGAGAAAAAATAATAATAATAGGCTTACATTTATTATTTTAAAGGATTCATACTTATTCATCTCCATTCCCCCTGAGTTCGACTTACCAACCAATATACCACGGCTTCGTTCCTTGTTTCTGACGAACGCGATCTTCGTCCATTGTAAATACATGCGACAGGTTCCTAAACTCTGTCTTGTAAGGAAAGAACTGACAGTTGCTTCCCCTGACAGAACTGAATGGACCATAGAGACCTGCAAAGATAGCATCAACAAGATCACAAAAGAGTACATTTAAAAACTAAAACATTACAAAATGTATGTTCGTAGTTCCAAAACATTTCTTAAGTTTACAAGAACACGTGTTACCTTTAAAGAATTCGAAACTAAAAACTTGTGTAGCTGACCAGTTCCTAGCAGCGTCCTTGACAACCACTGGTCTACCCGTGTGCGCGTATTTCTCTGAAAACTCAATGGAGGAAATATTCGTGACCTTTTTAATTGAGTTGACGTCCATACAGAACTCGCAGTCAATTGGAGGTCTAAGAAAAGGCTGCAGGCTTTGCGAGAGAGGAAGTAGACATGATTCTGATTGGACCTCTTCTGCTTTAAAACCCCGAAATCTCCACACTGCCATGGCAACAGTTGTACGAGATATAGGCCAGTCCAGAGCCCAGACGATTGAGCCAATGAGAACTGCTAATGATAGAACTGAGAGTAGCCTGAAGAAGAGCTTCCAGCTGCAGCTCCAATTGTGGGGCGTAGACTCGGTGACGTAATTTAGGTTGCATATCTGTTGTTGAGTTAAACCGAGGCTGAGCGCCTTATGGTGAAGATTCTGAAACATATCCTATTGGCCAAGAAACGTCAAATAAGCTTTAGAATGCACCGTAAATATATCAATAGCAGTATTGTATTTAATATATTGATACTATTCTATCTTTTAATTATTTTAATAATAAAATATTTTAATAATAAAATATTTTAATAATAAAATATTGGCGACGAGGCTATTTCTTACTTTGATTTCAGCTACAGAGAGGTTATCATTCAGGAGAGTATCACTCAGTTGGGCTGTGACGTCATGGGCAGCATTTCCCTTGGTCTGTTCCATCTCTTGCTGTGATAAAAGAAAGGAATTTGACTTTCCTTGTTCCATTAGACCGTGAAACGAGTCAAGCATACTTTACACGTACTATATATATTATTAACTCGATTCTCTAATGGACCTCATTTACCGATCGTAAATAAACACATTTAGCCACGTCATAATGTTGATAAAACAATGAAAAATACGTATCACGTGACAGCCTCTATGGATTAGAGATTTTGTATAGAAGATATATAGAATCACGTGGGTAAATGTTGTTTGTTTACGATTGGTGAATGAAGTCCATTGGATGGTTGAAGTGTTTTCTATAGCGACACAAGTTGAACTTTAGTTTTACTTAGTTGAAACTAGGGGAAGGGGAAACCTCTTTCTACAGATGTGTTATAGGCCTACTTTGGTTCAGGGCCAATCTAACAAATGGGCTGGTCCCAGATTAGTGGATACTTGCGAGGCTTCTCTTCTATTTTTTCCCCAATAAAAACTATTACTATTAACTAGATCATTATATCAACATTAAGTATACAACATGCATATGAAGCAATAAATGCCACAGGCGTCAGTGGGTTAATTTTAAGTTAAGTTAATTGTACGATTCACTACATATGCTAAGCCCTACATTTTTACTGAGGCTTCAGGAGACAACCTCGAGGAGAAATCAGGAGTGAAGCCCCTTAGGCGTTGGGAGTATCAGCTACGAAATTCCCTCCGGCAGCTTCTGCAACTGAGTTGGTGCCAAATGTAACGTGATGCGTTCCTTTGGATCACATCAGCAAGGTCGAGAGAGGGATCATGACGCATGGGCCACCCATGACCCCTTTATCCAAGGCCCAGGAATGCGCCCCGGAGAGGAAACTCTGGTGCTGCTGTAAAGCGGCTAAAACAACACGGGAGACAACAGTTACGGGTTATAAGTCCAACTTGATTGGCGTAATGTCTGCCGTTCTAGAATTGGCTTGATTAGCCACACCAGATTTTGCCCCGTCTCAAGATTAAGCCAAAACCAGTGACTCACTTGGGCGCATCCATTGCCTTTCGAGACAAAAGGAGCCATATATATATATATATATATATATATATACATCTTTAAAAGCCTGTGACAAGAACCATGACTCAATTTGCGGGAACCTGCCAGGCGCGGGGCCCAATTTGAAGCAATTGGTAAAATCGGCTGATCGTCTTAATGCAACTAAGGTTTGTGACGGTACAGGGCTATTGCAACTTTGACTAGTTTATAAGATAATATAAGACTAGCGAAACCAACATCATGTTTTGACGTTATTCCTTTGATGATCTCGTGTTGAGGGCCATAACTCTGTCATATCAAGTGTCAGGAACTATAGCTGTGTAAACGTGTAGGCCTATATCAATTTTAAACAAAAAAATTCAACTTGTAATTAAAAAAAAGTTCGAAATTTTTAATTTTCTTACGGCTGGACAATGATCAAATTATCAAAATAAGATCAAGATAAGATTAACAATAGCATAGACAGTAAATCAGGGGCGGACTGGCTATATGGGCATTCTGGCAAATGTTCTGTGAGCCGGTACCCAAATGGGCCGGTAGGGCCACCTAAAGAGCCTCATGAATGCCGCTAAGCAACCACTATAGAACGTTTTAAATCGTTAAAGGTTTTATAATATGCTCTTGTAAAAAGGCTTTCTGGGCGTCTTGTTTAAACAAAATCTTTTACAGACTCTGCAGTGTAATCTACATCCGTAGAAAGTGCCACTAGTAGGCTTCGTCACCCTTTTAGGAAGCATAGCGATTTAAAAGCAACATAAGGCCTACTATATTTCTTAAAAAGATACAGAGTTCATTTATGCATCCGTTCAGTTATCGATACATTATCAAACTTAACAGAATGATTTTGAGGACAGGTAGACCTAGAAATGGATGTTCATCATATGATATACAATTTGTGGGCCGGATTGTATAGAAATGTCCGGGCCGATTTTAATACCCAGTCCGCACTTGCAGTGAATAACTGTGCTATAAGGCTTAAAAAAAAAAGGTACAATCAATGTATGTCCAATCCTGCAGGAACATATTATGGTAGATTTGGACCACAATTTATTGGTCTACAATGCCATAGAAACTTTAAAATGAAATTAATATTATTTTAAATCTCTGTACAATTTCTTTAAAGACAAAGAATAAAATAAAATTATTGTTTAGTTAGATCTATTAACTTTAATAAAAGCAGACTCACCACTTTTTAATCAATGATCGTGGATGTAAAATATTAATATCTTTAATTAATAGAAATTATGAACTATAGTATTTATACTTAAACGTGTGTTGCTCCGGTATTTCAGTATATGGCCAAATGAAAATTAGAGCGAGGTTGCCCGTTGAGAAATAGGGTGGGCGGGTTAGATGAGGGGATAATAGACGGGCGCCAGAACGAGCTGAATGCGTCCTGTCCGTCACCGGGTGGCGCCATCAACATGAAATGAGATGGGAGACAATTTCTTGGCCTGTCGAACAAGTCAATCAGCAAGCAAGGGGATGTAATCCAAAATGTGATACAGACACCATCTGAGCACTTGACTGGAAAATTGTCACAATTACATTTACGCTTTGTTCTCTAAAGTTTGAGACTCGTAGAGTGTGATTGTAGATTTAACCCTTTATCTATCTATCTATCTATCTATCTATCTATCTATCTATCTATCTATCTATCTATCTATCTATCTATCTATAAATATATATTTCATCTCGTTATATTTCTATATATTTGCCTTTATTACTTGACCTATCGTTATTTGATTAGACTTCATCTAGATGTAATGTTAATCATAAAAATTTAGACATTTGGAAATCAGATCTATTCCTAAAGAAGTAGAATATGTTTATAGCATTAAATAAAAACGTATCTACTTCTGGCGAGGGTTAAATGACTATACAGGAAAAAAAGTGATAAAAATAAACACAAAAAACAAAAAACAAAACAAAGTCTTGAAAATGTGTGTTGCCTTTTAAAATGTGGTAATACTGTATTATATAAGATAAGATCTGCCACATGTGGGCACTGTCAAGAGGACTGCAATGAATTGTGTTTCGATCCCTGACGTGTCAATAGAATAATAGTTTTACTACAAATAAACCAAACCGATGTATTACTGTTAAGGCAGATGGTGGTTGTACTTGTGCAGCGTGCTGTCTTAATTAATGAATGCAATAATGAAGTCAGAAGGACGTCTGCTAGAGGCAGTAATGAATGCTGCCCGGTTGTATGCTGGGTACATTCCAGAGCCCTGAGGAAACATTTGTTAGGGGACATAAGCTAACTACGATTGTAAATTTTCTTGTTTTTTTTTTGTTTGTAAAATGTTTTACATTTTTCGGATGTTCCTTCAGAGTTGAAGATAGTTTACTTCCTAGTCCAAACCTCCCGCAGGACGACGGGGATGGGAGCGGGCAGGATTTGAACCCTCGACCATCGATAAATCAAAACGACAGTCCAGCGCGCAAACCACACGACCAGGCAGCCATCTGTTTTTGTGGCCCACAGCTAATGAGGGTGTCATGTGGCCAGCACAACGACCAACTGCCTTTACTCATTTCAGGTACCCATTAGAGCTGGGTGGACTCAGAGGCCCCCCAAAGATCCTGAAATTAAAAATCCCAGTCTATGGCCAGGGCTTGAACTTAGGACCCCGGTTCAGAAGTCAAGCGCTTTACCGCTCAGCCACAGCGCCTCTAACAATCAAAAGAAAGGCTCCACTAAACCTTCCCGTCCGCCATGCTATTTATCATGGGAGCCCTACGCTTTGGTACAACAAAATCGATGTAGGTGTATTATATTTTTTTAAATTATAGAACTTTAAAATAAACTTGAACTAACTTTTTTGATTAAATAAAACGTAATGATGTAACTTTATCTTATATAATACAGACGTTACTTCAAAAAAAAAGATGATTACGTCCTACGCGTCATGCATTTAGTCATGCATGTTAACCAATGACTTAAATTCTGCCAAGTCACTTGTTTTCCTGGCTAGCTCAGGCAACCCATTCCATGCTCTAATAGCACTAGGGAAGAAAAAGTATTTGTACAAATTTGTCCTAGCATATGGGACGAGGAATGTGCCTTTATCTTTGTGTCTTTCAGAGTATTTTATTAAATTTTGTTTTTGTATTTGAAGATTATGGTTCAGTTTTATTGACAATATACACAGATTCAGCTTGAAATGAGGTTTACAGTGGTTTAGCCAAAAAAAAAAACAACAACAAAAAAACAAAACCAAACAACAACAGTTGAAACAGAATCCAACTCAAAATCTACACATCTTTACTGTTTCGCGTCTTCCCAGTCCTTTAAATTCACGTCATGGTTTCATCAGAAACTCTCCAACCTGCACAACCAAAACATCCGCCCTGCTTTCCTCTTGCGGTCAAATCATAAACATGCAAATAGGGGGCGTAACTCTTAGTAAAATCATTTTGGTCAGCAGTTTATAGTCAGCATTTAAAAGGGAAATGGGTCTAAAGTCACTAGGTGTTGTGTTGTTTTCAGTTTTTTTTGGTAATAGTGTGATGTATGCAAGATTAAAGTCTGTAGGCGTCTGTCCTGTTTCTAACATGTCATTGTATAGTCTTAGTAGTAGGGGTCCTATTTGGGAGAAAAAAGTTTTATAGAATTCATATGTCAAACCGTCTGGGCCAGGGGATTTGTTATTTTGTGTTGTGTCTAAAGCAGCCCTCAGCTCCTCTAATGCAAAGGGTCTATTTGTCTTTTGTTTTTCTGATGGAGGTAATGTTTTACAGTGTTTTAGAAGTATGTTTTGTGCGTCTGTATCTGTTTGTTCTTCATTATACATGTTGACGAAATGCTTTGTAAAAATTTCTATTATTTTGTCACTCTCCTGTATTTTGTTTCCTTCTTTGTCTGTTATGTTGGTTATTATTCTATTTTTTTGTGTATTTTGTTCTAGCGCCAAGTATAATTTGTTTGGCCCTTCTGATATTTGGGTGTTTTTGCATCTGATTTCGGCTCCTCTATATTTGTTTTTGTTTAACTCTTCAAGTTGTCTGGTTAGGTCTGTTTTTTCAATTTCATCCTGCATTTGAGTAAGCAGATTTTTTATTCTGTTTTCTTCATTTACCCTCTTTGTTTGTTTGATTCTTGCTAAAATTTTAAATTGTTGTTTGATGGAATTTTTTATTATTGTCCACGTCTTGGTTAATTTGTATTCGTTTTCTATGTCTTGTGTTGTTGCTAGCAGGAGTTGGTTTATTACTCTTTGGATTAGTGGGTCTTCCAAAAGGTTGTTGTTTAACTTCCAATGGGATTCTTTTGTTTTTTTTCCTTTTATTATTTTTTTTTCCAAGTTCCAAAAGTACACCTTTATGGTCGGAGTAATGTAGGGTTTCTCCTAAATGTGTCACACTAAGTATGTTGGTGTCCGTGGGTATGTAAAAACGGTCAATTCTGGTTTCAACCTGGTAGGACCTATGTGTTAATGTAGTTTCCTTGCCATTCGGCTCTAATTTCCTATAAGCATCTACCAGGTGGAAGTAGTTTACTATTTCTCCCATGTAGTTGTGTGTTTCTGCTACCGGCTGAGAGGGTGGATATTGTGTGTGTGTGTGTTGTCCAGTTGTGCCTCTATAAAATTAAAATTCCCTCCTATTATTAGTTGTTCTCATATGTTTGTGATTTGTAGTGTGTCACTGAGGTTTTGGAAAAACTCACGTTTTTCTCTCCCTCTCTGAGCGGGTGCGTAGATATTGACTAGTGTGTACTTCTGTTCTTGTGAAACTACTTTAAGTATTACTACCCTCCCATTGTTGTCGTTGTGAGTGTGTGTGATTTTGTATCTATCGGATGTTTGTAAGATGGCTACCCCCTTATAATCTCTACCTAAGCTAAAATAACCTCCCATGAATCCCATGTGTGTTGTAGTTTGTTTTGCTTGATATGTGGTAGCAGTATTTGTCTCTTCAAGGAAAATAAAATCCGGTTTATATTTTCTAGCGAGATGTACTATATATTTATGTTTATTATTTAAGCTACGGATGTTAAGAGTTAAGATTTTAATGTCTGCCATGATTGCGTGATGATGGGTTGTGTGTATATGAGTGTGTGTGTGTGGGTGTGTGTGATCATTTTATGAAATGTTTTTTTATTAACCTGTTTTGTTGTTTATTTACTGTATGGATGTGGGGCTTCCCCCCTCGTCTATTACTAATTTAGTCGAGGAGTCGGAAGAATTCTCCTCGATCTCCCCCTCTTATTCCCCTCTCTCTTCCTCCAACCGAGAATCTTCATTCGTCCTCTCTGGCTGTTTGTCCCCGTTAGGGTCGTCTGAAGAGGAGGATAGCGTTCTTTTTCTTGTAATTTTGGTAGGGGAAGTTGGTGTTGAACTGTCCCCCATTGTTTTCATTTTTTTTGTGTTTTTTTTTTGTCGATAGGATTTGTAGGGGAGAGATCCCCACCTCTTGTACCTGTGTCTACTGTGTTGGCCACGGCCTCATCCCTTTTGTGGTTTCCCACCAAAGTAAACCCATCTCTCTCTAGCCATGTGTCCTTTTGCGTTTCACTTGGTGCGTTTTGTTTAGTACTTTTTCTACTGTTTCCTCCCCCCTCAGGACCGAGGCATAGGTACCTTTAGCATTGTGCTCCTGTTTTTTATCGAGGATTTTTCCCTTCCCTTTCAGGGTGGTCCTGTTTGGACACTGATTTGACCAGTGTTGGTCTTGTCCACAGTGCCAACATTAGTGTCATCTCCCCGGAATGGTGATAAGCACTTTATATACTCTGGGATCATCTACATATTTCAGGTGGATGTAATGAGGGACTTCTGTCCCTTTCTTGATTTTCAACCAAGCGGCCCACTTGTCCGAATTGCCTAACTTGACAGGCTCTACTTTGGAGCCTTCTTCACTGAAAGATTGGAAAATCTCTATGATTTTGCTTTTTACAATAGTAGGTGCCACCCAATGCAGTGTTATTTTGACCTTTTCATCCTCAATGGTTGAAACTTCAACTTTGAGGGTGTTTTCAGTCCCAAAAGTCTTTCCTAGAATACGGGCTCTCACCCTTGGACTATTGGGAACTAAGAACCAGACGAAAGGGTTCTCGAATCTATAGAGAGAAGCCACTTCGTCAGGAGATAGACTTAAAGCAGTCATGAGGCTAGCCATTGAAGCCTTAATAGCCTCTTGCCCTATCAATTTGAGCAACAGAGTGCCAGAAGGGTGGACCAAACCACCTTCCAAGTCTTTCTTCTCAATTAAGAAAGTTTTTATTGACATGACTGTGTCAATAAATGTAAACTCAAATGAATTAATCAAATAGTAAATCAAATAGAAGTAAAGATGAACGAGTGAGCAAAAAAAAATTAAATTATCTAGAATATAAACACTATGGAGTGTGTAGAGTGAATACACGAGTGAACAAAAAAAAATAATTATTTAGAATATAAACACTATGGAGTGTGTAGAGTGGATACCAAAATAAAAGGGTTTCTCGCGTCACACTAATAATCCATAGAATAACACAGAGAAACACAATAATCCAATAATGAATACACAAGAAATACACAAAAAACTTTTAAGAATTCATAGACAGAGACCGTCTAGATCAACTCGGCTAGACTACCTCTCTCACGGAAATCTTTAGTAAATGACAATTTGGGAATCTTTTTTTTTGTTTTTGAAATGTGTTGGCTAAGACGGGATTTACGTTTTCTTTTATATAAATAAGGCGTTAAAAGTAATAATAATGTTGAATTTAAATGTTGAAACTTGAAGAGAATTCAAAAGATGTTCTATGTATTTTGGGGGTTTTCTTTGCTGAAAACAACGTCAATAATACCGTGCCGAAAAGCAACTGCGTTATTGAAACGGGAAAGCTAAAAAATGTTGAATTTAAATGTAGAAACTTGAAGAGAATTCAACAGATGTTCTATTTTTCGTAAACAATATAACACGCCAACGTGCTTGGTGTATAAAAAATGTTCCTGCGGTAATGTAAAGCTATCTACTTCCTCATATTAAAACAATCAGGTAAGACCATGTTTCAGCAACAAAATGTGTCAAAAATCGCTATGCTAGCAGAAAAAATTAAAAAAATGTGTCTCGTTAGCTAGGGATATAAGTTCATCTAGGAGAGAAATCTCCAAAAATAAACACCTGCTGCCTTGCAGATGATCTTGGATGATCAAAGGCTATGGGAGCCAGGGGCTCCTAGTAGCACATAAGTAGATATTAATTTATACAAATATAAATAAATATTTAAAGTATCGTAAATTTTTTGGGATATCTAAAATAAAGTTTTTTATTTTTTTTTTACAAAAGATGAAAAAGGAAAAAAATGCTCTTACTGGGATTCGAACCTGCTATTTTAGGATCTATAGGATGATGCTCTAGAAAACCACCAAACAGCTTATGTAAATATAGAATATTTTTGTTAATTAAACATAATTTTCAATAGCTTTGAAAGATGTAAATCTACAAATACAATAAACACTTTTTTACAAATATTGTTTCAAACTACAAATTACCATATTAAATGAAACATTTTCTGTGGCTTAAAACAGTATTTAAAAAAGAAAATATAGTGTATAATACAAAATACTTGAGTTGACCTTTGCGATTTAAATTTTAGTAAAATCTATACAAATTAAAAATAGATGACATCTTTTCCAAGAATTATCTTTCTTTCAGTAGTTGACCTTTCCGTTTTTAATTTCCGTAGTACAATGACAAAGAGAACTCTTTAGACGTTTATATAACAAAAATTTTGAATATTTTTGAACAAAAAAACTTTTTCTCAAAATAAAATGTCAAAGTGGTGTAAAAATAATAATACGTTCATATGTTTCTATATTTTAAAAAATTTACACACAAAAAATATTAATATTTCTCTTTTTGAATAAAATTTTAACATTTTAATTTTTGCACATTTCTATGGAAAACCAAAATTACTTTTAATGCCTTATTTATATAAATAGAAAACGTTAATCCCGTCTTAGCCAACACATCATAAAAACAAATTAAAGAATCCCAAATTGTCATTTTTACCCATAAATTAAGCTTTATTAGTTTGACCCAGATATGCACATAAACAGGAAACTGTGACATCTGTCGTGTCAAAACGTCGTCAAAAAGTGAAAAATGAACACACATTTCATTCAAGCATATAAAAATTTTTTGTATTATCAGCTCAACGTACGCCTAATACAAATTTGAATACTTTATTTATCCAACTTCCCATTTTTGTATCAAGCTGAAATTTTACTTAATTAATTATTTTTAAAGAAAAACACGAGTTTATTTAAAGGAATGAACAAACTATTTTATTAAATTGATAACATAATAACTTTTGTTTGATTTTTTAATAAAAGGGAAATTATTCTTTTATTATAGAAATATATGGATGTCAATGTGGAGGTTTTCCCCCTTAGAAAAACTTAGTTGTTGATTTTTTTTTTAATTATTTTATTATTTGCTTGTCATTAGAAAATTACCTTGCTGTGTTAAGATAATTTATGTCATTTTCGTCGTTTTCATTTGACATTTGGCATCATTTTTGTATTTTGGTTTTTTTTTTTTGCTGGAAACAACGTCAATAATACCGTGTCGAAAAGCAACTGCGTTATTGAAACGGGAAAGCTAAATAATGTTGAATTTATATGTAGAAACTTGAAGACCATGAAACAAATGTTGTATATTCCACAAATGATATAATACGCCAAAGTGCTTGGTGTATAAAGAATGTTCCGGCGGTAATGTAAAGCTATCTACTTTCTCCTATTAAAACAATCAGATAAAGCCATGTTTCAACCACAAAATGTGTAAAAATTCGCTATGCTATAAGTAAAAATTAAAAAATGTATCATGTAAAGAAGATTTTAGTTAAAACTATTAGCATTTCGTGCATTTTTAGCTTTGCAAAGGCTCTAAAACCATTTTTCTTGTATTTGAAACATAAAATTGAATTTTTCTTTATTATGAAGTAATTAAAGTAAGTGCATCATCTGAAAGCCATCTCATGTTGAGGGATTTGTATCTTTTTTCTAGGGGGAGCTACCACCTTCTTCCAAGCGCGTGCTCAGGTAGCGGATAGGGAAAAGTGCTTTAGATATAAGAATTAGCTGTGAATAGCAAATAAACAGTTGTGGACCAACTAGTTTGCAGTTATGGAGGATGAGGTGAAGTATTCCAGTGGTTAGAATATTTACTAAAAACATCTCAGAAATCCAGGGAAATGATTGCAAAATACGAGTATATGGCGCTCTAACTCTAAACCCGGGTAGATAAAACTCGTTAGCTAGGGATAGCAGTTCATCTAGGAGAGAAATCTCCAAAAATAAACACCTGCTGCCTTGCAGATGATCTTGGATGATCAAAGGCTATGGGAGCCAAGGGCTCCTAGTAGCACATATGTAGATATTAATTTATACATATATAAAAAAAATATTTAAAGTATCGTCAACTTTTTTGGTTATAAAGTTTGTTTGTTTTTTACAAATGATAAAAAAAAAATAAATGCTCTTACTGGGATTCGAACCTGCTATTTTAGGTTCTATAGGCTGTTGCTCTAGAAAACCACCAAACAGCTTATGTAAATATAGAATATTTTTGTTAATTAAACATAATTTTCAATAGCTTTGAAAGATGTAAATCTACAAATACAATAAACACTTTTTTACAAATATTGTTTCAAACTACAAATTACCATATTAAATGAAACATTTTCTGTGGCTTAAAACAGTATTTAAAAAAGAAAATATAGTGTATAATACAAAATACTCGAGTTGACCTTTGCGATTTAAATTTTAGTAAAATCTATACAAATTAAAAATAGATGACATCTTTTCCAAGAATTATCTTTCTTTCAGTAGTTGACCTTTCCGTTTTTAATTTCCGTAGTACAATGACAAAGAGAACTCTGTAGATGTTTATATAACAAAATTTTGAATATTTTTGAACAAAAAAAACTTTTCTCAAAATAAAATGTCAAAGTGGTGTAAAAATAATAATACGTTCATATATTTCTATATTTTAAAAAATTTACACACAAAAAATATTAATATTTCTCTTTTTGAATAAAATTTTAACATTTTAATTTTTGCACATTTCTATGGAAAACCAAAATTACTTTTAATGCCTTATTTATATAAATAGAAAACGTTAATCCCGTCTTAGCCAACACATCATAAAAACAAATTAAAGAATCCCAAATTGTCATTTTTACCCATAAATTAAGCTTTATTAGTTTGACCCAGATATGCACATAAACAGGAAACTGTGACATCTGTCGTGTCAAAACGTCGTCAAAAAGTGAAAAATGAACACACATTTCATTCAAGCATATAAAATTTTTTTGTATTATCAGCTCAACGTACGCCTAATACAAATTTGAATACTTTATTTATCCAACTTCCCATTTTTGTATCAAGCTGAAATTTTACTTAATTAATTATTTTTAAAGAAAAACACGAGTTTATTTAAAGGAATGAACAAACTATTTTATTAAATTGATAACATAATAACTTTTGTTTGATTTTTTAATAAAAGGGAAATTATTCTTTTATTATAGAAATATATGAATGTCAATGTGGAGGTTTTCCCCCTTAGAAAAACTTGGTTGTTGATTTTTTTTTAAATTATTTTATTGTATGCTTGTCATTAGAAAATTACCTTGCTGTGTTAAGATAATTTATGTCATTTTCGTCGTTTTCTTTTGACATTTTGCATCATTTTTGTATTTTGGGTTTTTTTTTTTGCTGGAAACAACGTCAATAATACCGTGTCGAAAAGCAACTGCGTTATTGAAACGGGAAAGCTAAATAATGTTGAATTTATATGTAGATACTTGAAGACCATTAAACAAATGTTGTATATTCCACAATGATATAATACGCCAAAGTGCTTGGTGTATAAAAAATGTTCCGGCGGTAATGTAAAGCTATCTACTTTCTCCTATTAAAACAATCAGATAAAGCCATGTTTCAACCACAAAATGTGTAAAATTTCGCTATGCTATAAGTAAAAATTAAAAAATGTATCATGTAAAGAAGATTTTAGTTAAAACTATTAGCATTTCGTGCATGTTTAGCTTTGCAAAGGCTCTAAAACCATTTTTCTTGTATTTGAAACATAAAATTGAATTTTTCTTTATTATGAAGTAATTAAAGTAAGTGCATCATCTGAAAGCCATCTCATGTTGAGGGATTTGTATCTTTTTTCTAGGGGGAGCTACCACCTTTATCCAAGCGCGTGCTCAGGTAGCGGATAGGGAAAAGTGCTTTAGATATAAGAATTAGCTGTAAATAGCAAATAAACAGTTGTGGACCAACTAGTTTGCAGTTATGGAGGATGAGGTTAAGTATTCCAGTGGTTAGAATATTTACTAAAAACATCTCAGAAATCCAGGGAAATGATTGCAAAATACGAGTATAGGGCGCTCTAACTCTAAACCCGGGTAGATGAAACTCGTTAGCTAGGGATAGCAGTTCATCTAGAAGAGAAATCTCCAAAAATAAACACCTGCTGCCTTGCAGATGATCTTGGATGATCAAAGGCTATGGGAGCCAAGGGCTCCTAGTAGCACATATGTAGATATTAATTTATACATATATAAAAAAAAATATTTAAAGTATCGTCAATTTTTTTGGTTATAAAGTTTGTTTGTTTTTTACAAATGATAAAAAAAAAATAAATGCTCTTACTGGGATTCGAACCTGCTATTTTAGGTTCTATAGGCTGATGCTCTAGAAAACCACCAAACAGCTTATGTAAATATAGAATATTTTTGTTAATTAAACATAATTTTCAATAGCTTTGAAAGATGTCAATCTACAGATACAATAAACACTTTTTTACAAATATTGTTTCAAACTACAAATTACCATATTAAATGAAACATTTTCTGTGGCTTAAAACAGTATTTAAAAAAGAAAATATAGTGTATAATACAAAATACTCGAGTTGACCTTTGCGATTTAAATTTTAGTAAAATCTATACAAATTAAAAATAGATGACATCTTTTCCAAGAATTATCTTTCTTTCAGTAGTTGACCTTTCCGTTTTTAATTTCCGTAGTACAATGACAAAGAGAACTCTGTAGATGTTTATATAACAAAATTTTGAATATTTTTGAACAAAAAAAACTTTTCTCAAAATAAAATGTCAAAGTGGTGTAAAAATAATAATACGTTCATATATTTCTATATTTTAAAAAATTTACACACAAAAAATATTGATATTTCTCTTTTTGAATAAAATTTTAACATTTTAATTTTTGCACATTTCTATGGAAAACCAAAATTACTTTTAATGCCTTATTTATATAAATAGAAAACGTTAATCCCGTCTTAGCCAACACATCATAAAAACAAATAAAAGAATCCCAAATTGTCATTTTTACCCATAAATTAAGCTTTATTAGTTTGACCCAGATATGCACATAAACAGGAAACTGTGACATCTGTCGTGTCAAAACGTCGTCAAAAAGTGAAAAATGAACACACATTTCATTCAAGCATATAAAATTTTTTTGTATTATCAGCTCAACGTACGCCTAATACAAATTTGAATACTTTATTTATCCAACTTCCCATTTTTGTATCAAGCTGAAATTTTACATAATTAATTATTTTTAAAGAAAAACACGAGTTTATTTAAAGGAATGAACAAACTATTTTATTAAATTGATAACATAATAACTTTTGTTTGATTTTTTAATAAAAGGGAAATTATTCTTTTATTATAGAAATATATGGATGTCAATGTGGAGGTTTTCCCCCTTAGAAAAACTTGGTTGTTGATTTTTTTTTAAATTATTTTTTTATATGCTTGTCATAGAAAATTACCTTGCTGTGTTAAGATAATTTATGTCATTTTCGTCGTTTTCTTTTGACATTTTGCATCATTTTTGTATTTTGGATTTTTTTTTTTGCTGGAAACAACGTCAATAATACCGTGTCGAAAAGCAACTGCGTTATTGAAACGGGAAAGCTAAATAATGTTGAATTTATATGTAGAAACTTGAAGACCATTAAACAAATGTTGTATATTCCACAAATGATATAATACGCCAAAGTGCTTGGTGTATAAAAAATGTTCCGGCGGTAATGTAAAGCTATCTACTTTCTCCTATTAAAACAATCAGATAAAGCCATGTTTCAACCACAAAATGTGTAAAAATTCGCTATGCTATAAGTAAAAATTAAAAAATGTATCATGTAAAGAAGATTTTAGTTAAAACTATTAGCATTTCGTGCATTTTTAGCTTTGCAAAGGCTCTAAAACCATTTTTCTTGTATTTGAAACATAAAATTGAATTTTTCTTTATTATGAAGTAATTAAAGTAAGTGCATCATCTGAAAGCCATCTCATGTTGAGGGATTTGTATCTTTTTTCTAGGGGGAGCTACCACCTTCTTCCAAGCGCGTGCTCAGGTAGCGAATAGGGAAAAGTGCTTTAGATATAAGAATTAGCTGTGAATAGCAAATAAACAGTTGTGGACCAACTAGTTTGCAGTTATGGAGGATGAGGTGAAGTATTCCAGTGGTTAGAATATTTACTAAAAACATCTCAGAAATGCAGGGAAATGATTGCAAAATACGAGTATATGGCGCTCTAACTCTAAACCCGGGTAGATGAAACTCGTTAGCTAGGGATAGCAGTTCATCTAGGAGAGAAATCTCCAAAAATAAACACCTGCTGCCTTGCAGATGATCTTGGATGATCAAAGGCTATGGGAGCCAAGGGCTCCTAGTAGCACATATGTAGATATTAATTTATACATATATAAAAAAAAATATTTAAAGTATCATCAATTTTTTTGGTTATAAAGTTTGTTTGTTTTTTACAAATGATAAAAAAAAAAAATGCTCTTACTGGGATTCGAACCTGCTATTTAAGGTTCTATAGGCTGATGCTCTAGAAAACCACCAAACAGCTTATGTAAATATAGAATATTTTTGTTAATTAAACATAATTTTCAATAGCTTTGAAAGATGTAAATCTACAAATACAATAAACACTTTTTTACAAATATTGTTTCAAACTACAAATTACCATATTAAATGAAACATTTTCTGTGGCTTAAAACAGTATTTAAAAAAGAAAATATAGTGTATAATACAAAATACTCGAGTTGACCTTTGCGATTTAAATTTTAGTGAAATCTATACAAATTAAAAATAGATGACATCTTTTCCAAGAATTATCTTTCTTTCAGTAGTTGACCTTTCCGTTTTTAATTTCCGTAGTACAATGACAAAGAGAACTCTGTAGATGTTTATATAACAAAATTTTGAATATTTTTGAACAAAAAAAACTTTTCTCAAAATAAAATGTCAAAGTGGTGTAAAAATAATAATACGTTCATATATTTCTATATTTTAAAAAATTTACACACAAAAAATATTGATATTTCTCTTTTTGAATAAAATTTTAACATTTTAATTTTTGCACATTTCTATGGAAAACCAAAATTACTTTTAATGCCTTATTTATATAAATAGAAAACGTTAATCCCGTCTTAGCCAACACATCATAAAAACAAATAAAAGAATCCCAAATTGTCATTTTTACCCATAAATTAAGCTTTATTAGTTTGACCCAGATATGCACATAAACAGGAAACTGTGACATCTGTCGTGTCAAAACGTCGTCAAAAAGTGAAAAATGAACACACATTTCATTCAAGCATATAAAATTTTTTTGTATTATCAGCTCAACGTACGCCTAATACAAATTTGAATACTTTATTTATCCAACTTCCCATTTTTGTATCAAGCTGAAATTTTACATAATTAATTATTTTTAAAGAAAAACACGAGTTTATTTAAAGGAATGAACAAACTATTTTATTAAATTGATAACATAATAACTTTTGTTTGATTTTTTAATAAAAGGGAAATTATTCTTTTATTATAGAAATATATGGATGTCAATGTGGAGGTTTTCCCCCTTAGAAAAACTTGGTTGTTGATTTTTTTTTAAATTATTTTTTTATATGCTTGTCATAGAAAATTACCTTGCTGTGTTAAGATAATTTATGTCATTTTCGTCGTTTTCTTTTGACATTTTGCATCATTTTTGTATTTTGGGTTTTTTTTTTTGCTGGAAACAACGTCAATAATACCGTGTCGAAAAGCAACTGCGTTATTGAAACGGGAAAGCTAAATAATGTTGAATTTATATGTAGAAACTTGAAGACCATTAAACAAATGTTGTATATTCCACAAATGATATAATACGCCAAAGTGCTTGGTGTATAAAAAATGTTCCGGCGGTAATGTAAAGCTATCTACTTTCTCCTATTAAAACAATCAGATAAAGCCATGTTTCAACCACAAAATGTGTAAAAGTTCGCTATGCTATAAGTAAAAATTAAAAAATGTATCATGTAAAGAAGATTTTAGTTAAAACTATTAGCATTTCGTGCATGTTTAGCTTTGCAAAGGCTCTAAAACCATTTTTCTTGTATTTGAAACATAAAATTGAATTTTTCTTTATTATGAAGTAATTAAAGTAAGTGCATCATCTACAAGCCATCTCATGTTGAGGGATTTGTATCTTTTTTCTAGGGGGAGCTTCCACCTTCTTCCAAGCGCGTGCTCAGGTAGCGGATAGGGAAAAGTGCTTTAGATATAAGAATTAGCTGTGAATAGCAAATAAACAGTTGTGGACCAACTAGTTTGCAGTTATGGAGGATGAGGTGAAGTATTCCAGTGGTTAGAATATTTACTAAAAACATCTCAGAAATGCAGGGAAATGATTGCAAAATACGAGTATATGGCGCTCTAACTCTAAACCCGGGTAGATGAAACTCGTTAGCTAGGGATAGCAGTTCATCTAGGAGAGAAATCTCCAAAAATAAACACCTGCTGCCTTGCAGATGATCTTGGATGATCAAAGGCTATGGGAGCCAAGGGCTCCTAGTAGCACATATGTAGATATTAATTTATACATATATAAAAAAAAATATTTAAAGTATCGTCAATTTTTTTGGTTATAAAGTTTGTTTGTTTTTTACAAATGATAAAAAAAAAATAAATGCTCTTACTGGGATTCGAACCTGCTATTTTAGGTTCTATAGGCTGATGCTCTAGAAAACCACCAAATAGCTTATGTAAATTTAGAATATTTTTGTTAATTAAACATATTTTTAAATAGCTTTGAAAGATGTAAATCTACAAATACAATAAACACTTTTTTACAAATATTGTTTCAAACTACAAATTACTATATTAAATGAAACATTTTCTGTGGCTTAAAACAGTATTTAAAAAAGAAAATATAGTGTATAATACAAAATACTCGAGTTGACCTTTGCGATTTAAATTTTAGTAAAATCTATACAAATTAAAAATAGATGACATCTTTTCCAAGAATTATCTTTCTTTCAGTAGTTGACCTTTCCGTTTTTAATTTCCGTAGTACAATGACAAAGAGAACTCTGTAGATGTTTATATAACAAAATTTTGAATATTTTTGAACAAAAAAAACCTTTTCTCAAAATAAAATGTCAAAGTGGTGTAAAAATAATAATACGTTTTTATGTTTCTATATTTTAAAAAAATTACACACAAAAAATATTAATATTTCTCTTTTTAAATAAAATTTTAACATTTTAATTTTTGCACATTTCTATGGAAAACCAAAATTACTTTTAATGCCTTATTTATATAAATAGAAAACGTTAATCCCGGTTAATCCAACATCTCAGAAAAACAAAAAAAGATTCCCAAATTGTCAGCCCTCATGTCCATTGATCAAGAAAAAGCTTTCGACTGAATTGACCATGACTACTTATTCAAAATACTAGACAAGACAGACATAGACAAGACTTTGATAACATACATAAGGCTAGTCTACACCGATGCCACAAGTCAACTTATAATAAATCAAACACTTAGCAACAAGATTTTTATTAAAAGATCTGTTAGGCAAGGTTGTCCCCTATCCCCCCTTTTATACACCCTTTTCCTAGAACCCCTGTTAGAGAATCTTAGGTTAGACAAAGAAATTTTAGGAATAAAAATCCCCGGTCCAACCCCCGTAGTCAAAATTAAAGCTTATGCCGACGATACCACACTTTTCCCCACCTCAGAAAAAGACATAGCTAAAATTATAGAGAAATTTACATTATTTGGGAGGGCGAGCGGGTCCAAAATAAACATTAATAAATCCTCAATTATGGGACTGGGTAGGTGGGAAATCCCCCCAACATCCCCCTTAACCTTAAAAAACAGAAAGAAATAAAAGTATGTGGCATCGTGTGGACTAGCAACCCAGCACACTATTGCCATGAACAGTGGGCGGAGATTCTGGCCCACACAAAGAACGTGATTAGAATGTTTCAATATATGGCGACTACCATATTTGGGAGAGCTATATTAATAAACAACTTGGTCATCCCGAAGATAATCTACTTAGCAAATATAGTAGAACCTCCTCCTAATTTCATAAATAACATCAATACCACTATCAGACATTTTATTTTCAAAAACACAATAAGGAATATAAAACATACAACACTCATACAAGACAAAAAAGAAGGAGGGATAGGCTTACAAGACATTCACACAAAAATCAAAACGCTTAGAATAAAATTTGTAGGGAAAGTAGTAAGGTCTCCCAATAACTTCCCCTTAGTATTATATTATTTTGGACTTAGACTAAACAAACTCCTCCCCATTCAAAACAACACACCCCATCATTTTGGTAACCATAAACATCCTTTCTACAGATCACTCACAAGACACCTACCCAGCAATGAAAACATAACGCACCACGACTCAAAAACAATATACACTATACTCAGAGACAAGTTGAAAGAAAACCTAGAAGTTAGAATAAAGTGGGTCAGGGAGTTAGGGGTTAAACCAACCAACTGGACAGACACATTCACGCATTTACACAATAAATACATAACACCCAAAGCACGAGAAGTGGCCTACAGATTACTCTTCGGGATGACCCCAATAAAAGGAAGACTCTCAACTACAACAGGGTTCAAATATACCAGTGTAATTTGTAAAAAAGAAAACCAAAACCCAGAGAAACACTTATTTAGTGAATGTGAGCTGGTTGAGGAAGCAAAAAAAACTTTAGAAGATATTATTGACGCAAACAGTCAAACCTGTGCAAATGTAAATACTGCTATTTTCTTTAATAAAGTACCTAAAGCCATAAATAAAAAACTAAGAGACATCAATGTAATTATTTTATCAGAATATAGAAACCTTATTTGGAATACCTACCTACAAATTGTTTACCATAATAAACTACTTATTGCAGTATTATTAGATCACATTTTTAAGAAAATTATTGAACGCAAAGTGAAACAATATAGCGCTAAATAAAAATACCAAGATTGTCCATTAACTTAAAGAAAAGGGAATATGTATATAAATATGTGTATGCGAGTGTGTATGCGTGTGTATAGATATATATCCCAAATTATCTTTTTTATATATTTAAAGACCCTGTAACCATATAATTAGAAAAGCTAGTACTCCAAAAAAAAAAAAACAGTGATCGCCCCTTGAAATTGACAAAGGTTAAGACAATTCAAGACAGTATACAATCACGAAGGCCACGCCTTGACCTTGTGACTGTAGAGTAGTGTAGACACTTAAACCAAAGTTTTGATCTACAAAGACGAGAGAGTTAGGCAGGAGAAAACGAGAGATCTCATCCGACTAAAACAGAGAATCATATCGAAATGGAACATTAGGCCGGCAAGTCAAGGAACGGAAACACAATAAGGAACCAGGAGCGAACACGTGAAAACCCAAGAAAAGGGAAAGAAATCAAGAACAAGGGCAGACCTTTACGTTTTATGTAAACACTGTTTTTCTTGTTGTTCCTGTATTGAGAATCAGGCATGACCACATGATATCTAAGCAAACAATTCTTTGTATAAATTTGTACTTTTTAACAATTATGTCCATAGTGACTTCTTTACAAGTATTGAAAAAATACCACCACTATCCGTATTGTGCATACCTGTGCAGTCTACATACAAATATATTATTTCTTACTACCTTGCAGACGTTTACCTTGCAGTCGATTACAGTCTGTACAGATGTTATTCTTCTTCTGTTTTTACTAATATTGAGCATCAACATAACCTCATATCTCAACAAGCTTCTACATCAAATTGTTACTAAATTAGTATTTAGTTTCATTTTTTTTTTACATATGTCAAAGTTTTTTTTTTTTTGTTTTTTTTTACATATGTCAAAGTTTTTACTATTGTTAAAAAAAAATTCTCCACCACCATTGTCAATATTGCGCATGCTTGTGCAGTCTACAGAGAAATAATATATTAAAGAGGGGAAGAGGAAAAATTAAAAAAGGGGGGAAAAAAAGGGGGAAAATATTCAAGAAAAAAAAAAGTATATATATATACATATATATATAGATATATAGATACATATAAAATAACTTTTAATACGACTCTAATTGGTCCCTGTGACCAAAAAAAAAAAAATGCCACAGAGAAATTGTTTCTGAACAGAAACTCCCGATATACTGACTCTAGCAGACAGGATTTCCACATTGATGATGAGGAAGTAGTTTTCCAAATCTCAAGGGAGGAAATCAAAAATTGTCATTAAAAGGGAGACAACAAAAGAAACAATATAAATGATTAAATGCTTATGTTCGCATAAGTGTGTACACACATAGATGTGTATGCACGTTTGATAGAAGTTAATATAAAGAACTGGGGTAATGTAGCAAAGCACAAACGAAATAACCATAAGCAATGTAGACAAAGTGGAAAAAAATGTGACTACGCTGTTTAAAATATTTTAATATCAATTTAAGTTTCTCTTTCACTCTTTGATTGTTTCTATTTAACTATCTATTGTTGACATTCTCACCACATATATTTTAAGAACATTAAATTTCAAAAATATTCATTATATGCTATTGGAAAAAAATTAACGCCATACACAAAACAATTTAAATCGTTAAAATATTATGACAACCTAAATGTAACTATATACTATATTCAATTCTATGTTTTGCAATCATTGTACTTTAAAATGAAAATACTTAATTTGTACGCTTACTAAAAAAAATATGCATCTTTTGTTATTAAAAAAAAAAAAAAAAAAAAAAAAAAAAAGCCCAATAAAGAGGCCAATAGCCCAAAAAAGAGGCAATGCACAAAAAAGAGGCAAAGAAAAAAGGCAAAGGCCCAAGGATTCCTAGGATGTAAACAGCTCGATAACTGAAGTCAAAAGCTAAAAAGCTGAGGTATCCTTTAAAAAAAAAAAAAAAATTGTCATTTTTACCCATAAATTAAGCTTTATTAGTTTGACCCAGATATGCACATAAACAGGAAACTGTGACATCTGTCGTGTCAAAACGTCGTCAAAAAGTGAAAAATGAACACACATTTCATTCAAGCATATAAAAATTTTTTGTATTATCAGCTCAACGTACGCCTAATACAAATTTGAATACTTTATTTATCCAACTTCCCATTTTTGTATCAAGCTGAAATTTTACTTAATTAATTATTTTTAAAGAAAAACACGAGTTTATTTAAAGGAATGAACAAACTATTTTATTAAATTGATAACATAATAACTTTTGTTTGATTTTTTTAAAAAAGGGAAATTATTCTTTTATTATAGAAATATATAAAATGTTTTTGTAAAATGTTTTACTTATTCGGATGTTTCTTCAGAGTTGAAGATAATTACTTCCTAGTCCAAACCTCCGGAGAGGACGACGGGGGATGGGAGCGGGAAGGGTTTGAACCCGGGACCATCGATAAGTCTGCACGATAGTCCAGTGTGCAAACAGCACGACCAGGCAGCCAATGGATGTCAATGTGGAGGTTTTCCCCCTTACATAAACTTGGTTGTTGATTTTTTTTAAATTATTTTTTTTTATTATGCTTGTCATTAGAAAATTACCTTTCTGTGTTAAGATAATTGTGTCATTTTCATTGTTTTCTTTTGACATTTTGCATCATTTTTGTATTTTGGTTTTCTTTGCTGGAAACAACGTCAATAATACTGTGTCGAAAAGCAACTGCGTTATTGAAACGGGAAAGCTAAATAATGTTTGAATTTAAATGTTAAAACTTGAAGAGAATTAAACAAATGTTCTATTCTACACAAATAATATAACACGCCAACGTGCTTGGTGTATAAAAAATGTTCCGGCGGTAATGTAAAGCTATCTACTTTCTCCTATTAAAACAATCAGATAAAGCCATGTTTCAACCAAAAAATGTGTAAAAATTCGCTATGCTATAAGTAAAAATTAAAAAATGTGTCATGTAAAGAAGATTTTAGTTAAAACTATTAGCATTTCGTGCATGTTAAGCTTTGCAAAGGCTCTAAAACCATTTTTCTTGTATTTGAAACATAAAATTAAATTTTCTTTATTATGAAGTAATTAAAGTAAGTGCATCATCTGAAAGCCATCTCATGTTGAGTGATTTGTATCTTTTTTCTAGGGGGAGCTACCACCTTCTTCCAAGCGCGTCCTCAGGTAGCGGATAGGGAAAAGTGCTTTAGATATAAGAGTTAGCTGTGAATAGCAAATAAACAGTTGTGGACCAACTGGTTTGCAGTTATGGAGGATGAGGTGAAGTATTCCAGTGGTTAGAATATTTACTAAAAACATCTCAGAAATCCAGAGAAATGATTGCAAAATGCGAGTAAAGGGCGCTCTAACTCTAAACCCGGGTAGATGAAACTCGTTAGCTAGGGATAGCAGTTCATCTAGGAGAGAAATCTCCAAAAAAAAACACCTGCTGCCTTGCAGATGATCTTGGATGTTCAAAGGCTATGAGAGCCAGGGGCTCCTAGTAGCACATAAGTAGATATTAATTTATACATATATAAATAAATATTTAAAGTATCGTCAATTTTTTTGGTTATCTAAAATAAAGTTTTTTATTTTTTTTTTACAAATGATGAAAAAGGAAAAAAAGTGCTCTTACTGGGATTCGAACCTGCTATTTTAGGTTCTATAGGCTGATGCTCTAGAAAACCACCAAACAGCTTATGTAAATATAGAATATTTTTGTTAATTAAACATAATTTTCAATAGCTTTGAAAGATGTAAATCTACAAATACAATAAACACTTTTTTACAAATATTGTTTCAAACTACAAATTACCATATTAAATGAAACATTTTCTGTGGCTTAAAACAGTATTTAAAAAAGAAAATATAGTGTATAATACAAAATACTCGAGTTGACCTTTGCGATTTAAATTTTAGTAAAATCTATACAAATTAAAAATAGATGACATCTTTTCCAAGAATTATCTTTCTTTCAGTAGTTGACCTTTCCGTTTTTAATTTCCGTAGTACAATGACAAAGAGAACTCTGTAGATGTTTATATAACAAAATTTTGAATATTTTTGAACAAAAAAACCTTTTCTCAAAATAAAATGTCAAAGTGGTGTAAAAATAATAATACGTTCATATATTTCTATATTTTAAAAAATTTACACACAAAAAATATTAATATTTCTCTTTTTGAATAAAATTTTAACATTTTAATTTTTGCACATTTCTATGGAAAACCAAAATTACTTTTAATGCCTTATTTATATAAATAGAAAACGTTAATCCCGTCTTAGCCAACACATCATAAAAACAAAAAAAAGAATCCCAAATTGTCATTTTTACCCATAAATTAAGCTTTATTAGTTTGACCCAGATATGCACATAAACAGGAAACTGTGACATCTGTCGTGTCAAAACGTCGTCAAAAAGTGAAAAATGAACACACATTTCATTCAAGCATATAAAATTTTTTTGTATTATCAGCTCAACGTACGCCTAATACAAATTTGAATACTTTATTTATCCAACTTCCCATTTTTGTATCAAGCTGAAATTTTACTTAATTAATTATTTTTAAAGAAAAACACGAGTTTATTTAAAGGAATGAACAAACTATTTTATTAAATTGATAACATAATAACTTTTGTTTGATTTTTTTAAAAAAGGGAAATTATTCTTTTATTATAGAAATATATGGATGTCAATATGGAGGTTTTCCCCCTTACATAAACTTGGTTGTTGTTTTTTTTTTATATTATTTTTCTATTATGCTTGTCATTAGAAAATTACCTTGCTGTGTTTAGATAATTTATGTCATTTTCGTCGTTTTCTTTTGACATTTTGCATCATTTTTGTATTTTGGTTTTTTTTTTTTGCTGGAAACAACGTCAATAATACCGTGTCGAAAAGCAACTGCGTTATTGAAACGGGAAAGCTAAATAATGTTGAATTTATATGTAGAAACTTGAAGACCATTAAACAAATGTTGTATATTCCACAAATGATATAATACGCCAAAGTGCTTGGTGTATAAAAAATGTTCCGGCGGTAATGTAAAGCTATCTACTTTCTCCTATTAAAACAATCAGATAAAGCCATGTTTCAACCACAAAATGTGTAAAAATTCGCTATGCTATAAGTAAAAATTAAAAAATGTATCATGTAAAGAAGATTTTAGTTAAAACTATTAGCATTTCGTACATGTTTAGCTTTGCAAAGGCTCTAAAACCATTTTTCTTGTATTTGAAACATAAAATTGAATTTTTCTTTATTATGAAGTAATTAAAGTAAGTGCATCATCTGAAAGCCATCTCATGTTGAGGGATTTGTATCTTTTTTCTAGGGGGAGCTACCACCTTCTTCCAAGCGCGTGCTCAGGTAGCGGATAGGGAAAAGTGCTTTAGATATAAGAATTAGCTGTGAATAGCAAATAAACAGTTGTGGACCAACTAGTTTGCAGTTATGGAGGATGAGGTGAAGTATTCCAGTGGTTAGAATATTTACTAAAAACATCTCAGAAATCCAGGGAAATGATTGCAAAATACGAGTATAGGGCGCTCTAACTCTAAACCAGGGTAGATGAAACTCGTTAGCTAGGGATAGCAGTTCATCTAGGAGAGAAATCTCCAATAATAAACACCTGCTGCCTTGCAGATGATCTTGGATGATCAAAGGCTATGGGAGCCAAGGGCTCCTAGTAGCACATATGTAGATATTAATTTATACATATATAAAAAAAAATATTTAAAGTATCGTCAATTTTTTTGGTTATAAAGTTTGTTTGTTTTTTACAAATGATAAAAAAAAAAAATGCTCTTACTGGGATTCGAACCTGCTATTTTAGGTTCTATAGGCTGATGCTCTAGAAAACCACCAAACAGCTTATGTAAATATAGAATATTTTTGTTAATTAAACATAATTTTTAATAGCTTTGAAAGATGTCAATCTACAAATACAATAAACACTTTTTTTACAAATATTGTTTCAAACTACAAATTACCATATTAAATGAAACATTTTCTGTGGCTTAAAACAGTATTTAAAAAAGAAAATATAGTGTATAATACAAAATACTCGAGTTGACCTTTGCGATTTAAATTTTAGTAAAATCTATACAAATTAAAAATAGATGACATCTTTTCCAAGAATTATCTTTCTTTCAGTAGTTGACCTTTCCGTTTTTAATTTCCGTAGTACAATGACAAAGAGAACTCTGTAGATGTTTATATAACAAAATTTTGAATATTTTTGAACAAAAAAACCTTTTCTCAAAATAAAATGTCAAAGTGGTGTAAAAATAATAATACGTTCATATATTTCTATATTTTAAAAAATTTATACACAAAAAATATTAATATTTCTCTTTTTGAATAAAATTTTAACATTTTAATTTTTGCACATTTCTATGGAAAACCAAAATTACTTTTAATGCCTTATTTATATAAAAAGAAAACGTTAATCCCGTCTTAGCCAACACATCATAAAAACAAAAAAAAAGAATCCCAAATTGTCATTTTTACCCATAAATTAAGCTTTATTAGTTTGACCCAGATATGCACATAAACAGGAAACTGTGACATCTGTCGTGTCAAAACGTCGTCAAAAAGTGAAAAATGAACACACATTTCATTCAAGCATATAAAATTTTTTTGTATTATCAGCTCAACGTACGCCTAATACAAATTTGAATACTTTATTTATCCAACTTCCCATTTTTGTATCAAGCTGAAATTTTACTTAATTAATTATTTTTAAAGAAAAACACGAGTTTATTTAAAGGAATGAACAAACTATTTTATTAAATTGATAACATAATAACTTTTGTTTGATTTTTTAATAAAAGGGAAATTATTCTTTTATTATAGAAATATATGGATGTCAATGTGGAGGTTTTCCCCCTTAGAAAAACTTGGGTGTTGATTTTTTTTTAAATTATTTTATTATATGCTTGTCATTAGAAAATTACCTTGCTGTGTTAAGATAATTTATGTCATTTTCGTCGTTTTCTTTTGACATTTTGCATTATTTTTGTATTTTGGTTTTTTTTTTTTGCTGGAAACAACGTCAATAATACCGTGTCGAAAAGCAACTGCGTTATTGAAACGGGAAAGCTAAATAATGTTGAATTTATATGTAGAAACTTGAAGACCATTAAACAAATGTTGTATATTCCACAAATGATATAATACGCCAAAGTGCTTGGTGTATAAAAAATGTTCCGGCGGTAATGTAAAGCTATCTACTTTCTCCTATTAAAACAATCAGATAAAGCCATGTTTCAACCACAAAATGTGTAAAAATTCGCTATGCTATAAGTAAAAATTAAAAAATGTATCATGTAAAGAAGATTTTAGTTAAAACTATTAGCATTTCGTGCATGTTTAGCTTTGCAAAGGCTCTAAAACCATTTTTCTTGTATTTGAAACATAAAATTGAATTTTTCTTTATTATGAAGTAATTAAAGTAAGTGCATCATCTGAAAGCCATCTCATGTTGAGGGATTTGTATCTTTTTTCTAGGGGGAGCTACCACCTTCTTCCAAGCGCGTGCTCAGGTAGCGGATAGGGAAAAGTGCTTTAGATATAAGAATTAGCTGTGAATAGCAAATAAACAGTTGTGGACCAACTAGTTTGCAGTTATGGAGGATGAGGTGAAGTATTCCAGTGGTTAGAATATTTACTAAAAACATCTCAGAAATCCAGGGAAATGATTGCAAAATACGAGTATAGGGCGCTCTAACTCTAAACCCGGGTAGATGAAACTCGTTAGCTAGGGATAGCAGTTCATCTAGGAGAGAAATCTCCAAAAATAAACACCTGCTGCCTTGCAGATGATCTTGGATGATCAAAGGCTATGGGAGCCAAGGGCTCCTAGTAGCACATATGTAGATATTAATTTATACATATATAAAAAAAAAATATTTAAAGTATCGTCAATTTTTTTGGTTATAAAGTTTGTTTGTTTTTTACAAATGATAAAAAAAAAAAATGCTCTTACTGGGATTCGAACCTGCTATTTTAGGTTCTATAGGCTGATGCTCTAGAAAACCACCAAACAGCTTATGTAAATATAGAATATTTTTGTTAATTAAACATAATTTTCAATAGTTTTGAAAGATGTAAATCTACAAATACAATAAACACTTTTTTACAAATATTGTTTCAAACTACAAATTACCATATTAAATAAAACATTTTCTGTGGCTTAAAACAGTATTTAAAAAAGAAAATATAGTGTATAATACAAATACTCGAGTTGACCTTTGCGATTTAAATTTTAGTAAAATCTATACAAATTAAAAATAGATGACATCTTTTCCAAGAATTATCTTTCTTTCAGTAGTTGACCTTTCCGTTTTTAATTTCCGTAGTACAATGACAAAGAGAACTCTGTAGATGTTTATATAACAAAATTTTGAATATTTTTGAACAAAAAAACCTTTTCTCAAAATAAAATGTCAAAGTGGTGTAAAAATAATAATACGTTCATATATTTCTATATTTTAAAAAATTTATACACAAAAAATATTAATATTTCTCTTTTTGAATAAAATTTTAACATTTTAATTTTTGCACATTTCTATGGAAAACCAAAATTACTTTTAATGCCTTATTTATATAAAAAGAAAACGTTAATCCCGTCTTAGCCAACACATCATAAAAACAAAAAAAAAGAATCCCAAATTGTCATTTTTACCCATAAATTAAGCTTTATTAGTTTGACCCAGATATGCACATAAACAGGAAACTGTGACATCTGTCGTGTCAAAACGTCGTCAAAAAGTGAAAAATGAACACACATTTCATTCAAGCATATAAAATTTTTTTGTATTATCAGCTCAACGTACGCCTAATACAAATTTGAATACTTTATTTATCCAACTTCCCATTTTTGTATCAAGCTGAAATTTTACTTAATTAATTATTTTTAAAGAAAAACACGAGTTTATTTAAAGGAATGAACAAACTATTTTATTAAATTGATAACATAATAACTTTTGTTTGATTTTTTAATAAAAGGGAAATTATTCTTTTATTATAGAAATATATGGATGTCAATGTGGAGGTTTTCCCCCTTAGAAAAACTTGGGTGTTGATTTTTTTTAAAATTATTTTATTATATGCTTGTCATTAGAAAATTACCTTGCTGTGTTAAGATAATTTATGTCATTTTCGTCGTTTTCTTTTGACATTTTGCATTATTTTTGTATTTTGGTTTTTTTTTTTTGCTGGAAACAACGTCAATAATACCGTGTCGAAAAGCAACTGCGTTATTGAAACGGGAAAGCTAAATAATGTTGAATTTATATGTAGAAACTTGAAGACCATTAAACAAATGTTGTATATTCCACAAATGATATAATACGCCAAAGTGCTTGGTGTATAAAAAATGTTCCGGCGGTAATGTAAAGCTATCTACTTTCTCCTATTAAAACAATCAGATAAAGCCATGTTTCAACCACAAAATGTGTAAAAATTCGCTATGCTATAAGTAAAAATTAAAAAATGTATCATGTAAAGAAGATTTTAGTTATAACTATTAGCATTTCGTGCATGTTTAGCTTTGCAAAGGCTCTAAAACCATTTTTCTTGTATTTGAAACATAAAATTGAATTTTTCTTTATTATGAAGTAATTAAAGTAAGTGCATCATCTGAAAGCCATCTCATGTTGAGGGATTTGTATCTTTTTTCTAGGGGGAGCTACCACCTTCTTCCAAGCGCATGCTCAGGTAGCGGATAGGGAAAAGTGCTTTAGATATAAGAATTAGCTGTGAATAGCAAATAAACAGTTGTGGACCAACTAGTTTGCAGTTATGGAGGATGAGGTGAAGTATTCCAGTGGTTAGAATATTTACTAAAAACATCTCAGAAATCCAGGGAAATGATTGCAAAATACGAGTATAGGGCGCTCTAACTCTAAACCCGGGTAGATGAAACTCGTTAGCTAGGGATAGCAGTTCATCTAGGAGAGAAATCTCCAAAAATAAACACCTGCTGCCTTGCAGATGATCTTGGATGATCAAAGGCTATGGGAGCCAAGGGCTCCTAGTAGCACATATGTAGATATTAATTTATACATATATAAAAAAAATATTTAAAGTATCGTCAATTTTTTTGGTTATAAAGTTTGTTTGTTTTTTTACAAATGATAAAAAAAAAATGCTCTTACTGGGATTCGAACCTGCTATTTTAGGTTCTATAGGCTGATGCTCTAGAAAACCACCAAACAGCTTATGTAAATATAGAATATTTTTGTTAATTAAACATAATTTTCAATAGCTTTGAAAGATGTCAATCTACAAATACAATAAACACTTTTTTACAAATATTGTTTCAAACTACAAATTACCATATTAAATGAAACATTTTCTGTGGCTTAAAACAGTATTTAAAAAAGAAAATATAGTGTATAATACAAAATACTCGAGTTGACCTTTGCGATTTAAATTTTAGTAAAATCTATACAAATTAAAAATAGATGACATCTTTTCCAAGAATTATCTTTCTTTCAGTAGTTGACCTTTCCGTTTTTAATTTCCGTAGTACAATGACAAAGAGAACTCTGTAGATGTTTATATAACAAAATTTTGAATATTTTTGAACAAAAAAACCTTTTCTCAAAATAAAATGTCAAAGTGGTGTAAAAATAATAATACGTTCATATATTTCTATATTTTAAAAAATTTACACACAAAAAATATTAATATTTCTCTTTTTGAATAAAATTTTAACATTTTAATTTTTGCACATTTCTATGGAAAACCAAAATTACTTTTAATGCCTTATTTATATAAATAGAAAACGTTAATCCCGTCTTAGCCAACACATCATAAAAACAAAAAAAAAGAATCCCAAATTGTCATTTTTACCCATAAATTAAGCTTTATTAGTTTGACCCAGATATGCACATAAACAGGAAACTGTGACATCTGTCGTGTCAAAACGTCGTCAAAAAGTGAAAAATGAACACACATTTCATTCAAGCATATAAAATTTTTTTGTATTATCAGCTCAACGTACGCCTAATACAAATTTGAATACTTTATTTATCCAACTTCCCATTTTTGTATCAAGCTGAAATTTTACTTAATTAATTATTTTTAAAGAAAAACACGAGTTTATTTAAAGGAATGAACAAACTATTTTATTAAATTGATAACATAATAACTTTTGTTTGATTTTTTAATAAAAGGGAAATTATTCTTTTATTATAGAAATATATGGATGTCAATGTGGAGGTTTTCCCCCTTAGAAAAACTTGGGTGTTGATTTTTTTTAAAATTATTTTATTATATGCTTGTCATTAGAAAATTACCTTGCTGTGTTAAGATAATTTATGTCATTTTCGTCGTTTTCTTTTGACATTTTGCATTATTTTTGTATTTTGGTTTTTTTTTTTTGCTGGAAACAACGTCAATAATACCGTGTCGAAAAGCAACTGCGTTATTGAAACGGGAAAGCTAAATAATGTTGAATTTATATGTAGAAACTTGAAGACCATTAAACAAATGTTGTATATTCCACAAATGATATAATACGCCAAAGTGCTTGGTGTATAAAAAATGTTCCGGCGGTAATGTAAAGCTATCTACTTTCTCCTATTAAAACAATCAGATAAAGCCATGTTTCAACCACAAAATGTGTAAAAATTCGCTATGCTATAAGTAAAAATTAAAAAATGTATCATGTAAAGAAGATTTTAGTTATAACTATTAGCATTTCGTGCATGTTTAGCTTTGCAAAGGCTCTAAAACCATTTTTCTTGTATTTGAAACATAAAATTGAATTTTTCTTTATTATGAAGTAATTAAAGTAAGTGCATCATCTGAAAGCCATCTCATGTTGAGGGATTTGTATCTTTTTTCTAGGGGGAGCTACCACCTTCTTCCAAGCGCATGCTCAGGTAGCGGATAGGGAAAAGTGCTTTAGATATAAGAATTAGCTGTGAATAGCAAATAAACAGTTGTGGACCAACTAGTTTGCAGTTATGGAGGATGAGGTGAAGTATTCCAGTGGTTAGAATATTTACTAAAAACATCTCAGAAATCCAGGGAAATGATTGCAAAATACGAGTATAGGGCGCTCTAACTCTAAACCCGGGTAGATGAAACTCGTTAGCTAGGGATAGCAGTTCATCTAGGAGAGAAATCTCCAAAAATAAACACCTGCTGCCTTGCAGATGATCTTGGATGATCAAAGGCTATGGGAGCCAAGGGCTCCTAGTAGCACATATGTAGATATTAATTTATACATATATAAAAAAAATATTTAAAGTATCGTCAATTTTTTTGGTTATAAAGTTTGTTTGTTTTTTTACAAATGATAAAAAAAAAATGCTCTTACTGGGATTCGAACCTGCTATTTTAGGTTCTATAGGCTGATGCTCTAGAAAACCACCAAACAGCTTATGTAAATATAGAATATTTTTGTTAATTAAACATAATTTTCAATAGCTTTGAAAGATGTCAATCTACAAATACAATAAACACTTTTTTACAAATATTGTTTCAAACTACAAATTACCATATTAAATGAAACATTTTCTGTGGCTTAAAACAGTATTTAAAAAAGAAAATATAGTGTATAATACAAAATACTCGAGTTGACCTTTGCGATTTAAATTTTAGTAAAATCTATACAAATTAAAAATAGATGACATCTTTTCCAAGAATTATCTTTCTTTCAGTAGTTGACCTTTCCGTTTTTAATTTCCGTAGTACAATGACAAAGAGAACTCTGTAGATGTTTATATAACAAAATTTTGAATATTTTTGAACAAAAAAACCTTTTCTCAAAATAAAATGTCAAAGTGGTGTAAAAATAATAATACGTTCATATATTTCTATATTTTAAAAAATTTACACACAAAAAATATTAATATTTCTCTTTTTGAATAAAATTTTAACATTTTAATTTTTGCACATTTCTATGGAAAACCAAAATTACTTTTAATGCCTTATTTATATAAATAGAAAACGTTAATCCCGTCTTAGCCAACACATCATAAAAACAAAAAAAAAGAATCCCAAATTGTCATTTTTACCCATAAATTAAGCTTTATTAGTTTGACCCAGATATGCACATAAACAGGAAACTGTGACATCTGTCGTGTCAAAACGTCGTCAAAAAGTGAAAAATGAACACACATTTCATTCAAGCATATAAAATTTTTTTGTATTATCAGCTCAACGTACGCCTAATACAAATTTGAATACTTTATTTATCCAACTTCCCATTTTTGTATCAAGCTGAAATTTTACTTAATTAATTATTTTTAAAGAAAAACACGAGTTTATTTAAAGGAATGAACAAACTATTTTATTAAATTGATAACATAATAACTTTTGTTTGATTTTTTAATAAAAGGGAAATTATTCTTTTATTATAGAAATATATGGATGTCAATGTGGAGGTTTTCCCCCTTACATAAACTTGGTTGTTGATTTTTTTAAAATTATTTTTTTATTATACTTGTTATTAGAAAATTACCTTGCTGTGTTAAGAATATTGTGTCATTTTCATCGTTTTCTTTTGACATTTTGCATCATTTTTTGTATTTTGGGTTTTTTTTTTTGCTGGAAACAACGTCAATAATACCGTGTCGAAAAGCAACTGCGTTATTGAAACGGGAAAGCTAAATAATGTTGAATTTAAATGTTAAAACTTGAAGAGAATGAAAATAATGTTTTATTTTCCACAAACAATGTAATACGCCAACGTGCCTGGTGTATAAAAAATGTTCCGGTGGTAATGTAAAGCTATGTACTTTCTTCTATTAAAACAATCAGATAAAGCCATGTTTCAACCACAAAATGTGTAAAAATTCGCTATGCTATAAGTAAAAATTAAAAAATGTGTCATGTAAAGAAGATTTTAGTTAAAACTATTAGCATTTCGCGCATGTTAAGCTTTGCAAAGGCTCTAAAACCATTTTTCTTGTATTTGAAACATAAAATTTAATTTTCTTTATTATGAAGTAATTAAAGTAAGTGCATCATCTGAAAGCCATCTCATGTTGAGGGATTTGTATCTTTTTTTTAGGGGGAGCTACCACCTACTTCCAAGCGCGTCCTCAGGTAGTGGATAGCGAAAAGTGCTTTAGATATAAGAGTTAGCTGTGAATAGCAAATAAACAGTTGTGGACCAACTGGTTTGCAGTTATGGAGGATGAGGTGAAGTATTCCAGTGGTTAGAATATTTACTAAAAACATCTCAGAAATCCATGGAAATGATTGCAAAATGCGAGTATAGGGCGCTCTAACTCTAAACCCTGGTAGATGAAACTCGTTAGCTAGGGATAGCAGTTCATCTAGGAGAGAAATCTCCAAAAATAAACACCTGCTGCTTTGCAGAGGATCTTGGATGATCAAAGGCTATGGGAGCAAGGGGCTCCTAGTAGCACATATGTAGATATTAATTTATACATATATAAATAAATATTTAAAGTATCGTCAATTTTTTTGGTTATCTAAATTAAAGTTTTTTAATTATTTTTTTAGAAATAATGAAAAAGGAAAAAAAAAGTGCTCTTACTGAGATTCGAACCTGCTATATTAGGTTTTATAGGCTTAAGCTCTAGAAAACCACCACACAGCTTATGTAAATTTAGAATATTTTTGTTAATTAAACATAATTTTCAATAACTTTGAAAGATGTAAATCTACAAATACAATAAACACTTTTTTTACAAATATTGTTTTAAACTACCAATTACCATATTAAATGAAACATTTTCTGTGGCTTAAAACAGTATTTAAAAAAGAAAATATAGTGTATAATACAAAATACTCGAGTTGACCTTTGCGATTAAAATTTTAATAAAATCTATACAAATTAAAAATAGATGACATCTTTTCCAAGAATTATCTTTTTTTCAGTAGTTGACCTTTCCGTTTTTAATTTCCGTAGTACAATGACAAAGAAAACTCTGTAGATGTTTATATAACAAAATTTTGAATATTTTTGAACAAAAAACCTTTTCTCAAAATAAAATGTCAAAGTGGTGTAAAAATAATAATACGTTGATATGTTTCTATATTTTTATAAAATTTACACACAAAAAATATTAATATTTCTCTTTTTGAATAAAATTTTAACATTTTAATTTTTGCACATTTCTATGGAAAACCAAAATTACTTTTAATGCCTTATTTATATAAATAGAAAACGTTAATCCCGACTTAGCCAACAAATCATAAAAACAAAAAAAGATTCCCAAATTGTCATTTTTACCCATAAATTAAGCTTTATTAGTTTGACCCAGATATGCACATAAACAGGAAACTGTGACATCTGTCGTGTCAAAACGTCGTCAAAAAGTGAAAAATGAACACACATTTCATTCAAGCATATAAAAATTTTTTGTATTATCAGCTCAACGTACGCCTAATACAAATTTGAATACTTTATTTATCCAACTTCCCATTTTTGTATTAAGCTGAAATTTTACTTAATAAATAATTTTTAAAGAAAAACACGAGTTTATTTAAAGTAATGAACAAACTATTTTATTAAATTGATAACATAATCACTTTTGTTTGATTTTTTTAAAAAAGGGAAATTATTCTTTTATTATAGAAATTTATGGATGTCAATGTGGAGGTTTTCCCCCTTACATAAACTTGGTTGTTGATTTTTTTTTAATTAATTTTTTTATTATGCTTGTCATTAGAAAATTACCTTGCTGTGTTAAGATAATTGTGTCATTTTCATCGTTTTCTTTTGACATTTTGCATCATTTTTGTATTTTGGTTGTTTTTTTTTGTTGGAAACAACGTCAATAATACCGTGTCGAAAAGCAACTGCGTTATTGAAACGGGAAAGCTAAATAATGTTGAATTTAAATGTTAAAACTTAAAGAGAATTAAACAAATGTTCTATACTTCACAAATGATATAATACGCCAAAGTGCTTGGTGTATAAAAAATGTTCCGGCGGTAATGTAAAGCTATCTACTTTCTCCTATTAAAACAATCAGATAAAGCCATGTTTCAACCACAAAATGTGTAAAAATTCGCTATGCTATAAGTAAAAATTAAAAAATGTATCATGTAAAGAAGATTTTAGTTAAAACTATTAGCATTTCGTGCATGTTTAGCTTTGCAAAGGCTCTAAAACCATTTTTCTTGTATTTGAAACATAAAATTGAATTTTTCTTTATTATGAAGTAATTAAAGTAAGTGCATCATCTGAAAGCCATCTCATGTTGAGGGATTTGTATCTTTTTTCTAGGGGGAGCTACCACCTTCTTCCAAGCGCGTGCTCAGGTAGCGGATAGGGAAAAGTGCTTTAGATATAAGAATTAGCTGTGAATAGCAAATAAACAGTTGTGGACCAACTAGTTTGCAATTATGGAGGATGGGGTGAAGTATTCCAGTGGTTAGAATATTTACTAAAAACATCTCAGAAATCCAGGGAAATGATTGCAAAATACGAGTATAGGGCGCTCTAACTCTAAACCCGGGTAGATGAAACTCGTTAGCTAGGGATAGCAGTTCATCTAGGAGAGAAATCTCCAAAAATAAACACCTGCTGCCTTGCAGATGATCTTGGATGATCAAAGGCTATGGGAGCCAAGGGCTCCTAGTAGCACATATGTAGATATTAATTTATACATATATAAAAAAAAATATTTAAAGTATCGTCAATTTTTTTGGTTATAAAGTTTGTTTGTTTTTTACAAATGATAAAAAATAAAATAAATGCTCTTACTGGCATTCGAACCTGCTATTTTAGGTTCTATAGGCTGATGCTCTAGAAAACCACCAAACAGCTTATGTAAATATAGAATATTTTTGTTAATTAAACATAATTTTCAATAGTTTTGAAAGATGTCAATCTACAAATACAATAAACACTTTTTTACAAATATTGTTTCAAACTACAAATTACCATATTAAATAAAACATTTTCTGTGGCTTAAAACAGTATTTAAAAAAGAAAATATAGTGTATAATACAAAATACTCGAGTTGACCTTTGCGATTTAAATTTTAGTAAAATCTATACAAATTAAAAATAGATGACATCTTTTCCAAGAATTATCTTTCTTTCAGTAGTTGACCTTTCCGTTTTTAATTTCCGTAGTACAATGACAAAGAGAACTCTGTAGATGTTTATATAACAAAATTTTGAATATTTTTGAACAAAAAAAACTTTTCTCAAAATAAAATGTCAAAGTGGTGTAAAAATAATAATACGTTCATATATTTCTATATTTTAAAAAATTTACACACAAAAAATATTAATATTTCTCTTTTTAAATAAAATTTTAACATTTTAATTTTTGCACATTTCTATGGAAAACCAAAATTACTTTTAATGCCTTATTTATATAAATAGAAAACGTTAATCCCGTCTTAGCCAACACATCATAAAAACAAAAAAAAAAAATTTCCCAAATTGTCATTTTTACCCATAAATTAAGCTTTATTAGTTTGACCCAGATATGCACATAAACAGGAAACTGTGACATCTGTCGTGTCAAAACGTCGTCAAAAAGTGAAAAATGAACACACATTTCATTCAAGCATTTACACATTTTTTGTATTATCAGCTCAACGTACGCCTAATACAAATTTGAAAACTTTATTTATCCAACTTCCCATTTTTGTATCAAGCTGAAATTTTACTTAATTAATTATTTTTAAAGAAAAACACGAGTTTATTTAAAGGAATGAACAAACTATTTTATTAAATTGATAACATAATAACTTTTGTTTGATTTTTTAATAAAAGGGAAATTATTCTTTTATTATAGAAATATATGGATGTCAATGTGGAGGTTTTCCCCCTTACATAAACTTGGTTGTTGATTTTTTTAAAATTATTTTTTTATTATACTTGTTATTAGAAAATTACCTTGCTGTGTTAAGAATATTGTGTCATTTTCATCGTTTTCTTTTGACATTTTGCATCATTTTTTGTATTTTGGGTTTTTTTTTTGCTGGAAACAACGTCAATAATACCGTGTCGAAAAGCAACTGCGTTATTGAAACGGGAAAGCTAAATAATGTTGAATTTAAATGTTAAAACTTGAAGAGAATGAAAATAATGTTCTATTTTACACAAACAATGTAATACGCCAACGTGCCTGGTGTATAAAAAATGTTCCGGTGGTAATGTAAAGCTATGTACTTTCTTCTATTAAAACAATCAGATAAAGCCATGTTTCAACCACAAAATGTGTAAAAATTCGCTATGCTATAAGTAAAAATTAAAAAATGTGTCATGTAAAGAAGATTTTAGTTAAAACTATTAGCATTTCGCGCATGTTAAGCTTTGCAAAGGCTCTAAAACCATTTTTCTTGTATTTGAAACATAAAATTTAATTTTCTTTATTATGAAGTAATTAAAGTAAGTGCATCATCTGAAAGCCATCTCATGTTGAGGGATTTGTATCTTTTTTTTAGGGGGAGCTACCACCTACTTCCAAGCGCGTCCTCAGGTAGTGGATAGCGAAAAGTGCTTTAGATATAAGAGTTAGCTGTGAATAGCAAATAAACAGTTGTGGACCAACTGGTTTGCAGTTATGGAGGATGAGGTGAAGTATTCCAGTGGTTAGAATATTTACTAAAAACATCTCAGAAATCCATGGAAATGATTGCAAAATGCGAGTATAGGGCGCTCTAACTCTAAACCCTGGTAGATGAAACTCGTTAGCTAGGGATAGCAGTTCATCTAGGAGAGAAATCTCCAAAAATAAACACCTGCTGCTTTGCAGAGGATCTTGGATGATCAAAGGCTATGGGAGCAAGGGGCTCCTAGTAGCACATATGTAGATATTAATTTATACATATATAAATAAATATTTAAAGTATCGTCAATTTTTTTGGTTATCTAAATTAAAGTTTTTTAATTATTTTTTTAGAAATAATGAAAAAGGAAAAAAAAGTGCTCTTACTGAGATTCGAACCTGCTATATTAGGTTTTATAGGCTTAAGCTCTAGAAAACCACCACACAGCTTATGTAAATTTAGAATATTTTTGTTAATTAAACATAATTTTCAATAACTTTGAAAGATGTAAATCTACAAATACAATAAACACTTTTTTTACAAATATTGTTTCAAACTACCAATTACCATATTAAATGAAACATTTTCTGTGGCTTAAAACAGTATTTAAAAAAGAAAATATAGTGTATAATACAAAATACTCGAAATGACCTTTGCGATTAAAATTTTAATAAAATCTATACAAATTAAAAATAGATGACATCTTTTCCAAGAATTATCTTTTTTTCAGTAGTTGACCTTTCCGTTTTTAATTTCCGTAGTACAATGACAAAGAAAACTCTGTAGATGTTTATATAACAAAATTTTGAATATTTTTGAACAAAAAACCTTTTCTCAAAATAAAATGTCAAAGTGGTGTAAAAATAATAATACGTTGATATGTTTCTATATTTTTATAAAATTTACACACAAAAAATATTAATATTTCTCTTTTTGAATAAAATTTTAACATTTTAATTTTTGCACATTTCTATGGAAAACCAAAATTACTTTTAATGCCTTATTTATATAAATAGAAAACGTTAATCCCGACTTAGCCAACAAATCATAAAAACAAAAAAAGATTCCCAAATTGTCATTTTTACCCATAAATTAAGCTTTATTAGTTTGACCCAGATATGCACATAAACAGGAAACTGTGACATCTGTCGTGTCAAAACGTCGTCAAAAAGTGAAAAATGAACACACATTTCATTCAAGCATATAAAAATTTTTTGTATTATCAGCTCAACGTACGCCTAATACAAATTTGAATACTTTATTTATCCAACTTCCCATTTTTGTATTAAGCTGAAATTTTACTTAATAAATAATTTTTAAAGAAAAACACGAGTTTATTTAAAGTAATGAACAAACTATTTTATTAAATTGATAACATAATCACTTTTGTTTGATTTTTTTAAAAAAGGGAAATTATTCTTTTATTATAGAAATTTATGGATGTCAATGTGGAGGTTTTCCCCCTTACATAAACTTGGTTGTTGATTTTTTTTTAATTAATTTTTTTATTATGCTTGTCATTAGAAAATTACCTTGCTGTGTTAAGATAATTGTGTCATTTTCATCGTTTTCTTTTGACATTTTGCATCATTTTTGTATTTTGGTTGTTTTTTTTTGTTGGAAACAACGTCAATAATACCGTGTCGAAAAGCAACTGCGTTATTGAAACGGGAAAGCTAAATAATGTTGAATTTAAATGTTAAAACTTAAAGAGAATTAAACAAATGTTCTATACTTCACTAATGATATAATACGCCAAAGTGCTTGGTGTATAAAAAATGTTCCGGCGGTAATGTAAAGCTATCTACTTTCTCCTATTAAAACAATCAGATAAAGCCATGTTTCAACCACAAAATGTGTAAAAATTCGCTATGCTATAAGTAAAAATTAAAAAATGTATCATGTAAAGAAGATTTTAGTTAAAACTATTAGCATTTCGTGCATGTTTAGCTTTGCAAAGGCTCTAAAACCATTTTTCTTGTATTTGAAACATAAAATTGAATTTTTCTTTATTATGAAGTAATTAAAGTAAGTGCATCATCTGAAAGCCATCTCATGTTGAGGGATTTGTATCTTTTTTCTAGGGGGAGCTACCACCTTCTTCCAAGCGCGTGCTCAGGTAGCGGATAGGGAAAAGTGCTTTAGATATAAGAATTAGCTGTGAATAGCAAATAAACAGTTGTGGACCAACTAGTTTGCAGTTATGGAGGATGGGGTGAAGTATTCCAGTGGTTAGAATATTTACTAAAAACATCTCAGAAATCCAGGGAAATGATTGCAAAATACGAGTATAGGGCGCTCTAACTCTAAACCCGGGTAGATGAAACTCGTTAGCTAGGGATAGCAGTTCATCTAGGAGAGAAATCTCCAAAAATAAACACCTGCTGCCTTGCAGATGATCTTGGATGATCAAAGGCTATGGGAGCCAAGGGCTCCTAGTAGCACATATGTAGATATTAATTTATACATATATAAAAAAAAATATTTAAAGTATCGTCAATTTTTTTGGTTATAAAGTTTGTTTGTTTTTTACAAATAATAAAAAAAAAAATAAATGCTCTTACTGGCATTCGAACCTGCTATTTTAGGTTCTATAGGCTGATGCTCTAGAAAACCACCAAACAGCTTATGTAAATATAGAATATTTTTGTTAATTAAACATAATTTTCAATAGTTTTGAAAGATGTCAATCTACAAATACAATTAACACTTTTTTACAAATATTGTTTCAAACTACAAATTACCATATTAAATAAAACATTTTCTGTGGCTTAAAACAGTATTTAAAAAAGAAAATATAGTGTATAATACAAAATACTCGAGTTGACCTTTGCGATTTAAATTTTAGTAAAATCTATACAAATTAAAAATAGATGACATCTTTTCCAAGAATTATCTTTCTTTCAGTAGTTGACCTTTCCGTTTTTAATTTCCGTAGTACAATGACAAAGAGAACTCTGTAGATGTTTATATAACAAAATTTTGAATATTTTTGAACAAAAAACCTTTTCTAAAAATAAAATGTCAAAGTGGTGTAAAAATAATAATACGTTCATATGTTTCTATATTTAAAAAAATTTACACACAAAAAATATTAATATTTCTCTTTTTGAATAAAATTTTAACATTTTAATTTTTGCACATTTCTATGGAAAACCAAAATTACTTTTAATGCCTTATTTATATAAATAGAAAACGTTAATCCCGTCTTAGCCAACACATCATAAAAACAAAAAAAGATTCCCAAATTGTCATTTTTACCCATAAATTAAGCTTTATTAGTTTGACCCAGATATGCACATAAACAGGAAACTGTGACATCTGTCGTGTCAAAACGTCGTCAAAAAGTGAAATATGAACACACATTTCATTCAAGCATATAAAATTGTTTTGTATTATCAGCTCAACGTACGCCTAATACAAATTTGAATACTTAATTTATACAACTTTTCATTTTTGTATCAAGCTGAAATTTTACTTAATTAATTATTTTTAAAGAAAAACACGAGTTTATTTAAATGGATGAACAAACTATTTTATTAAATTGATAACATAATAACTTTTGTTTGATTTTTTTAAAAAAGGGAAATTATTCTTTTATTATAGAAATATATGGATGTCAATGTGGAGGTTTTCCCCCTTACATAAACTTGGTTGTTGATTTTTTTTAATATTATTTTTCTATTATGCTTGTCATTAGAAAATTACCTTGCTGTGTTAAGATAATTGTGTCATTTTCATCGTTTTCTTTTGACATTTTGCATCATTTTTGTATTTTGGGTTTTTTTTTTTGCTGGAAACAACGTCAATAATACCGTGTCGAAAAGCAACTGCGTTATTGAAACGGGAAAGCTAAATAATGTTGAATTTATATGTAGAAACTTGAAGAGAATTAAACAAATGTTCTATATTACACAAATGATATAATACGCCAAAGTGCTTGGTGTATAAAAAATGTTCCGGCGGTAATGTAAAGCTATCTACTTTCTCCTATTAAAACAATCAGATAAAGCCATGTTTCAACCACAAAATGTGTAAAAATTCGCTATGCTAAAAGTAAAAATTAAAAAATGTGTCATGTAAAGAAGATTTTAGTTAAAACTATTAGCATTTCGTGCATGTTAAGCTTTGCAAAGGCTCTAAAACCATTTTTCTTGTATTTGAAACATAAAATTGAATTTTCTTTATTATGAAGTAATTAAAGTAAGTGCATCATCTGAAAGCCATCTCATGTTGAGGGATTTGTATCTTTTTTCTAGGGGGAGCTACCACCTTCTTCCAAGCGCGTCCTCAGGTAGCGGATAGGGAAAAGTGCTTTAGATATAAGAGTTAGCTGTGAATAGCAAATAAACAGTTGTGGACCAACTGGTTTGCAGTTATGGAGGATGAGGTAAAGTATTTCAGTGGTTAGAATATTTACTAAAAAGATCTCAGAAATCCAGGGAAATGATTGCAAAATGCGAGTATAGGGCGCTCTAACTCTAAACCCGGGTAGATGAAACTCGTTAGCTAGGGATAGCAGTTCATCTAGGAGAGAAATCTCCAAAAATAAACACCTGCTGCCTTGCAGATGATCTTGGATGATCAAAGGCTATGGGAGCCCGGGGCTCCTAGTAGCACATATGTAGATATTAATTTATACATATATAAATAAATATTTAAAGTATCGTCAATTTTTTTGGTTATCTAAAATGAAGTTTTTTAATTTTTTATTTACAAATGATGAAAAAGGAAAAAAAGTGCTCTTACTGGGATTCGAACCTGCTATTTTAGCTTCTATAGGCTGATGCTCTAGAAAACCACCAAACAGCTTATATAATTTAGAATATTTTTGTTAATTAAACATAATTTTCAATAGCTTTGAAAGATGTAAATCTACAAATACAATAAACACTTTTTTACAAATATTGTTTCAAACTACAAATTACCATATTAAATGAAACATTTTCTGTGGCTTAAAACAGTATTTCAAAAAGAAAATATAGTGTATAATACAAAATACTCGAGTTGACCTTTGCAATTTAAATTTTAGTAAAATCTATACAAATTAAAAATAGATGACATCTTTTCCAAGAATTATCTTTCTTTCAGTAGTTGACCTTTCCGTTTTTAATTTCCGTAGTACAATGACAAAGAGAACTCTGTAGATGTTTATATAACAAAATTTTGAATATTTTTGAACAAAAAAACCTTTTCTCAAAATAGTAGTGTCAAAGTGGTGTAAAAATAATAATACGTTGATATGTTTCTATATTTTAAAAAATTTACACACAAAAAATATTAATATTTCTCTTTTTAAATAAAATTTTAACATTTTAATTTTTGCACATTTCTATGGAAAACCAAAATTACTTTTAATGCCTTATTTATATAAATAGAAAACGTAAATCCCGTCTTAGCCAACACATCATAAAAACAAAAAAAGATCCCCCCCAACATCCCCTTTAACCTTAAAAAACAGAAAGAAAGAAAAGTATGTGGCATCGTGTGGACTAGCAACCCAGCACACTATTGCCATGAACAGTGGGCGGAGATTCTGGCCCACACAAAGAACGTGATTAGAATGTTTCAATATATGGCGACTACCATATTTGGGAGAGCTATATTAATAAACAACTTGGTCATCCCGAAGATAATCTACTTAGCAAATATAGTAGAACCTCCTCCTAATTTCATAAATAACATCAATACCACTATCAGAAATTTTATTTTCAAAAACACAATAAGGAATATAAAACATACAACACTCATACAAGACAAAAAAGAAGGAGGGATAGGCTTACAAGACATTCACACAAAAATCAAAACGCTTAGAATAAAATTTGTAGGGAAAGTAGTAAGGTCTCCCAATAACTTCCCCTTAGTATTATATTATTTTGGACTTAGACTAAACAAACTCCTCCCCATTCAAAACAACACACCCCATCATTTTGGTAACCATACACATCCTTTCTACAGATCACTCACAAGACACCTACCCAGCAATGAAAACATAACGCACCACGACTCAAAAACAATATACACTATACTCAGAGACAAGTTGAAAGAAAACCTAGAAGTTAGAATAAAGTGGGTCAGGGAGTTAGGGGTTAAACCAACCAACTGGACAGACACATTCACGCATTTACACAATAAATACATAACACCCAAAGCACGAGAAGTGGCCTACAGATTACTCTTCGGGATGACCCCAATAAAAGGAAGACTCAACTACAACAGGGTTCAAATATACCTGTGTAATTTGTAAAAAAGAAAACCAAAACCCAGAGAAACACTTATTTAGTGAATGTGAGCTGATTGAGGAAGCAAAAAAAACTTTAGAAGATATTATTGACGCAAACAGTCAAACCTGTGCAAATGTAAATACTGCTATTTTCTTTAATAAAGTACCTAAAGCCATAAATAAAAAACTAAGAGACATCAATGTAATTATTTTATCAGAATATAGAAACCTTATTTGGAATACCTACCTACAAATTGTTTACCATAATAAACTATTTAACACAGTATTATTAGATCACATTTTTAAGAAAATTATTGAACGCAAAGTGAAACAATATAGCGCTAAATAAAAATACCAAGATTGTCCATTAACTTAAAGAAAAGGGAATATGTATATAAATATGTGTATGCGAGTGTGTATGCGTGTGTATAGATATATATCCCAAATTATCTTTTTTATATATTAAAAGACCCTGTAACCATATAATTAGAAAAGCTAGTACTCCAAAAAAAAAAACAGTGATCGCCCCTTGAAATTGACAAAGGTTAAGACAATTCAAGACAGTATACAATCACGAAGGCCACGCCTTGACCTTGTGACTGTAGAGTAGTGTAGACACTTAAACCAAAGTTTTGATCTACAAAGACGAGAGAGTTAGGCAGGAGAAAACGAGAGATCTCATCCGACTAAAACAGAGAATCATATCGAAATGGAACATTAGGCCGGCAAGTCAAGGAACGGAAACACAATAAGGAACCAGGAGCGAACACGTGAAAACCCAAGAAAAGGGAAAGAAATCAAGAACAAGGGCAGACCTTTACGTTTTATGTAAACACTGTTTTTCTTGTTGTTCCTGTATTGAGAATCAGGCATGACCACATGATATCTAAGCAAACAATTCTTTGTATAAATTTGTACTTTTTAACAATTATGTCCATAGTGACTTCTTTACAAGTATTGAAAAAATACCACCACTATCCGTATTGTGCATACCTGTGCAGTCTACATACAAATATATTATTTCTTACTACCTTGCAGACGTTTACCTTGCAGTTGATTACAGTCTGTACAGATGTTATTCTTCTTCTGTTTTTTCTAATATTGAGCATCAACATAACCTCATATCTCAACAAGCTTCTACATCAAATTGTTACTAAATTAGTATTTAGTTTCATTTTTTTTTTACATATGTCAAAGTTTTTTTTTTTTTTTTTTTTTTTACATATGTCAAAGTTTTTACTATTGTTAAAAAAAAAAATTCTCCACCACCATTGTCAATATTGCGCATGCTTGTGCAGTCTACAGAGAAATAATATATTAAAGAGGGGAAGAGGAAAAATTAAAAAAGGGGGAAAAAAAGGGGGAAAATATTCAAGAAAAAAAAAAGTATATATATATACATATATATATAGATATATAGATACATATAAAATAACTTTTAATACGACTCTAATTGGTCCCTGTGACCAAAAAAAAAAAAATGCCACAGAGAAATTGTTTCTGAACAGAAACTCCCGATATACTGACTCTAGCAGACAGGATTTCCACCTTGATGATGAGGAAGTAGTTTTCCAAATCTCAAGGGAGGAAATCAAAAATTGTCATTAAAAGGGAGACAACAAAAGAAACAATATAAATGATTAAATGCTTATGTTCGCATAAGTGTGTACACACATAGATGTGTATGCACGTTTGATAGAAGTTAATATAAAGAACTGGGGTAATGTAGCAAAGCACAAAGGAAATAACCATAAGCAATGTAGACAAAGTGGAAAAAAATGTGACTACGCTGTTTAAAATGTTTTAATATCAATTTAAGTTTCTACTTTCACTCTTTGATTGTTTCTATTTAACTATCTATTGTTGACATTCTCACCACATATATTTTAAGAACATTAAATTTCAAAAATATTCATTATATGCTATTGGAAAAAAATAACGCCATACACAAAACAATTTAAATCGTTAAAATATTATGACAACCTAAATGTAACTATATACTATATTCAATTCTATGTTTTGCAATCATTGTACTTTAAAATGAAAATACTTAATTTGTACGCTTACTAAAAAAAATATGCATCTTTCGTTATTAAAAAAAAAATAATAATAAAAAAAAAAAGCCCAATAAAGAGGCCAATAGCCCAAAAAAGAGGCAATGCCCCAAAAAGAGGCAAAGAAAAGAGGCAAAGGCCCAAGGATTCCTAGGATGTAAACAGCTCGACAACTGAAATCAAAAGCTAAAAAGCTGAGGTATCCTTTAAAAAAAAAAAAAAATAAATAAAAAAATTGTCATTTTTAGCCATAAATTAAGCGTTATTAGTTTGACCCAGATATGCACATAAACAGGAAACTGTGACATCTGTCGTGTCAAAACGTCGTCAAAAAGTGAAAAATGAACACACATTTCATTCAAGCATATAAAATTTTTTTGTATTATCAGCTCAACGTACGCCTAATACAAATTTGAATACTTTATTTATCCAACTTCCCATTTTTGTATCAAGCTGAAATTTTACTTAATTAATTATTTTTAAAGAAAAACACGAGTTTATTTAAAGGAATGAACAAACTATTTTATTAAATTGATAACATAATAACTTTTGTTTGATTTTTTAATAAAAGGGAAATTATTCTTTTATTATAGAAATATATGGATGTCAATGTGGAGGTTTTCCCCCTTAGAAAAACTTGGTTGTTGATTTTTTTTTAAATTATTTTATTATATGCTTGTCATTAGAAAATTACCTTGCTGTGTTAAGATAATTTATGTCATTTTCGTCGTTTTCTTTTGACATTTTGCATCATTTTTGTATTTTGGGTTTTTTTTTTTGCTGGAAACAACGTCAATAATACCGTGTCGAAAAGCAACTGCGTTATTGAAACGGGAAAGCTAAATAATGTTGAATTTATATGTAGAAACTTGAAGACCACCAAACAAATGTTGTATATTCCACGAATGATATAATACGCCAAAGTGCTTGGTGTATAAAAAATTTTCCGGCGGTAATGTAAAGCTATCTACTTTCTCCTATTAAAACAATCAGATAAAGCCATGTTTCAACCACAAAATGTGTAAAAATTCGCTATGCTATAAGTAAAAATTAAAAAATGTATCATGTAAAGAAGATTTTAGTTAAAACTATTAGCATTTCGTGCATGTTTAGCTTTGCAAAGGCTCTAAAACCATTTTTCTTGTATTTGAAACATAAAATTGAATTTTTCTTTATTATGAAGTAATTAAAGTAAGTGCATCATCTGAAAGCCATCTCATGTTGAGGGATTTGTATCTTTTTTCTAGGGGGAGCCACCACCTTCTTCCAAGCGCGTGCTCAGGTAGCGGATAGGGAAAAGTGCTTTAGATATAAGAATTAGCTGTGAATAGCAAATAAACAGTTGTGGACCAACTAGTTTGCAGTTATGGAGGATGAGGTGAAGTATTCCAGTGGTTAGAATATTTACTAAAAACATCTCAGAAATCCAGGGAAATGATTGCAAAATACGAGTATAGGGCGCTCTAACTCTAAACCCGGGTAGATGAAACTCGTTAGCTAGGGATAGCAGTTCATCTAGGAGAGAAATCTCCAAAAATAAACACCTGCTGCCTTGCAGATGATCTTGGATGATCAAAGGCTATGGGAGCCAAGGGCTCCTAGTAGCACATATGTAGATATTAATTTATACATATATAAAAAAAAATATTTAAAGTATCGTCAATTTTTTTGGTTATAAAGTTTGTTTGTTTTTTACAAATGGTAAAAAAAAATAAATGCTCTTACTGGGATTCGAACCTGCTATTTTAGGTTCTATAGGCTGATGCTCTAGAAAACCACCAAACAGCTTATGTAAATATAGAATATTTTTGTTAATTAAACATAATTTTCAATAGCTTTGAAAGATGTAAATCTACAAATACAATAAACACTTTTTTACAAATATTGTTTCAAACTACAAATTACCATATTAAATGAAACATTTTCTGTGGCTTAAAACAGTATTTAAAAAAGAAAATATAGTGTATAATACAAAATACTCGAGTTGACCTTTGCGATTTAAATTTAAGTAAAATCTACACAAATTAAAAATAGATGACATCTTTTCCAAGAATTATCTTTCTTTCAGTAGTTGACCTTTCCGTTTTTAATTTCCGTAGTACAATGACAAAGAGAACTCTGTAGATGTTTATATAACAAAATTTTAAATATTTTTGAACAAAAAAACCTTTTCTCAAAATAGTAGTGTCAAAGTGGTGTAAAAATAATAATACGTTGATATGTTTCTATATTTTAAAAAATTTACACACAAAAAATATTAATATTTCTCTTTTTAAATAAAATTTTAACATTTTAATTTTTGCACATTTCTATGGAAAACCAAAATTACTTTTAATGCCTTATTTATATAAATAGAAAACGTTAATCCCGTCTTAGCCAACACATCATAAAAACAAAAAAAGATCCCCCCCAACATCCCCTTTAACCTTAAAAAACAGAAAGAAAGAAAAGTATGTGGCATCGTGTGGACTAGCAACCCAGCACACTATTGCCATGAACAGTGGGCGGAGATTCTGGCCCACACAAAGAACGTGATTAGAATGTTTCAATATATGGCGACTACCATATTTGGGAGAGCTATATTAATAAACAACTTGGTCATCCCGAAGATAATCTACTTAGCAAATATAGTAGAACCTCCTCCTAATTTCATAAATAACATCAATACCACTATCAGAAATTTTATTTTCAAAAACACAATAAGGAATATAAAACATACAACACTCATACAAGACAAAAAAGAAGGAGGGATAGGCTTACAAGACATTCACACAAAAATCAAAACGCTTAGAATAAAATTTGTAGGGAAAGTAGTAAGGTCTCCCAATAACTTCCCCTTAGTATTATATTATTTTGGACTTAGACTAAACAAACTCCTCCCCATTCAAAACAACACACCCCATCATTTTGGTAACCATACACATCCATTCTACAGATCACTCACAAGACACCTACCCAGCAATGAAAACATAACGCACCACGACTCAAAAACAATATACACTATACTCAGAGACAAGTTGAAAGAAAACCTAGAAGTTAGAATAAAGTGGGTCAGGGAGTTAGGGGTTAAACCAACCAACTGGACAGACACATTCACGCATTTACACAATAAATACATAACACCCAAAGCACGAGAAGTGGCCTACAGATTACTCTTCGGGATGACCCCAATAAAAGGAAGACTCAACTACAACAGGGTTCAAATATACCTGTGTAATTTGTAAAAAAGAAAACCAAAACCCAGAGAAACACTTATTTAGTGAATGTGAGCTGGTTGAGGAAGCAAAAAAAACTTTAGAAGATATTATTGACGCAAACAGTCAAACCTGTGCAAATGTAAATACTGCTATTTTCTTTAATAAAGTACCTAAAGCCATAAATAAAAAACTAAGAGACATCAATGTAATTATTTTATCAGAATATAGAAACCTTATTTGGAATACCTACCTACAAATTGTTTACCATAATAAACTATTTAACGCAGTATTATTAGATCACATTTTTAAGAAAATTATTGAACGCAAAGTGAAACAATATAGCGCTAAATAAAAATACCAAGATTGTCCATTAACTTAAAGAAAAGGGAATATGTATATAAATATGTGTATGCGAGTGTGTATGCGTGTGTATAGATATATATCCCAAATTATCTTTTTTATATATTTAAAGACCCTGTAACCATATAATTAGAAAAGCTAGTACTCCAAAAAAAAAAAACAGTGATCGCCCCTTGAAATTGACAAAGGTTAAGACAATTCAAGACAGTATACAATCACGAAGGCCACGCCTTGACCTTGTGACTGTAGAGTAGTGTAGACACTTAAACCAAAGTTTTGATCTACAAAGACGAGAGAGTTAGGCAGGAGAAAACGAGAGATCTCATCCGACTAAAACAGAGAATCATATCGAAATGGAACATTAGGCCGGCAAGTCAAGGAACGGAAACACAATAAGGAACCAGGAGCGAACACGTGAAAACCCAAGAAAAGGGAAAGAAATCAAGAACAAGGGCAGACCTTTACGTTTTATGTAAACACTGTTTTTCTTGTTGTTCCTGTATTGAGAATCAGGCATGACCACATGATATCTAAGCAAACAATTCTTTGTATAAATTTGTACTTTTTAACAATTATGTCCATAGTGACTTCTTTACAAGTATTGAAAAAATACCACCACTATCCGTATTGTGCATACCTGTGCAGTCTACATACAAATATATTATTTCTTACTACCTTGCAGACGTTTACCTTGTAGTCGATTACAGTCTGTACAGATGTTATTCTTCTTCTGTTTTTTCTAATATTGAGCATCAACATAACCTCATATCTCAACAAGCTTCTACATCAAATTGTTACTAAATTAGTATTTAGTTTCATTTTTTTTTTACATATGTCAAAGTTTTTACTATTGTTAAAAAAAAAATTATCCACCACCATTGTCAATATTGCGCATGCTTGTGCAGTCTACAGAGAAATAATATATTAAAGAGGGGAAGAGGAAAAATTAAAAAAGGGGGAAAAAAAAGGGGGAAAATATTCAAGAAAAAAAAAAGTATATATATATACATATATATATAGATATATAGATACGTATAAAATAACTTTTAATACGACTCTAATTGGTCCCTGTGACCAAAAAAAAAAAAAAAAAAAACCCAATAAAGAGGCCAATAGCCCAAAAAAGAGGCAATGCCCAAAAAAGAGGCAAAGAAAAAAGGCAAAGGCCCAAGGATTCCTAGGATGTAAACAGCTCGACAACTGAAGTCAAAAGCTAAAAAGCTGAGGTATCCTTTAAAAAAAAAAAAAGCCATAAATTAAGCTTTATTAGTTTGACCCAGATATGCACATAAACAGGAAACTGTGACATCTGTCGTGTCAAAACGTCGTCAAAAAGTGAAAAATGAACACACATTTCATTCAAGCATATAAAATTTTTTTGTATTATCAGCTCAACGTACGCCTAATACAAATTTGAATACTTTATTTATCCAACTTCCCATTTTTTGTATCAAGCTGAAATTTTACTTAATTAATTATTTTTAAAGAAAAACACGAGTTTATTTAAAGGAATGAACAAACTATTTTATTAAATTGATAACATAATAACTTTTGTTTGATTTTTTAATAAAAGGGAAATTATTCTTTTATTATAGAAATATATGGATGTTAATGTGGAGGTTTTCCCCCTTAGAAAAACTTGGTTGTTGATTTTTTTTTTAAATTATTTTATTATATGCTTGTCATTAGAAAATTACCTTGCTGTGTTAAGATAATTTATGTCATTTTCGTCGTTTTCTTTTGACATTTTGCATCATTTTTGTATTTTGGGTTTTTTTTTTTGCTGGAAACAACGTCAATAATACCGTGTCGAAAAGCAACTGCGTTATTGAAACGGGAAAGCTAAATAATGTTGAATTTATATGTAGAAACTTGAAGACCATTAAACAAATGTTGTATATTCCACAAATGATATAATACGCCAAAGTGCTTGGTGTATAAAAAATGTTCCGGCGGTAATGTAAAGCTATCTACTTTCTCCTATTAAAACAATCAGATAAAGCCATGTTTCAACCACAAAATGTGTAAAAATTCGCTATGCTATAAGTAAAAATTAAAAAATGTATCATGTAAAGAAGATTTTAGTTAAAACTATTAGCATTTCGTGCATGTTTAGCTTTGCAAAGGCTCTAAAACCATTTTTCTTGTATTTGAAACATAAAATTGAATTTTTCTTTATTATGAAGTAATTAAAGTAAGTGCATCATCTGAAAGCCATCTCATGTTGAGGGATTTGTATCTTTTTTCTAGGGGGAGCTACCACCTTCTTCCAAGCGCGTGCTCAGGTAGCGGATAGGGAAAAGTGCTTTAGATATAAGAATTAGCTGTGAATAGCAAATAAACAGTTGTGGACCAACTAGTTTGCAGTTATGGAGGATGAGGTGAAGTATTCCAGTGGTTAGAATATTTACTAAAAACATCTCAGAAATCCAGGGAAATGATTGCAAAATACGAGTATAGGGCGCTCTAACTCTAAACCCGGGTAGATGAAACTCGTTAGCTAGGGATAGCAGTTCATCTAGGAGAGAAATCTCCAAAAATAAACACCTGCTGCCTTGCAGATGATCTTGGATGATCAAAGGCTATGGGAGCCAAGGGCTCCTAGTAGCACATATGTAGATATTAATTTATACATATATAAAAAAAATATTTAAAGTATCGTCAATTTTTTTGGTTATAAAGTTTGTTTGTTTTTTACAAATGATAAAAAAAAAAATGCTCTTACTGGGATTCGAACCTGCTATTTTAGGTTCTATAGGCTGATGCTCTAGAAAACCACCAAGAGCTTATGTAAATATAGAATATTTTTGTTAATTAAACATAATTTTCAATAGCTTTGAAAGATGTAAATCTACAAATACAATAAACACTTTTTTACAAATATTGTTTCAAACTACAAATTACCATATTAAATGAAACATTTTCTGTGGCTTAAAACAGTATTTAAAAAAGAAAATATAGTGTATAATACAAAATACTCGAGTTGACCTTTGCGATTTAAATTTTAGTAAAATCTATACAAATTAAAAATAGATGACATCTTTTCCAAGAATTATCTTTCTTTCAGTAGTTGACCTTTCCGTTTTTAATTTCCGTAGTACAATGACAAAGAGAACTCTGTAGATGTTTATATAACAAAATTTTGAATATTTTTGAACAAAAAAACCTTTTCTCAAAATAAGATGTCAAAGTGGTGTTAAAATAATAATACGTTGATATGTTTCTATATTTTTAAAAATTTACACACAAAAAATATTAATATTTCTCTTTTTGAATAAAATTTTAACATTTTAATTTTTGCACATTTCTATGTAAAACCAAAATTACTTTTAATGCCTTATTTATATAAATAGAAAACGTAAATCCCGTCTTAGCCAACACATCATAAAAACAAAAAAAAAGAATCCCAAATTGTCATTTTTACCCATAAATTAAGCTTTATTAGTTTGACCCAGATATGCACATAAACAGGAAACTGTGACATCTGTCGTGTCAAAACGTCGTCAAAAAGTGAAAAATGAACACACATTTCATTCAAGCATATAAAATTTTTTTGTATTATCAGCTCAACGTACGCCTAATACAAATTTGAATACTTTATTTATCCAACTTCCCATTTTTGTATCAAGCTGAAATTTTACTTAATTAATTACTTTTAAAGAAAAACACGAGTTTATTTAAAGGAATGAACAAACTATTTTATTAAATTGATAACATAACTTTTGTTTGATTTTTTTAAAAAAGGGAAATTATTCTTTTATTATAGAAATATATGGATGTCAATGTGGAGGTTTTCCCCCTTAGAAAAACTTGGTTGTTGATTTTTTTTTAAATTATTTTTTTATATGCTTGTCATTAGAAAATTACCTTGCTGTGTTAAGATAATTTATGTCATTTTCGTCGTTTTCTTTTGACATTTTGCATCATTTTTGTATTTTGGGTTTTTTTTTTTGCTGGAAACAACGTCAATAATACCGTGTCGAAAAGCAACTGCGTTATTGAAACGGGAAAGCTAAATAATGTTGAATTTATATGTAGAAACTTGAAGACCACCAAACAAATGTTGTATATTCCACGAATGATATAATACGCCAAAGTGCTTGGTGTATAAAAAATGTTCCGGCGGTAATGTAAAGCTATCTACTTTCTCCTATTAAAACAATCAGATAAAGCCATGTTTCAACCACAAAATGTGTAAAAATTCGCTATGCTATAAGTAAAAATTAAAAAATGTATCATGTAAAGAAGATTTTAGTTAAAACTATTAGCATTTCGTGCATGTTTAGCTTTGCAAAGGCTCTAAAACCATTTTTCTTGTATTTGAAACATAAAATTGAATTTTTCTTTATTATGAAGTAATTAAAGTAAGTGCATCATCTGAAAGCCATCTCATGTTGAGGGATTTGTATCTTTTTTCTAGGGGGAGCTACCACCTTCTTCCAAGCGCGTGCTCAGGTAGCGGATAGAGAAAAGTGCTTTAGATATAAGAATTAGCTGTGAATAGCAAATAAACAGTTGTGGACCAACTAGTTTGCAGTTATGGAGGATGAGGTGAAGTATTCCAGTGGTTAGAATATTTACTAAAAACATCTCAGAAATCCAGGGAAATGATTGCAAAATACGAGTATAGGGCGCTCTAACTCTAAACCCGGGTAGATGAAACTCGTTAGCTAGGGATAGCAGTTCATCTAGGAGAGAAATCTCCAAAAATAAACACCTGCTGCCTTGCAGATGATCTTGGATGATCAAAGGCTATGGGAGCCAAGGGCTCCTAGTAGCACATATGTAGATATTAATTTTTACATATATAAAAAAAAATATTTAAAGTATCGTCAATTTTTTTGGTTATAAAGTTTGTTTGTTTTTTACAAATGATAAAAAAAAAAAATGCTCTTACCGGGATTCGAACCTGCTATTTTAGGTTCTATAGGCTGATGCTCTAGAAAACCACCAAACAGCTTATGTAAATATAGAATATTTTTGTTAATTAAACATAATTTTCAATAGCTTTGAAAGATGTAAATATACAAATACAATAAACACTTTTTTACAAATATTGTTTCAAACTACAAATTACCATATTAAATGAAACATTTTCTGTGGCTTAAAACAGTATTTAAAAAAGAAAATATAGTGTATAATACAAAATACTCGAGTTGACCTTTGCGATTTAAATTTTAGTAAAATCTATACAAATTAAAAATAGATGACATCTTTTCCAAGAATGATCTTTCTTTCAGTAGTTGACCTTTCCGTTTTTAATTTCCGTAGTACAATGACAAAGAGAACTCTGTAGATGTTTATATAACAAAATTTTGAATATTTTTGAACAAAAAAACCTTTTCTCAAAATAAAATGTCAAAGTGGTGTAAAAATAATAATACGTTCATATATTTCTATATTTTAAAAAATTTACACACAAAAAATATTAATATTTCTCTTTTTGAATAAAATTTTAACATTTTAATTTTTGCACATTTCTATGGAAAACCAAAATTACTTTTAATGCCTTATTTATATAAATAGAAAACGTTAATCCCGTCTTAGCCAACACATCATAAAAACAAAAAAAAGAATCCCTAATTGTCATTTTTACCCATAAATTAAGCTTTATTAGTTTGACCCAGATATGCACATAAACAGGAAACTGTGACATCTGTCGTGTCAAAACGTCGTCAAAAAGTGAAAAATGAACACACATTTCATTCAAGCATATACATTTTTTTTGTATTATCAGCTCAACGTACGCCTAATACAAATTTGAATACTTTATTTATCCAACTTCCCATTTTTGTATCAAGGTGAAATTTTACTTAATTAATTATTTTTAAAGAAAAACACGAGTTTATTTAAAGGAATGAACAAACTATTTTATTAAATTGATAACATAATAACTTTTGTTTGATTATTTAATAAAAGGGAAATTATTCTTTTATTATAGAAATATATGGATGTCAATGTGGAGGTTTTCCCCCTTAGAAAAACTTGGTTGTTGATTTTTTTAAAAATTATTTTATTATATGCTTGTCATTAAAAAATTATCTTGCTGTGTTAAGATAATTTATGTCATTTTCGTCGTTTTCTTTTGACATTTTGCATCATTTTTGTATTTTGGGTTTTTTTTTTTGCTGGAAACAACGTCAAAAATACCGTGTCGAAAAGCAACTGCGTTATTGAAACGGGAAAGCTAAATAATGTTGAATTTATATGTAGAAACTTGAAGACCATGAAACAAATGTTGTATATTCCACAAATGATATAATACGCCAAAGTGCTTGGTGTATAAAATATGTTCCGGCGGTAATGTAAAGCTATCTACTTTCTCCTATTAAAACAATCAGATAAAGCCATGTTTCAACCACAAAATGTGTAAAAATTCGCTATGCTATAAGTAAAAATTAAAAAATGTATCATGTAAAGAAGATTTTAGTTAAAACTATTAGCATTTCGTGCATGTTTAGCTTTGCAAAGGCTCTAAAACCATTTTTCTTGTATTTGAAACATAAAATTGAATTTTTCTTTATTATGAAGTAATTAAAGTAAGTGCATCATCTGAAAGCCATCTCATGTTGAGGGATTTGTATCTTTTTTCTAGGGGGAGCTACCACCTTCTTCCAAGCGCGTGCTCAGGTAGCGGATAGGGAAAAGTGCTTTAGATATAAGAATTAGCTGTGAATAGCAAATAAACAGTTGTTAACCAACTAGTTTGCAGTTATGGAGGATGAGGTGAAGTATTCCAGTGGTTAGAATATTTACTAAAAACATCTCAGAAATCCAGGGAAATGATTGCAAAATACGAGTATAGGGCGCTCTAACTCTAAACCCGGGTAGATAAAACTCGTTAGCTAGGGATAGCAGTTCATCTAGGAGAGAAATCTCCAAAAATAAACACCTGCTGCCTTGCAGATGATCTTGGATGATCAAAGGCTATGGGAGCCAAGGGCTCCTAGTAGCACATATGTAGATATTAATTTATATATATATATAAAAAAATATTTAAAGTATCGTCAATTTTTTTGGTTATAAAGTTTGTTTGTTTTTTACAAATGATAAAAAAAAAATAAATGCTCTTACTGGGATTCGAACCTGCTATTTTAGGTTCTATAGGCTGATGCTCTAGAAAACCATCAAGAGCTTATGTAAATATAGAATATTTTTGTTAATTAAACATAATTTTCAATAGCTTTGAAAGATGTAAATCTACAAATACAATAAACACTTTTTTACAAATATTGTTTTAAACTACAAATTACCATATTAAATGAAACATTTTCTGTGGCTTAAAACAGTATTTAAAAAAGAAAATATAGTGTATAATACAAAATACTCGAGTTGACCTTTGCGAATTAAATTTTAGTAAAATCTATACAAATTAAAAATAGATGACATCTTTTCCAAGAATTATCTTTCTTTCAGTAGTTGACCTTTCCGTTTTTAATTTCCGTAGTATAATGACAAAGAGAACTCTGTAGATGTTTATATAACAAAATTTTGAATATTTTTGAACAAAAAAACCTTTTCTCAAAATAAAATGTCAAAGTGGTTTAAAAATAATAATACGTTCATATATTTCTATATTTTAAAAAATTTACACACAAAAAATATTAATATTTCTCTTTTTGAATAAAATTTTAACATTTTAATTTTTGCACATTTCTATGGAAAACCAAAATTACTTTTAATGCCTTATTTATATAAATAGAAAACGTTAATCCCGTCTTAGCCAACACATCATAAAAACAAATTAAAGAATCCCAAATTGTCATTTTTACCCATAAATTAAGCTTTATTAGTTTGACCCAGATATGCACATAAACAGGAAACTGTGACATCTGTCGTGTCAAAACGTCGTCAAAAAGTGAAAAATGAACACACATTTCATTCAAGCATATAAAAATTTTTTGTATTATCAGCTCAACGTACGCCTAATACAAATTTGAATACTTTATTTATCCAACTTCCCATTTTTGTATCAAGCTGAAATTTTACTTAATTAATTATTTTTAAAGAAAAACACGAGTTTATTTAAAGGAATGAACAAACTATTTTATTAAATTGATAACATAATAACTTTTGTTTGATTTTTTAATAAAAGGGAAATTATTCTTTTATTATAGAAATATATGGATGTCAATGTGGAGGTTTTCCCCCTTAGAAAAACTTAGTTGTTGATTTTTTTTTTAATTATTTTATTATTTGCTTGTCATTAGAAAATTACCTTGCTGTGTTAAGATAATTTATGTCATTTTCGTCGTTTTCATTTGACATTTGGCATCATTTTTGTATTTTGGTTTTGTTTTTTTGCTGGAAACAACGTCAATAATACCGTGTCGAAAAGCAACTGCGTTATTGAAACGGGAAAGCTAAATAATGTTGAATTTATATGTAGAAACTTGAAGACCATGAAACAAATGTTGTATATTCCACAAATGATATAATACGCCAAAGTGCTTGGTGTATAAAGAATGTTCCGGCGGTAATGTAAAGCTATCTACTTTCTCCTATTAAAACAATCAGATAAAGCCATGTTTCAACCACAAAATGTGTAAAAATTCGCTATGCTATAAGTAAAAATTAAAAAATGTATCATGTAAAGAAGATTTTAGTTAAAACTATTAGCATTTCGTGCATTTTTAGCTTTGCAAAGGCTCTAAAACCATTTTTCTTGTATTTGAAACATAAAATTGAATTTTTCTTTATTATGAAGTAATTAAAGTAAGTGCATCATCTGAAAGCCATCTCATGTTGAGGGATTTGTATCTTTTTTCTAGGGGGAGCTACCACCTTCTTCCAAGCGCGTGCTCAGGTAGCGGATAGGGAAAAGTGCTTTAGATATAAGAATTAGCTGTGAATAGCAAATAAACAGTTGTGGACCAACTAGTTTGCAGTTATGGAGGATGAGGTGAAGTATTCCAGTGGTTAGAATATTTACTAAAAACATCTCAGAAATCCAGGGAAATGATTGCAAAATACGAGTATATGGCGCTCTAACTCTAAACCCGGGTAGATGAAACTCGTTAGCTAGGGATAGCAGTTCATCTAGGAGAGAAATCTCCAAAAATAAACACCTGCTGCCTTGCAGATGATCTTGGATGATCAAAGGCTATGGGAGCCAAGGGCTCCTAGTAGCACATATGTAGATATTAATTTATACATATATAAAAAAAATATTTAAAGTATCGTCAACTTTTTTGGTTATAAAGTTTGTTTGTTTTTTACAAATGATAAAAAAAAAATAAATGCTCTTACTGGGATTCGAACCTGCTATTTTAGGTTCTATAGGCTGATGCTCTAGAAAACCACCAAACAGCTTATGTAAATATAGAATATTTTTGTTAATTAAACATAATTTTCAATAGCTTTGAAAGATGTAAATCTACAAATACAATAAACACTTTTTTACAAATATTGTTTCAAACTACAAATTACCATATTAAATGAAACATTTTCTGTGGCTTAAAACAGTATTTAAAAAAGAAAATATAGTGTATAATACAAAATACTCGAGTTGACCTTTGCGATTTAAATTTTAGTAAAATCTATACAAATTAAAAATAGATGACATCTTTTCCAAGAATTATCTTTCTTTCAGTAGTTGACCTTTCCGTTTTTAATTTCCGTAGTACAATGACAAAGAGAACTCTGTAGATGTTTATATAACAAAATTTTGAATATTTTTGAACAAAAAAACCTTTTCTCAAAATAAAATGTCAAAGTGGTTTAAAAATAATAATACGTTCATATATTTCTATATTTTAAAAAATTTACACACAAAAAATATTAATATTTCTCTTTTTGAATAAAATTTTAACATTTTAATTTTTGCACATTTCTATGGAAAACCAAAATTACTTTTAATGCCTTATTTATATAAATAGAAAACGTTAATCCCGTCTTAGCCAACACATCATAAAAACAAATTAAAGAATCCCAAATTGTCATTTTTACCCATAAATTAAGCTTTATTAGTTTGACCCAGATATGCACATAAACAGGAAACTGTGACATCTGTCGTGTCAAAACGTCGTCAAAAAGTGAAAAATGAACACACATTTCATTCAAGCATATAAAAATTTTTTGTATTATCAGCTCAACGTACGCCTAATACAAATTTGAATACTTTATTTATCCAACTTCCCATTTTTGTATCAAGCTGAAATTTTACTTAATTAATTATTTTTAAAGAAAAACACGAGTTTATTTAAAGGAATGAACAAACTATTTTATTAAATTGATAACATAATAACTTTTGTTTGATTTTTTAATAAAAGGGAAATTATTCTTTTATTATAGAAATATATGGATGTCAATGTGGAGGTTTTCCCCCTTAGAAAAACTTAGTTGTTGATTTTTTTTTTAATTATTTTATTATTTGCTTGTCATTAGAAAATTACCTTGCTGTGTTAAGATAATTTATGTCATTTTCGTCGTTTTCATTTGACATTTGGCATCATTTTTGTATTTTGGTTTTTTTTTTTTGCTGGAAACAACGTCAATAATACCGTGTCGAAAAGCAACTGCGTTATTGAAACGGGAAAGCTAAATAATGTTGAATTTATATGTAGAAACTTGAAGACCATGAAACAAATGTTGTATATTCCACAAATGATATAATACGCCAAAGTGCTTGGTGTATAAAGAATGTTCCGGCGGTAATGTAAAGCTATCTACTTTCTCCTATTAAAACAATCAGATAAAGCCATGTTTCAACCACAAAATGTGTAAAAATTCGCTATGCTATAAGTAAAAATTAAAAAATGTATCATGTAAAGAAGATTTTAGTTAAAACTATTAGCATTTCGTGCATTTTTAGCTTTGCAAAGGCTCTAAAACCATTTTTCTTGTATTTGAAACATAAAATTGAATTTTTCTTTATTATGAAGTAATTAAAGTAAGTGCATCATCTGAAAGCCATCTCATGTTGAGGGATTTGTATCTTTTTTCTAGGGGGAGCTACCACCTTCTTCCAAGCGCGTGCTCAGGTAGCGGATAGGGAAAAGTGCTTTAGATATAAGAATTAGCTGTGAATAGCAAATAAACAGTTGTGGACCAACTAGTTTGCAGTTATGGAGGATGAGGTGAAGTATTCCAGTGGTTAGAATATTTACTAAAAACATCTCAGAAATCCAGGGAAATGATTGCAAAATACGAGTATATGGCGCTCTAACTCTAAACCCGGGTAGATGAAACTCGTTAGCTAGGGATAGCAGTTCATCTAGGAGAGAAATCTCCAAAAATAAACACCTGCTGCCTTGCAGATGATCTTGGATGATCAAAGGCTATGGGAGCCAAGGGCTCCTAGTAGCACATATGTAGATATTAATTTATACATATATAAAAAAAATATTTAAAGTATCGTCAACTTTTTTGGTTATAAAGTTTGTTTGTTTTTTACAAATGATAAAAAAAAAATAAATGCTCTTACTGGGATTCGAACCTGCTATTTTAGGTTCTATAGGCTGATGCTCTAGAAAACCACCAAACAGCTTATGTAAATATAGAATATTTTTGTTAATTAAACATAATTTTCAATAGCTTTGAAAGATGTAAATCTACAAATACAATAAACACTTTTTTACAAATATTGTTTCAAACTACAAATTACCATATTAACTCTTTCAGCCTGTTGCTAAAATAGCAATGGATGCGGGCAAAAATGGCTACCAGTTTTTGTTTACAATAGGGTTATAAAAATATTTTTTATCTCATAAACGGTAAATCACAGATAAATAAAGTTATATATCAAATTAAAGCAAAGATCTTCACCAACACAACTCTTTTAATCTTTTTGTAGTTTATTTAATTTGTATAGATGATTTTGCAGGTTGAATAGGATGGAAAAAAATAAAAGAGTAAAAAAATTTTTTTTTGTCTAGGTTTGTTATACATAATATATGTATAATATTGCTTGAAAAGAGTATATTTTGTACTCATTTTAAAGTAAATTCATTTTGATAAACATAAATCAAGTTTTTTTTTCCTAATTTCTTGCTTATTTATTTTAATTTAATTTTTTTTCTAAATTGCATTAATTTTAATTAAACTACTTTTTTTTCCATATCTATTATAAAATAATTTTTTTTAATTTCTTTATTATTACAGTCACCATAAATTATATATTAAACTACATAGATATGCATAAGAATTCTTTTTTACCCTTTCTTTATTCTTTTAAATGTAAATAATTTGTAATTTCATGTCTTAGATCATAGTCAAATTTTTTTCGCAATTTTTTTTTCTTTGCAATAACATCAATATATACTCTTTATTTTTTTTGTATTGACCATTTTGACTAAATACTTTTCATTAATTAGAAAGAGGATTCATTTCTGAATAATTTGATATACAACACTTAAACATGCAGTGAAGATTATAAAACAGATATTACCTTAGACGCGTAGAGTTGTAAATCCAATTCGAAATCATTTTTGGCAAAAAACAATATCCAGTGAAATAGGAATAATATTTACATTTTACACACACACACACACATATATATACATTTATTTACATTACATAGATGCTACTGCCACTACTCGAAAGCTATATTTTTGCCAGATCCTCATGGTATAGACGAAAACAATGTTTCACACAGAGCCGAGGTTGCGACGGGCAACCCGAGCAAAAGAATCTAGTCCGCTTCCGTTGTGATTGACTCTTGCAATAGACACAAGGGCGATCATTCTCTTCATAATGAACAAGATGAGGCCCAGGTGCTATTTTGCTGTCAGCTTTAACAGTCTTCACTTTCACCTGTCTGGGAACATCACCCAGTGCAGTGGCAGCATCAACTAAACCATCAATTAAAGTTTCTTTAAATTTTTTTAAAGAAAGCTTTTTTGAAGGCTGGTCACATGTAACCTGTGTGGCATTATAAATGATGAGGGCATTAATCTGTGCAATTTCTAATATCCAGAAAAAGACTTTCTTCCACCATTTCATGCTTTTTCTAGAATGCACAGAATAATAAGAGAGCATTTGGTCTGCCCTGTCGCAACCATTCATCATCATATTGTAGTCGTGAACCATTTCTGGCTTCTCGACAACACTGCGCTTCTGTTGCACATTAATGATGCGATTGGTTGATTTTGTGGACACCATAATGCAAGGCTTTTTAGCTTTCTTATCCTGCCATGCCACACAAAGAGCATCTATACTGCCCACAGACTTGTAAAATTGAGTTTCTCTGTGACGCAGCTTTTGCTTCTTGAGCTCGGCAGGGAAATTTTTCCTAGCCAAGTTGACTGTCCCAGTATAATAAAATCTTTTCTGAGTTAGATATTCCAAGAGATCTGTTGATGTATAATATCTATCAGCAAAAATATGATGCCCACTTTGAAGTGGTTGTAGAAGGGTATCAAATATTTTGACTGCATGGCTGGTAATACTCTTTGATGAGTCTGAGTAAGTAGTGTCACTTCCATAATAAGTAATAAGATTTATTACATAACCTGTACTGCTATCACACAGGCCATAATTTTTTATGTGGTGCTTTTCAGGCTTACTAGGGTTGTACTGTAATGGTCCAAACCTGCCTTTAAATCCTATCACCATCTCATCAATAGCAACCTCCTCAAAAGGATAAAATGCCTTTTGAAAATTTGAACACATCATCTTTACGAAGGGTTCAACTTTATCCTTACCGACCGAGACCGCTTCACCTACATGCATCATGCTAAAGAACAAGAGTTCAAATCTAGCTCTTGTAAACATGGTATTAAACCATGGCTGATAATATATGTCTTTATTAGACCAAAAGTCCCTGACAGACTTTTTGTTTTGTAGACCTATCGAAATAAAAACTGCGAGAAACTTGTACATTTCTGCAACATTTGTGTCTGTCCAATTATTAAAAGTGGACCTGACAGTAGGAGGATTGTGTTTTTGAATCACAATTTTAGCATAATCATTAATGCTATCAACTAAAAAGGTCATGATACAACCATCTACTAGCCTGGTAAAAACATCAAATGGTGTAGAATCTCTTGTCAAATCTAACTCAGAATTGACTCCACTTTTAGAAGGCTGGGACATTCTAAATGTATTGGCAGTACTGACAGGACAATTGTCAGCAACCCTCTCCCATTGCCACCCATCATTATTACCACTAGTTCTAGGTCTAAAATCATCTGGTTCTGGAATTGTAGCAATAATACCAGTCCCATCATTGTTAGCTTCACTGCCACTATCACTGTCAGAATCTGAGTCAACCACAGTATCATCATGTCTAGCTCTTTTCTTCTTCACAATGTTATCATCTACACCATGATTTTCTGGCAAATATGTGGAATCATCTTCACTATCACTATCACTAGAACTTTCTAAAGCTAAAAACAATTGAGTAGCTTGTGCTACCGTCAATCTTTTAGGCCTACCACTAACACTACTGCATCCAGGCATAGCATCCATGTTTGTTTTTGTTTGCTAAGCAACACACTAATTAAAATAATATTAAAACAAAAAAACAATCCAGGTTATTGCATAAAGACGCTTAAAAAAGGAAGGTTTCGTTTCTTTTTACTATTTTTGTTTTTAGAAATAACTTTAAAAACTCTAACTACAAGAAACGGACTAATTTTAGAAGCCACCCCCCAAAAGCCAGTATACTGGCAAACCAGGCTATGAGGTATAGCTGTTTTGCCAGTATACTGGCAAAACAGGCTGAAAGAGTTAAATGAAACATTTTCTGTGGCTTAAAACAGTATTTAAAAAAGAAAATATAGTGTATAATACAAAATACTCGAGTTGACCTTTGCGATTTAAATTTTAGTAAAATCTATACAAATTAAAAATAGATGACATCTTTTCCAAGAATTATCTTTCTTTCAGTAGTTGACCTTTCCGTTTTTAATTTCCGTAGTACAATGACAAAGAGAACTCTGTAGATGTTTATATAACAAAATTTTGAATATTTTTGAACAAAAAAACCTTTTCTCAAAATAAAATGTCAAAGTGGTGTAAAAATAATAATACGTTCATATATTTCTATATTTTAAAAAATTTACACACAAAAAATATTAATATTTCTCTTTTTGAATAAAATTTTAACATTTTAATTTTTGCACATTTCTATGGAAAACCAAAATTACTTTTAATGCCTTATTTATATAAATAGAAAACGTTAATCTCGTGTTAGCCATCACAACATAATAAAAAATAAAAAAAAATCCCAAATTGTCATTTTTACCCATAAATTAAGCTTTATTAGTTTGACCCAGATATGCACATAAACAGGAAACTGTGACATCTGTCGTGTCAAAACGTCGTCAAAAAGTGAAAAATGAACACACATTTCATTCAAGCATATAAAATTTTTTTGTATTATCAGCTCAACGTACGCCTAATACAAATTTGAATACTTTATTTATCCAACTTCCCATTTTTGTATCAAGCTGAAATTTTACTTAATTAATTATTTTTAAAGAAAAACACGAGTTTATTTAAAGGAATGAACAAACTATTTTATTAAATTGATAACATAATAACTTTTGTTTGATTTTTTAATAAAAGGGAAATTATTCTTTTATTATAGAAATATATAGATGTCAATGTGGAGGTTTTCCCCCTTACATAAACTTGGTTGTTGATTTTTTTTTATATTATTTTTCTATTATGCTTGTCATTAGAAAATTACCTTGCTGTGTTAAGATAATTTATGTCACTTTCGTCGTTTTCTTTTGACATTTTGCATCATTTTTGTATTTTGGGTTTTTTTTTTTTGCAGGAAACAACGTCAATAATACCGTGTCGAAAAGCAACTGCGTTATTGAAACGGGAAAGCTAAATAATGTTGAATTTATATGTAGAAACTTGAAGACCATTAAACAAATGTTGTATATTCCACAAATGATATAATACGCCAAAGTGCTTGGTGTATAAAAAATGTTCCGGCGGTAATGTAAAGCTATCTACTTTCTCCTATTAAAACAATCAGATAAAGCCATGTTTCAACCACAAAATGTGTAAAAATTCGCTATGCTATAAGTAAAAATTAAAAAATGTATCATGTAAAGAAGATTTTAGTTAAAACTATTAGCATTTCGTGCATGTTTAGCTTTGCAAAGGCTCTAAAACCATTTTTCTTGTATTTGAAACATAAAATTGAATTTTTCTTTATTATGAAGTAATTAAAGTAAGTGCATCATCTGAAAGCCATCTCATGTTGAGGGATTTGTATCTTTTTTCTAGGGGGAGCTACCACCTTCTTCCAAGCGCGTGCTCAGGTAGCGGATAGGGAAAAGTGCTTTAGATATAAGAATTAGCTGTGAATAGCAAATAAACAGTTGTGGACCAACTAGTTTGCAGTTATGGAGGATGAGGTGAAGTATTCCAGTGGTTAGAATATTTACTAAAAACATCTCAGAAATGCAGGGAAATGATTGCAAAATACGAGTATATGGCGCTCTAACTCTAAACCCGGGTAGATGAAACTCGTTAGCTAGGGATAGCAGTTCATCTAGGAGAGAAATCTCCAAAAATAAACACCTGCTGCCTTGCAGATGATCTTGGATGATCAAAGGCTATGGGAGCCAAGGGCTCCTAGTAGCACATATGTAGATATTAATTTATACATATATAAAAAAAAATATTTAAAGTATCGTCAATTTTTTTGGTTATAAAGTTTGTTTGTTTTTTACAAATGATAAAAAAAAAAAAATGCTCTTACTGGGATTCGAACCTGCTATTTTAGGTTCTATAGGCTGATGCTCTAGAAAACCACCAAACAGCTTATGTAAATATAGAATATTTTTGTTAATTAAACATAATTTTCAATAGCTTTGAAAGATGTAAATCTACAAATACAATAAACACTTTTTTACAAATATTGTTTCAAACTACAAATTACCATATTAAATGAAACATTTTCTGTGGCTTAAAACAGTATTTAAAAAAGAAAATATAGTGTATAATACAAAATACTCGAGTTGACCTTTGCGATTTAAATTTTAGTGAAATCTATACAAATTAAAAATAGATGACATCTTTTCCAAGAATTATCTTTCTTTCAGTAGTTGACCTTTCCGTTTTTAATTTCCGTAGTACAATGACAAAGAGAACTCTGTAGATGTTTATATAACAAAAATTTGAATATTTTTGAACAAAAAAAACTTTTCTCAAAATAAAATGTCAAAGTGGTGTAAAAATAATAATACGTTCATATATTTCTATATTTTAAAAAATTTACACACAAAAAATATTGATATTTCTCTTTTTGAATAAAATTTTAACATTTTAATTTTTGCACATTTCTATGGAAAACCAAAATTACTTTTAATGCCTTATTTATATAAATAGAAAACGTTAATCCCGTCTTAGCCAACATATCATAAAAACAAATAAAAGAATCCCAAATTGTCATTTTTACCCATAAATTAAGCTTTATTAGTTTGACCCAGATATGCACATAAACAGGAAACTGTGACATCTGTCGTGTCAAAACGTCGTCAAAAAGTGAAAAATGAACACACATTTCATTCAAGCATATAAAATTTTTTTGTATTATCAGCTCAACGTACGCCTAATACAAATTTGAATACTTTATTTATCCAACTTCCCATTTTTGTATCAAGCTGAAATTTTACATAATTAATTATTTTTAAAGAAAAACACGAGTTTATTTAAAGGAATGAACAAACTATTTTATTAAATTGATAACATAATAACTTTTGTTTGATTTTTTAATAAAAGGGAAATTATTCTTTTATTATAGAAATATATGGATGTCAATGTGGAGGTTTTCCCCCTTAGAAAAACTTGGTTGTTGATTTTTTTTTAAATTATTTTTTTATATGCTTGTCATAGAAAATTACCTTGCTGTGTTAAGATAATTTATGTCATTTTCGTCGTTTTCTTTTGACATTTTGCATCATTTTTGTATTTTGGGTTTTTTTTTTTGCTGGAAACAACGTCAATAATACCGTGTCGAAAAGCAACTGCGTTATTGAAACGGGAAAGCTAAATAATGTTGAATTTATATGTAGAAACTTGAAGACCATTAAACAAATGTTGTATATTCCACAAATGATATAATACGCCAAAGTGCTTGGTGTATAAAAAATGTTCCGGCGGTAATGTAAAGCTATCTACTTTCTCCTATTAAAACAATCAGATAAAGCCATGTTTCAACCACAAAATGTGTAAAAGTTCGCTATGCTATAAGTAAAAATTAAAAAATGTATCATGTAAAGAAGATTTTAGTTAAAACTATTAGCATTTCGTGCATGTTTAGCTTTGCAAAGGCTCTAAAACCATTTTTCTTGTATTTGAAACATAAAATTGAATTTTTCTTTATTATGAAGTAATTAAAGTAAGTGCATCATCTGAAAGCCATCTCATGTTGAGGGATTTGTATCTTTTTTCTAGGGGGAGCTTCCACCTTCTTCCAAGCGCGTGCTCAGGTAGCGGATAGGGAAAAGTGCTTTAGATATAAGAATTAGCTGTGAATAGCAAATAAACAGTTGTGGACCAACTAGTTTGCAGTTATGGAGGATGAGGTGAAGTATTCCAGTGGTTAGAATATTTACTAAAAACATCTCAGAAATGCAGGGAAATGATTGCAAAATACGAGTATATGGCGCTCTAACTCTAAACCCGGGTAGATGAAACTCGTTAGCTAGGGATAGCAGTTCATCTAGGAGAGAAATCTCCAAAAATAAACACCTGCTGCCTTGCAGATGATCTTGGATGATCAAAGGCTATGGGAGCCAAGGGCTCCTAGTAGCACATATGTAGATATTAATTTATACATATATAAAAAAAAATATTTAAAGTATCGTCAATTTTTTTGGTTATAAAGTTTGTTTGTTTTTTACAAATGATAAAAAAAAAATAAATGCTCTTACTGGGATTCGAACCTGCTATTTTAGGTTCTATAGGCTGATGCTCTAGAAAACCACCAAATAGCTTATGTAAATTTAGAATATTTTTGTTAATTAAACATATTTTTAAATAGCTTTGAAAGATGTAAATCTACAAATACAATAAACACTTTTTTACAAATATTGTTTCAAACTACAAATTACTATATTAAATGAAACATTTTCTGTGGCTTAAAACAGTATTTAAAAAAGAAAATATAGTGTATAATACAAAATACTCGAGTTGACCTTTGCGATTTAAATTTTAGTAAAATCTATACAAATTAAAAATAGATGACATCTTTTCCAAGAATTATCTTTCTTTCAGTAGTTGACCTTTCCGTTTTTAATTTCCGTAGTACAATGACAAAGAGAACTCTGTAGATGTTTATATAACAAAATTTTGAATATTTTTGAACAAAAAAAACTTTTCTCAAAATAAAATGTCAAAGTGGTGTAAAAATAATAATACGTTTATATGTTTCTATATTTTAAAAAAATTACACACAAAAAATATTAATATTTCTCTTTTTAAATAAAATTTTAACATTTTAATTTTTGCACATTTCTATGGAAAACCAAAATTACTTTTAATGCCTTATTTATATAAATAGAAAACGTTAATCCCGGTTAATCCAACATCTCAGAAAAACAAAAAAAGATTCCCAAATTGTCAGCCCTTATGTCCATTGATCAAGAAAAAGCTTTCGACTGAATTGACCATGACTACTTATTCAAAATACTAGACAAGACAGACATAGACAAGACTTTGATAACATACATAAGGCTAGTCTACACCGATGCCACAAGTCAACTTATAATAAATCAAACACTTAGCAACAAGATTTTTATTAAAAGATCTGTTAGGCAAGGTTGTCCCCTATCCCCCCTTTTATACACCCTTTTCCTAGAACCCCTGTTAGAGAATCTTAGGTTAGACAAAGAAATTTTAGGAATAAAAATCCCCGGTCCAACCCCCGTAGTCAAAATTAAAGCTTATGCCGACGATACCACACTTTTCCCCACCTCAGAAAAAGACATAGCTAAAATTATAGAGAAATTTACATTATTTGGGAGGGCGAGCGGGTCCAAAATAAACATTAATAAATCCTCAATTATGGGACTGGGTAGGTGGGAAATCCCCCCAACATCCCCCTTAACCTTAAAAAACAGAAAGAAATAAAAGTATGTGGCATCGTGTGGACTAGCAACCCAGCACACTATTGCCATGAACAGTGGGCGGAGATTCTGGCCCACACAAAGAACGTGATTAGAATGTTTCAATATATGGCGACTACCATATTTGGGAGAGCTATATTAATAAACAACTTGGTCATCCCGAAGATAATCTACTTAGCAAATATAGTAGAACCTCCTCCTAATTTCATAAATAACATCAATACCACTATCAGACATTTTATTTTCAAAAACACAATAAGGAATATAAAACATACAACACTCATACAAGACAAAAAAGAAGGAGGGATAGGCTTACAAGACATTCACACAAAAATCAAAACGCTTAGAATAAAATTTGTAGGGAAAGTAGTAAGGTCTCCCAATAACTTCCCCTTAGTATTATATTATTTTGGACTTAGACTAAACAAACTCCTCCCCATTCAAAACAACACACCCCATCATTTTGGTAACCATAAACATCCTTTCTACAGATCACTCACAAGACACCTACCCAGCAATGAAAACATAACGCACCACGACTCAAAAACAATATACACTATACTCAGAGACAAGTTGAAAGAAAACCTAGAAGTTAGAATAAAGTGGGTCAGGGAGTTAGGGGTTAAACCAACCAACTGGACAGACACATTCACGCATTTACACAATAAATACATAACACCCAAAGCACGAGAAGTGGCCTACAGATTACTCTTCGGGATGACCCCAATAAAAGGAAGACTCTCAACTACAACAGGGTTCAAATATACCTGTGTAATTTGTAAAAAAGAAAACCAAAACCCAGAGAAACACTTATTTAGTGAATGTGAGCTGGTTGAGGAAGCAAAAAAAACTTTAGAAGATATTATTGACGCAAACAGTCAAACCTGTGCAAATGTAAATACTGCTATTTTCTTTAATAAAGTACCTAAAGCCATAAATAAAAAACTAAGAGACATCAATGTAATTATTTTATCAGAATATAGAAACCTTATTTGGAATACCTACCTACAAATTGTTTACCATAATAAACTACTTATTGCAGTATTATTAGATCACATTTTTAAGAAAATTATTGAACGCAAAGTGAAACAATATAGCGCTAAATAAAAATACCAAGATTGTCCATTAACTTAAAGAAAAGGGAATATGTATATAAATATGTGTATGCGAGTGTGTATGCGTGTGTATAGATATATATCCCAAATTATCTTTTTTATATATTTAAAGACCCTGTAACCATATAATTAGAAAAGCTAGTACTCCAAAAAAAAAAAAACAGTGATCGCCCCTTGAAATTGACAAAGGTTAAGACAATTCAAGACAGTATACAATCACGAAGGCCACGCCTTGACCTTGTGACTGTAGAGTAGTGTAGACACTTAAACCAAAGTTTTGATCTACAAAGACGAGAGAGTTAGGCAGGAGAAAACGAGAGATCTCATCCGACTAAAACAGAGAATCATATCGAAATGGAACATTAGGCCGGCAAGTCAAGGAACGGAAACACAATAAGGAACCAGGAGCGAACACGTGAAAACCCAAGAAAAGGGAAAGAAATCAAGAACAAGGGCAGACCTTTACGTTTTATGTAAACACTGTTTTTCTTGTTGTTCCTGTATTGAGAATCAGGCATGACCACATGATATCTAAGCAAACAATTCTTTGTATAAATTTGTACTTTTTAACAATTATGTCCATAGTGACTTCTTTACAAGTATTGAAAAAATACCACCACTATCCGTATTGTGCATACCTGTGCAGTCTACATACAAATATATTATTTCTTACTACCTTGCAGACGTTTACCTTGCAGTCGATTACAGTCTGTACAGATGTTATTCTTCTTCTGTTTTTACTAATATTGAGCATCAACATAACCTCATATCTCAACAAGCTTCTACATCAAATTGTTACTAAATTAGTATTTAGTTTCATTTTTTTTTTACATATGTCAAAGTTTTTACTATTGTTAAAAAAAAATTCTCCACCACCATTGTCAATATTGCGCATGCTTGTGCAGTCTACAGAGAAATAATATATTAAAGAGGGGAAGAGGAAAAATTAAAAAAGGGGGGAAAAAAAGGGGGAAAATATTCAAGAAAAAAAAAAGTATATATATATACATATATATACACATAGATATATAGATACATATATATATAGATATATAGATACATATAAAATAACTTTTAATACGACTCTAATTGGTCCCTGTGACCAAAAAAAAAAAAATGCCACAGAGAAATTGTTTCTGAACAGAAACTCCCGATATACTGACTCTAGCAAGAGGGGAAAAAAGGGGGAAAATATTCAGGAAAAAAAAGTATATATATATACATATATATATAGATATATAGATACATATAAAATAACTTTCGGTACGACTCTAATTGGTCCCTGTGACCAAAAAAAAGCCAGAGAGAAATTGTTTCTGAACAGAAACTCCCGATATACTGACTCTAGCAGACAGGATTTCCACCTTGATGAGGAAGTAGTTTTCCAAATCTCAAGGGAGGAAATCAAAAATTGTCATTAAAAGGGAGACAACAAAAGAAACAATATAAATGATTAAATGCTTATGTTCGCATAAGTGTGTACACACATAGATGTGTATGCACGTTTGATAGAAGTTAATATAAAGAACTGGGGTAATGTAGCAAAGCACAAACGAAATAACCATAAGCAATGTAGACAAAGTGGAAAAAAATGTGACTACGCTGTTTAAAATGTTTTAATATCAATTTAAGTTTCTCTTTCACTCTTTGATTGTTTCTATTTAACTATCTATTGTTGACATTCTCACCACATATATTTTAAGAACATTAAATTTCAAAAATATTCATTATATGCTATTGGAAAAAAATTAACGCCATACACAAAACAATTTAAATCGTTAAAATATTATGACAACCTAAATGTAACTATATACTATATTCAATTCTATGTTTTGCAATCATTGTACTTTAAAATGAAAATACTTAATTTGTACGCTTACTAAAAAAAATATGCATCTTTTGTTATTAAAAAAAAAAAAAAAAAAAAAGCCCAATAAAGAGGCCAATAGCCCAAAAAAGAGGCAATGCACAAAAAAGAGGCAAAGAAAAAAGGCAAAGGCCCAAGGATTCCTAGGATGTAAACAGCTCGATAACTGAAGTCAAAAGCTAAAAAGCTGAGGTATCCTTTAAAAAAAAAAAAAATTGTCATTTTTACCCATAAATTAAGCTTTATTAGTTTGACCCAGATATGCACATAAACAGGAAACTGTGACATCTGTCGTGTCAAAACGTCGTCAAAAAGTGAAAAATGAACACACATTTCATTCAAGCATATAAAAATTTTTTGTATTATCAGCTCAACGTACGCCTAATACAAATTTGAATACTTTATTTATCCAACTTCCCATTTTTGTATCAAGCTGAAATTTTACTTAATTAATTATTTTTAAAGAAAAACACGAGTTTATTTAAAGGAATGAACAAACTATTTTATTAAATTGATAACATAATAACTTTTGTTTGATTTTTTAATAAAAGGGAAATTATTCTTTTATTATAGAAATATATGGATGTCAATGTGGAGGTTTTCCCCCTTAGAAAAACTTGGTTGTTGATTTTTTTTTAAATTATTTTATTATATGCTTGTCATTAGAAAATTACCTTGCTGTGTTAAGATAATTTATGTCATTTTCGTCGTTTTCTTTTGACATTTTGCATCATTTTTGTATTTTGGGTTTTTTTTTTGCTGGAAACTACGTCAATAATACCGTGTCGAAAAGCAACTGCGTTATTGAAACGGGAAAGCTAAATAATGTTGAATTTATATGTAGAAACTTGAAGACCATTAAAATGTTGTATATTCCACAAATGATATAATACGCCAAAGTGCTTGGTGTATATAGGATATACCGGCGATAATGTAAAGCTATCTACTTTCTCCTATTAAAACAATCAGATAAAGCCATGTTTCAACCACAAAATGTGTAAAAATTCGCTATGCTATAAGTAAAAATTAAAAAATGTATCATGTAAAGAAGATTTTAGTTAAAACTATTAGCATTTCGTGCACGTTTAGCTTTGCAAAGGCTCTAAAATCATTTTTCTTGTATTTGAAACATAAAATTGAATTTTTCTTTATTATGAAGTAATTAAAGTAAGTGCATCATCTGAAAGCCATCTCATGTTGAGGGATTTGTATCTTTTTTCTAGGGGGAGCTACCACCTTCTTCCAAGCGCGTGCTCAGGTAGCGGATAGGGAAAAGTGTTTTAGATATAAGAATTAGCTGTGAATAGCAAATAAACAGTTATGGACCAACTAGTTTGCAGTTATGGAGGATGAGGTGAAGTATTCCAGTGGTTAGAATATTTACTAAAAACATCTCAGAAATCCAGGGAAATGATTGCAAAATACGAGTATAGGGCGCTCTAACTCTAAACCCGGGTAGATGAAACTCGTTAGCTAGGGATAGCAGTTCATCTAGGAGAGAAATCTCCAAAAATAAACACCTGCTGCCTTGCAGATGATCTTGGATGATCAAAGGCTATGGGAGCCAAGGGCTCCTAGTAGCACATATGTAGATATTAATTTATACATATATAAAAAAAAATATTTAAAGTATCGTCAATTTTTTTGGTTATAAATCTTGTTTGTTTTTTAAAAATGATAAAAAAAAATAAATGCTCTTACTGGGATTCGAACCTGCTATTTTAGGTTCTATAGGCTGATGCTCTAGAAAACCACCAAACAGCTTATGTAAATATAGAATATTTTTGTTGATTAAACATAATTTTCAATAGCTTTGAAAGATGTAAATCTACAAATACAATAAACACTTTTTTACAAATATTGTTTCAAACTACAAATTACCATATTAAATGAAACATTTTCTGTGGCTTAAAACAGTATTTAAAAAAGAAAATATAGTGTATAATACAAAATACTCGAGTTGACCTTTGCGATTTAAATTTTAGTAAAATCTATACAAATTAAAAATAGATGACATCTTTTCCAAGAATTATCTTTCTTTCAGTAGTTGACCTTTCTGTTTTTAATTTCCGTAGTACAATGACAAAGAGAACTCTGTAGATGTTTATATAACAAAATTTTGAATATTTTTGAACAAAAAAAACTTTTCTCAAAATAAAATGTCAAAGTGGTGTAAAAATAATAATACGTTCATATATTTCTATATTTTAAAAAATTTACACACAAAAAATATTAATATTTCTCTTTTTGAATAAAATTTTAACATTTTAATTTTTGCACATTTCTATGGAAAACCAAAATTACTTTTAATGCCTTATTTATATAAATAGAAAACGTTAATCCCGTCTTAGCCAACACATCATAAAAACAAAAAAAAGAATCCCAAATTGTCATTTTTACCCATAAATTAAGCTTTATTAGTTTGACCCAGATATGCACATAAACAGGAAACTGTGACATCTGTCGTGTCAAAACGTCGTCAAAAAGTGAAAAATGAACACACATTTCATTCAAGCATATAAAATTTTTTTGTATTATCAGCTCAACGTACGCCTAATACAAATTTGAATACTTTATTTATCCAACTTCCCATTTTTGTATCAAGCTGAAATTTTACTTAATTAATTATTTTAAAAGAAAAACACGAGTTTATTTAAAGGAATGAACAAACTATTTTATTAAATTGATAACATAATAACTTTTGTTTGATTTTTTAATAAAAGGGAAATTATTCTTTTATTATAGAAATATATGGATGTCAATGTGGAGGTTTTCCCCCTTAGAAAAACTTGGTTGTTGATTTTTTTTAAAATTATTTTATTATATGCTTGTCATTAGAAAATTACCTTGCTGTGTTAAGATAATTTATGTCATTTTCGTCGTTTTCTTTTGACATTTTGCATCATTTTTGTATTTTGGGTTTTTTTTTTGCTGGAAACAACGTCAATAATACCGTGTCGAAAAGCAACTGCGTTATTGAAACGGGAAAGCTAAATAATGTTGAATTTATATGTAGAAACTTGAAGACCACTAAACAAATGTTGTATATTCCACAAATGATATAATACGCCAAAGTGCTTGGTGTATAAAAAATGTTCCAGCGGTAATATAAAGCTATTTACTTTCTCCTATTAAAACAATCAGATAAAGCCATGTTTCAACCACAAAATGTGTAAAAATTCGCTATGCTATAAGTAAAAATTAAAAAATGTATCATGTAAAGAAGATTTTAGTTAAAACTATTAGCATTTCGTGCATGTTTAGCTTTGCAAAGGCTCTAAAACCATTTTTCTTGTATTTGAAACATAAAATTGAATTTTTCTTTATTATGAAGTAATTAAAGTAAGTGCATCATCTGAAAGCCATCTCATGTTGAGGGATTTGTATCTTTTTTCTAGGGGGAGCTACCACCTTCTTCCAAGCGCGTGCTCAGGTAGCGGATAGGGAAAAGTGCTTTAGATATAAGAATTAGCTGTGAATAGCAAATAAACAGTTGTGGACCAACTAGTTTGCAGTTATGGAGGATGAGGTGAAGTATTCCAGTGGTTAGAATATTTACTAAAAACATCTCAGAAATCCAGGGAAATGATTGCAAAATACGAGTATAGGGCGCTCTAACTCTAAACCCGGGTAGATGAAACTCGTTAGCTAGGGATAGCAGTTCATCTAGGAGAGAAATCTCCAAAAATAAACACCTGCTGCCTTGCAGATGATCTTGGATGATCAAAGGCTATGGGAGCCAAGGGCTCCTAGTAGCACATATGTAGATATTAATTTATACATATATAAAAAAAAATATTTAAAGTATCGTCAATTTTTTTGGTTATAAATTTTGTTTGTTTTTTACAAATGATAAAAAAAAATGCTCTTACTGGGATTCGAACCTGCTATTTTAGGTTCCATAGGCTGATGCTCTAGAAAACCACCAAACAGATTATGTAAATGTAGAATATTTTTGTTAATTAAACATAATTTTCAATAGCTTTGAAAGATGTAAATCTACAAATACAATAAACACTTTTTTACAAATATTGTTTCAAACTACAAATTACCATATTAAATGAAACATTTTCAGTGGCTTAAAACAGTATTTAAAAAAGAAAATATAGTGTATAATACAAAATACTCGAGTTGACCTTTGCGATTTAAATTTTAGTAAAATCTATACAAATTTAAAATAGATGACATCTTTTCCAAGAATTATCTTTCTTTCAGTAGTTGACCTTTCCGTTTTTAATTTCCGTAGTACAGTGACAAAGAGAACTCTGTAGATGTTTATATAACAAAATTTTGAATATTTTTGAACAAAAAAACCTTTTCTCAAAATAAAATGTCAAAGTGGTGTAAAAATAATAATACGTTCATATATTTCTATATTTTAAAAAATTTACACAAAAAATATTAATATTTCTCTTTTTGAATAATATTGTAACATTTTAATTTTTGCACATTTCTATTGAAAACCAAAATTACTTTTAATGCCTTATTTATATAAATAGAAAACGTTAATCCCGTCTTAGCCAACACATCATAAAAACAAAAAAAAGAATCCCAAATTGTCATTTTTACCCATAAATTAAGCTTTATTAGTTTGACCCAGATATGCACATAAACAGGAAACTGTGACATCTGTCGTGTCAAAACGTCGTCAAAAAAGTGAAAAATGAACACACATTTCATTCAAGCATATAAAATTTTTTTGTATTATCAGCTCAACGTATGCCTAATACAAATTTGAATACTTTATTTATCCAACTTCCCATTTTTGTATCAAGCTGAAATTTTACTTAATTAATTATTTTTAAAGAAAAACACGAGTTTATTTAAAGGAATGAACAAACTATTTTATTAAATTGATAACATAATAACTTTTGTTTGATTTTTTAATAAAAGGGAAATTATTCTTTTATTATAGAAATATATGGATGTCAATGTGGAGGTTTTCCTCCTTAGAAAAACTTGGTTGTTGATTTTTTTTTAAATTATTTTTTTATATGCTAAATTGATAACATAATAACTTTTGTTTGATTTTTTAAAAAAAGGGAAATTATTCTTTTAAAAAACATTCGCTATGCTATAAGTAAAAATTAAAAAATATAATTAGTTTCATTTTTTATATATTTAAAAGTTTGTTTTTTTGTTTTTTTACATATGTCAAAATTTTTACTATTGTTAAAAAAAAAATTCTCCACCACCATTGTCAATATTCCGCATGCTTGTGCAGTCTACAGGAAAATTATATATTAAAGAGGGGAAGAGGAAAAATTTAAAAAAAAGAGGGGAAAAAAGGGGGAAAATATTCAGGAAAAAAAAGTATATATATATACATATATATATAGATATATAGATACATATAAAATAACTTTCGGTACGACTCTAATTGGTCCCTGTGACCAAAAAAAAGCCAGAGAGAAATTGTTTCTGAACAGAAACTCCCGATATACTGACTCTAGCAGACAGGATTTCCACCTTGATGAGGAAGTAGTTTTCCAAATCTCAAGGGAGGAAATCAAAAATTGTCATTAAAAGGGAGACAACAAAAGAAACAATAAAAATGTTTAAATGCCTATGTTCGCATAAGTGTGTACACACATAGATGTGTATGCACGTTTGATAGAAGTTAATATAAAGAACTGGGGTAATGTAGCAAAGCACAAAGGAAACAACCATAAGCAATGTAGACAAAGTGGAAAAAAATGTGACTACGATGTTTAAAATGTTTTAATATCATTTAAGTTTCTACTTTCACTCTTTGATTGTTTCTATTTAATTATCTATTGTTGACATTCTCACCACATATATTTTAAGAACATTAAATTTCAAAAATATTCATTATATGCTATTGGAAAAAATTAACACCATATACAAAGCAATTTAAATCGTTAAAATATTAGGACAACCTAAATGTAACTATATGCAATTCTATGTTTTGCAATCATTGTACTTTAAAATGTAAATACTTAATTTGTACGATTACTAATAAAATATGCATCTTTTTGTTATTAAAAAAAAAAAAGCCCAATAAAGAGGCCAATAGCCCAAAAAAGAGGCAATGCCCCAAAAAGAGGCAAAGAAAAGAGGCAAAGGCCCAAGGATTCCTAGGATGTAAACAGCTCGACAACTGAAGTCAAAAGCTAAAAAGCTGAGGTATCCTAAAAAAAACAACAACATGCAAATAGGCCTGCATACAGAACATAACATACACTCCATAAAAAATAAAAAAACATTATATCAGGGCCGGTCGTAGATAATTGAAGGCTCTAGGCAAAGTAAATTTGGTAAATAGAAAAATGTTTTAAAAAAAGAAAAGTACGCAATTTATTTTAAACCCTATTTGAAACAATAACGTTGGGCATTGTTTTGAGTCCTTGCGAGGCCCCCACCAATCGGAGGCACTATAGGCGGCTACTTACCTGGCACAGGAGGTACCATGATCAGCAAGGTCTCCCAGGTCGAGGCAGCATTATAGGCCTCTGTTTCCACTGTTTAATCTATATCTATTGGAAGTATTTTTTTCTTTGTTTTTTTTTTGTGTGTGTTTTCTTTGGAGTTTCGATTCATTTGGATTTACGGTTTTTACACTATCTTGTGTTTTCTTTTGAAGTGTTAGGAGTGTTGTGCCTAAAATTTACTTCTTAAGGAGTTCTTTGATTGTTTTTTTTTGTTTTTTTTTTTGTTTTTTGTCATTTCCTTTTTTTTTCTTTCTACTATGTCTATAAAGACATTCCTAATAGAAAAACAGGTTCTGGAGGGTGGCTTGGTCCACCAACCAGGTACTCTACTAATAAAACTGTCCGGACAGGGAGCAGTTTGAGCTTCGATGGCGTCCATCGTCGCCGCCTTGAGGTTCGGGCCGGAGGAGGTGGGTTCCCTGTACCGGTTTGAGAAACCTTTTCCTATGGTTCCTGGGTGTTTCCTCACCGGTGGTGAGGAACAGTATCATAGGAAAGGTCTTCGGAAGCGAATACACCTTCAGGGTGGAAGTTACCACCCTGGAGGAAGAGAAAATAAAAGTGACGCTTCACTGGGTGTCACCCACCATTTCAAAGAAAAAAATTGAGGAGATTTTCAGTACATTCGCTGCAGAAGGCTCCAAAATAGAAGCTTTTAGGCTAGGGGTTAGTGACAAGTGGGCGGCTTGGATTAAACCCTGCAAGGGTACCGAGCTACCCCACTACATACAACTGAAGTATGAGGAAGACCCCAGGACTTACAAGGTCTTAATCACTACACCGGGGAGAAGGCAGCAATGTTGGTTCTGCCAGAAGGAAGACCATTGGTCAAACCAATGTCCCAACAGGGCTACCCCTAGGGGTCCCAAAAAGGACGTTGAGAGGGCCTTGGAAGGTAAAAAGAACACATATGCGTCAGTCTTAAAAAAAGATAGTGAAAAGGGGCAGACCAAGGCTATACCCCCTGAGGTAGATGAAGACGGGTTCGAACCAGTGAAAAGCAAAAAAAAAAGGTACAACACCGGAAAAACGTATGGACATTGGGAAGGGTACCCTCCCCCCCCCCAAAAAAAAAAGGCGAAAGTAGCACAGGGTCTAACACACACACAAAAAAATGAAAACTACTGGACACGTTAGATCGGAGCCTAGCTCTCCAAACAAAACAAACAGGAAAAGAACTCTTGCTCTGTCCTCTACCTCAGATGACCAGGGGGAAGGCTCTGAGGTGAGAAGGGAAAGGGGGAGAACGGGAGAGGAAATGGAGAATTTGGAAGATATCCCCAGCTCTCCTGCACCTCTTGTAATTGACGAGGGGGAGGACCCTGACACACCGCCTAACACATGAACATTTTTAAATAGTAGGCACACACACACACACAGTGTCAGACACACACACACACACACAACGCAATAACCCACCAACACACAATCATGGCAGACATTACAATTTTTTCACTTAACATTCGAAGTCTGAAAAATAAACAAAAATACATAGTTCACTCAACTAAAACACGCAAACCGGACTTTATTTTCCTACAGGAATCCAATACCATTTCAATTTTCACAAAAACACACATGCACCTTAGTTACAAACAAACCCACTTAAATATATAATGATGGAGATCATCACGGTTTTTACAAACAAACCCACTTAAATATATAATCATGGAGGTCATCACGGTTTTGTCTCTCAACATTCACGGACTCACAAACAAACAAAAATATGTAGTTCATTTATCTAGAAAGTACAAACCAGACTTTATTTTTTTACAAGAGACAAATTTAGGTACAGAACACAAAGCACACATATACACAACAGATTTGGGTTTTAAGGAAGGGTGTTTTAGTTATGGTAGCAGATCCAGGGGGGTAGCCATTTTTCAGGTGTCAGATAGGTTTAAAATAGTCCACAAGTATAGTGACAATAAAGGGAGAGTAGTCATCATAAAAGTAGAAACAAGAAATGAAACATTTACACTGGCTAACATCTATGCACCAGCGAAAAAAACAGAAAAACGGGAATTTTTTAAATATTTGAGTGAAAAATTACACGACACATACAGAGGGGATAGTTTGATTTTAGGAGGGGATTTTAATTACATCACGTCCACACTAGACAAGCAGTACACAACAACAGTGAATCTTCCTTCACAGATGTACACTACCATAAATAATTTCTTGAAAGACATTAAGAGTGAATTCAAATTACTTGATGCATATAGGAGTGCGAATCCCACTGGTCAGGACACTACTTCGGTGAATAAAGCTTATCCCGTAACTTCCAGACTAGACAGAATTTACGTACCAACGGAGTACCATATAAGTAAGGTAGCTCATTTGGAAGAGTCTCTGGAATATTCCGACCATAAGGCAATAATAGTTACGATAAGTAAGGAAAATAAAAAAAAGAATAGGAAAACTAGTCATTGGAAATTTAATAATTCTCTTCTAGAAATACCTCTTTTTATAGAATTAATCTCAAACACACTCAATTCTTGCTTACAAGATACAAACAATCCAAATTTTAACCTAACAACAACATGGACACTAGTAAAAAAAAAACTCAATAAAACAACGTCAGGTCATATCAACACTAGTACAAACACGTAGAAAACAAGAACTAGAGAAACTGAAGCACACACTATTACACGTTGAAGACGAAATAGATAGAACTCAAGCCTCATTAAAGCTGGAAGAATTAAACAACTACATCTACAAAGGAGCTGAAGTTAGATGCAGGAACTATTTAAGTCAAGAAGGCCCAAACAAACTTTTCTTGTCAATCGAACAAAATGTTCAGTCTAGTAAATGCATAACAAGTGTTCTTGATATACATGGCTCAAAAGTTGAAGACGAAGACAAAATTAAAGATGTTTTCATAAGTCATTTTAAAAATATCTACCAGTTGGAACCTATAAACAAGGAGGCTCAAGAATGTTTTCTAAAATATTGTAAACAGTTGAAGCAGACCGATGAAGAACTTTTGGAGACTCCATTTACTCTAGACGAACTCCAAACTGCACCAGACTCGACACAAAACAACAAATCTCCCGGACCGGACTGTCTGACATTTGAATTCTATAAGACTTTTTTTCCTTTAATAAGTCCTCTATTATTGCGACTGTATAGTGACGCTGTTAAAACAGGACAACTTCTAAAAAATTTCAACGAAGCATATATTACACTATTAGCCAAAAAAAACAACAGATAACAGTTCTCCAAGTGACTACAGGCCCATCTCACTACTCAATACAGACTATAAACTACTGACAAAAATGATTTTTAAACGACTTAAACCCTTCACTCCCCAACTCGTAGGACAAGACCAATACTGCACCCACCCCGACAGGAGTATTGATGGAATGACACATTTCATTCGAGATTTTATCATGTACAGTCATGAAAAAAACTCTAGCGTTGCCTTGTTATCTGTAGACCAAGAGAAAGCATTTGATAGAGTCAGCCATAATTACCTCTTTAAAATATTAGAAAAATGTAAAATCAGCCCTTTTTTTAATAAAATGTATTAAACTAATTTACACCAATGCCAGCAGTAGACTAATAATCAACCATTCTTTAAGCCAATCCTTTCCAATTGAAAGATCTGTTAGACAAGGCTGTCCTTTATCCCCCTTTTTATACATCCTTTGTCTAGAACCTTTTCTAGAATCTATTAGGTCAGATCCATCTATCAAAGGAACAAAAATCCCGGGACCCATCCCGGTTGTTAAAGTTAAGGCCTATGCCGATGACACAACATTTTTTCCCTCCTCTGAAAATGATATTAATAACATAGTTAAAAAGTTTACATTTTTTGGCCATGCCAGTGGTTCTAAAATTAACATAAATAAATCCTCAATAATGGGTGTAGGGAGGTGGACATTTAAGGAAAAATATTCTTTCAAACTTGTAAATAAAATCAAAATATGTGGTATAGAATTCAATAGTAATCCTTTTTTCTTCTGTGAAGATCAGTGGAAAAATATTAGTAGTAAGGCATCCAATATAGTTAACATGTACAAGCATACAAGTTCTACCATTTTTGGTAGAGCCATTCTTATAAACAATTTGGTCATCCCAAAGATAGTCTATTTAGCCAATATTATAGAACCTCCTACAAAATACATATTTCAATTAAATAACATAATTAGAAGTTTCATCTTCAAAAACACACTCAAAAACATCAAACATACTACAATCATTCAAAACAAAGAGGATGGGGGGATCAATTTACAAGACATCAAAACTAAAATATGTGCACTCAGATTAAAATTCATAGGTCAAGTAGTTAAGAATCCAAATGATTTTCCCTTTACAATATATTATTATGGTTTGAGATTAAGCAATTTAATTCCAATACAAAACAACACTCCACACTATTTTGGTACAAACATACATCCTTTTTATAGATCCATTTCAATTCTCTCTGGCAATGAACCTTTAATACACAATAAATATAGAACACAAAGCACACATATACACAACAGATTTGGGTTTTAAGGAAGGGTGTTTTAGTTATGGTAGCAGATCCAGGGGGGTAGCCATTTTTCAGGTGTCAGATAGGTTTAAAATAGTCCACAAGTATAGTGACAATAAATAAAAATTTTATATTGATCCATTGTATGTACATATGTTATATATTAAATCAAGAATTTTTTTCCTTTTTTTTTTTTTTTTTTTTCAAGGAATTCTTTATTTTCTATCAATGAATTAGAAGGTTCCTTTTGTATCATAAATTATCAATTTACAAAGTCTGTGTAAACAAGGAAGAAAATAAGTTTGAATGTATGGGTGTGTGTGTTTGTATAAGTAATAACTATTAAAAATTTGCATGTGTATGTATTTAATACATCATTTATTTGCTTTAAAATTATAATTACTAAAAATTACCTATAAACTATTTATTAATTTCTTTTTTCAACAAGAGAGACAATTAGGACTGGAAGATGCAAGGTGGAAATTTCTTTTGGTTACATCCCTTTGACCAAATTAATAAATTTTCAAGACAACCCAAACAGGACAGGATTTCATGAAAATGGACCAAATGGACTACTAAATTGTTAAAAAATAAAACAGAAACAGAAAAAAAAAACCAAAAAAAAAAAACACTATTACAATAAATAATAATAATAATAAATCTAATCTTAAAATGAGTTATATGCCAAAATGAAATAATTTTTCAAGCTCTTCATACACATACTTATTTTGTGCTCTGTACTTAAATAGAAACCAAATTGCTTCATTATATGTACGATTTTGTAACTCTAGCAGACCCCAGAGAATTTCAAAGGATATAGGATGGAGGTCCTTTTCTTAGGTTCTTAAGGGAAAAATTGTTGCAAAAATAAATATAAATAAAAATGAATGCTAATAACTCATACGTCTTTAAAAAAAAAAAAATAATAATTAAATAGTTTGGCAATACTCATTTTAAGGAACACCTTCAAAATTTTTGTGAAAGTTTTTTTTCACCAATTTCTGGACATTTGCTGTCATCATTTTATGGACCGTTGCTGTCACCTTTTTCTGGACCTTTGCTGTCATCATTTTATTGGAACTCTGCTGTCATCATTTTCTGGACCCATTCCTGTGACCATTTTATGGATCTTCGCTGCAGCCTACTCCGTGATCATACTGAAAATCCTGGAATATGACTTTGATAAAAATGTCTTTTTTAATGAAATTTTCCCTGTGTTATTATTAATTTAGGATGATGTTTTGTGTGTTTTCTTTGAAAAAAAAAAAATAAATAAAAATAGGCGGCTACTCGTTTGCCTTTGCCTAAGGAAACGACCACCGTTTCCATTGAGGCTATCTTTACTGTCCAGTATAAGAATACATAGCTCAGTGATGACACAATTATTCTGCACTTACCTGTATAAGATATTTTCTTCGCGGAAATTTTGAAGCTAATGAAGTTGCCTAAGTTACCTAAAATAACGTGGATGGTAATAGATAGATCTAGACTCTAGATCTAGATTCTAGATCTAATAGATCTATATATACTTACTAGATCTAGATTCTATATCTAATATATATACTTACTAGATCTATACACAGTAAATAACTGACTGTAGAATTAGGCCTACTGAATGTTACAGTTACACAGTGTTTAACTAGACTTACTTAGAGACTTAGAAGTTAGAGTTAGAGAAGTCATAGTCATAGATCTAGAATACTAGATCATAATAATTTATCTGATAATAGATGATAGTGATAGTACTACTATACTACTAGATCTAGTGTAGATCTAGATCTAGTACTACTAGTCTAGTTACTACTAGTCTAGTAATAACTAGATCTAGTAGATGTCTAAGACTAAGTTATAAGTTGTAAGAGTTCCCATCACTACACAACACTCAGACTCAGACTACATTACTGTCTACAGGTCTACAGTCAGTACGGTACAAAACGGTACAGTTAAAAATAGTGCATGTTGTCTCAGTAGAGACCTAGATCTAGATCATATTATGATAATTATGTCATATATATAGATCTATATATAGAATATAATTATAGTAGATCTAGTACTAGATATAGGTAGAGTCTAGTCTAGAACTAGATTCTAGATCTTGTCTCAATCTTCTGTAAAAAGAAAAAGACTTTTAAAATTCAAATCAAGTGTATGCAGTATTTTTAATCTATACTCAACTGAGTCTAGACAGTAGTACTGTAGTTAATTTAGCTTAGTCTGCTTAGAAAACTCTACTAGATCTTCTAGATATCTAGTCTTAATAGTGAGAGTAGTAGACAGAAATAAAGTATCAGTCAACAGTGAGAACAGTGTGCTATAACTATAAAGTATAGATTCTAGATCTAGAGTTTAAACTATTATAATTACTATAGTATTGACATATTATATTGTATTGTAGATATAAAGACATTCAGGTATTTGCATTATATTTATTGCATTGTGATTGTTGCATTGGCAAGCTTTGAGTATGGGAAAGACCAGAAAGTCAACCAGAATGCCAAAAGGTAAGTTAAATGTATTAATAACATCAATAGATTGAATAGACTCAAGTCTAGATCTATTTTAGTTTCAGGCAATCCATTTAAACAACCTGCAAAACTCAAGTTTCTGCAGGTCATAATAACCTCCTTGTATTTCAAACAGCTTCAAAGGGATCAAACCCATGTGCAAAGTGAACTGAAGATACATTAAAAACTTCAAGAACTTGGAACCTTCTTTCAACTTCAACAAAATTTTTACATTTATTTAAAAAAAAAAAAAAGTTTATTAAAACATATTTTTTACAAATCAAAGAAGAACCTACAACTAAAAATGCTATTTAACCTTTGTTAGACCAATATTGTTACAGTAGAAAAAAAAATATGTATGATCAAGATATTTTTCTTTGATTTTATTACTTATCAACTTAAACTACCCTACATTTTTCCAAGTCAAAACCTCCTCCAGTTCGTTTCTTGTTATTTTATTCCACACAAATCTAGATCTTTTAACTCTTTCTCTCCTAATTAACGATAACATCTTTGATTTGACTGCATTGAATTAAATTAATCTATGCATTCTCCTATAATTCTATACCAAAAGTAACGTTTTGTGATTACAAACAAACATGTTATTGAAGTTGGATCATAACAGGATAGAATGCAGAAATGTGAAAAATGAACAATTCTTTCAGAATGTGGAAAAATAATTTGCGAAGATAAAGAGTTCACTCTTTCTCTCCGTAATTATTTACCACATTCTGGTAGAATCTACGTTGGTATCGTCTGTTTGGAGAGAAAGAGTTAATACAGTTGTCAGCGTGGAATAAATCCTGGCTTAAGTTTGTCTTTGACTGACATAACACTAAGTAACTTGTTTAGGTAAATTGAGTAAAACTTTGTCCAGATGACTAATTGATGATGGACTCTTTTTTTTTTTTTAATTCAGATGGAGTTGCTAAAAAAATGAAGTTATCCCCACCTCAAATAGACAATATGGATGTCAGATTTGAGTGGCAAAGTGATGGAAACAAATGGATTTGTTATAAACCAAGCTTAAACAGAACCATTGTTGAAGCATTCAATGCAGGAAAAACTCAGGTTTGTATATTATGAGTCATCAGATCAAATATATGTAGACCTTTCACTAACAATTAGCCTTTAAACATATTTCTTTATGAAGAATAGATCGAAGTTAAATACTAATACTCTTTGTTTATTTATTTTTTAATTATTGACTTAAAGTCTTGTAAACATTTGAGTTATACTAGTATGCCAGAATGTTTGTTATTGTCTTAACTTACATAGGTCAGTATAGTACTCATACCTGTGCACAGAAACATTTCATTTTATTAGCATGACAAACTGAGATTATTGAAGGTCATGTGTAAAGACAAAACACTGGCAATACATTTACTAATAGTTAACTGGCTAAATACCATATTATGTGGAGACTATCTTCTTCGATCTCATTGTTATGTTGGAGCGTTCAGATGACTAGACCAATACTTGAGATGAACTGCGCAGTGGTTTCCAAATCAGGGAGCTCTCCATATAGTTTTCTTTCTATTGGGGTGTTTTTTGGGGGCAAGTGTCTTATACGGGCCTGGAGACTATCTGTTTTGATACATTTATCCTGGAAATACTAAGTCACTACCAGTCACGAATGCTGGTTCAGACACTTAATGAAATTTGTTTGTTTTTTTAATTTGAGCATTCTTGGAGTGCCAGGCTTTCAAAAATTGGGCTAATAGAAAATAGAAGTGCAATAATAATTAAGCAGAGAAACCTAATACAAGACTTTATTCAGCTAGAACAGATGAACTGACGAAAGCTATATTTAGACAGTAACATACTACATCAATATAGTGAACACAAGTCTCCGGACATTACACAAACATAAAAAGTTTTTCCCCGCAAGCAAACAAAATGGTTTTGTTTATATTTATTTGATTTGCCCTCGTTGAGGATAAAATAAAACTGTAAAGACAGAACAGAAACCATTAAATAAATGATTATTATTTGTATATTTCAATTCTCAGTTTGCTAATTTGTCTATTCTTTAGAAGGGTAAACGTAACAAGCTTCTGGACCAGATAAAATTAGTGACAAGCTAATCAAGCTATGTGCGGAACAAATCTCTTTTATCTTCTCTCACATCTTTAACCACTCGTTGCAAACGTGCGTTATTTCACACATCTGGAAAACTTCAGAGATTGTACCAGTACCAAAGAAACTAAAAATAGATAGCTTAAATGATTTTCGCCCAGTAGCACTAACACCTATTGTTATGAAATGTTTTGAAAAATATATGCTTAAACAACTTGTAACAAAAGTCAATAACAGCCTAGACCCTCACCACTTTGCATATAAAGCAGCTAGGGGAACTGAGGATGCAATTCTATTGCTTTTGGACTAGCTCTACAAGCATCTCAATATACCCAAAACATATGCACGAGTGCTCTTCATAGATTTTTCCTCGGCTTTCAATATCATACAGCCACATCTAATGATAAACAAACTGAGTAACTTAAATGTCAGCCCATACGTACAAGCATGGGTTCTAAACTTTTTAACCCAATGTCCTCAGTATGTTAAAGTCAGCAACACCAAATCGTCAACTCAAGTACTATGTACGGGTGCTCCACAAGGTTGTGTACTTTCTCCTGTACTGTATACTCTTTACACTTATGACATAAGAAGCATCTATGACGCAGTTAAACTCATTAAATTCGCTGATGATACTGCCATAGTCGGTCTTATTTCAGAAGACGAATCTCAGTATCGAAACAAGATAGAAGAGTTTACAAACTGGTGCACTGACAACTATCTAGAACTTAATGTCACAAAAACTAAAGAACTTCTAATAGATCAGAAAGAAAAAACAGAAGATACACAAACTCCAGACAAAGACTAAATTGATACAACAAGTGAAATAGCATAAATGTCTAGGCGTCATCATAGATAACAAGTTCTCATGGGAAGACCACCTTGGAACTCTGGCAAAGAAAACAACCCAGAGACTATTCTTCTTATTCAAACTCAATAGCTTTAAACTAAACAAGAAGATCTTAGATACTTTTTATGGCGCAACTATGCAAAATCTGCTAACATACGTAATAACTTGTTGGCAAGGCAACGCTTCATCTAAACTGTTGCGCCGCCTAGAAAATATTATAAAGAGGGCATCAAAAATCACATGTACAACATTACCATATTTGAATTAACTTTATGAACTGAAATATCTTAGAAAGATCGGAAAAATCTTGGAAGACAACAGCCACCCGCTCCACCATAACTATGTCAAGTCGTCGGGAAGTGGACGACTACTTTCAATCAAGACAAGAACAGAGAGGTACAAAAACTCGTTCGTACCTTACTCTGTCAGACAATATCAACGCCAGCTGTTGAAACATGAAAAGGACCAAGATGCCTGTGTCTAATCACTGAATGAACTTTTTATGTTGTGTCTGTTGTATTTATGTGTATGTTTCTGTTGTGTTGTCTTTATATGAGAAAAGAGTCCTTGTAATCACAACAAAGTTCCATATGGATTAATAAAGCAGTCTTAGTCTTAATCTTAAGATAGTTACCAATGATCCCAAGAGATGGATGACTTCTAGAATAAATTAAAGACTAGCTAGTTGTGAGATCATACTGAGACATTGCTTTTCTGTCAGTTGGAGACTTCAAAGTCTGCAAAGAAAAGATTTCGGTTGAGAAAGAATTGGAGTTTTAAGGGCAAATGGGAGAAAGCCTAAATAAGGAAAATGATCTTGTCAGGATGATTAGAGATATCCCTAAACTCACATGAAGTTCACATCAGAAGGTAAAACCCTAATTTAATTGATCACATTATTATCAATGGCAAGTCATTGCATTTCTTCATCTAGACACTTTTTTTTTTGCTGAAGAATATTTTGCATGCTGTACCTTGGAAAAGTAGCCAGCTGTTCCCTGTTGTTGTGTACTGCCGTTCCGTGTGGTGGTTATACTGGGTTGTTGTGGTAATAAATTCTGTCTTAGGTTAATTAAATTGGGGAATTCTGGGTTTATTTTGTTTGAACGATTTAAAGATGAGCTTTCTGTTCTGAGTTGAAAGATTGTAGATCGCTCTTTGCACGGGAGGAAATTGATACTGTCCAGTTTGTTAGCCATGGCCGTTCTCTGTCAATAGCTTGGCCCGTGCCTCCTGGTGCATATTGGTTACGCCTCTCTTTTTGATTGTTGGCTAACATTGACCTGTCAGCATCAAGGAATTCACTAAAAGATGTTTGGGTTGAGAGACAGCTGATTTAGGGAGGAAATTACAGAAATGAACTGTTCAATAAGATATAGAAAAGAATCAATGTGTTCAACCCAGCAAGTCACAAACACAAATAAGAAGAAACAATTTCTTCCTCTTTTATAAAATATCATCCAGGCCAGGAGGCAATGTTAGATGTTTAAGAGTTCAAACCCACAGCTATTGTGATGACAGTTTGAAGTGCATACAACACGTCTAGGCAGCCATTCAGGCCTTCACTTGTTTATGCCTTGTGCTCCTGTGGTCTTTCAGAGTCAATGATAATTAATACTATCAACTATATGTTATTCACTAAATAGAAACTGTACATATGTCAAAAAAATAACAAATTTCTTGTCATTTGTATTTTTCTAACTTATAGGTTCTTCTTCCACTGCCTGATGATGTGAGAATTTGTGTCTATTTTAATACGATGGTGCAGAAAAATAAAGCGACAGGATTTGAAAGACAAATACGCATTGCACTTAAAGCAGACGCCAGTGATGGTAAGATTGAAAAGAAAAAGTTATTTCAAAACTATTAAATTAAACATTTTGATGATGAAAGTCAGGATCTCTCTATATTTTTTTTTTGTCTTATTTACAAATTTATACATCAGAATTCTATAGCTGTACAACTCATATAATGTTTTTTAATTTGTCTGTGTGAAAACCTACAAGAGTGTGAATGTGTAAGTTTGTAACTGTGTATGTTATATGTATATTTATTGATATTTTTTTTTTTTTTTTTTAAAGAAAAAATCCTCATTAATTATTCTTCCCCAAAGAGGTTATCTGACACATCATGAATGCGTCATGGTGAAGATGTGTAAGCAATGACATCTGGTAGCTTTGAGTTGCTACACAGAAATGTAATTAATGTAGGCGAGATAATTCATTTCCAGCACCAGAAAATTCAAAAAAAAATTATATTTCTGATTTTGGAGGAGACAAGCCTGTATCAAGTCTCAAATTAGTTCATGGAGTCCATAAGTTTGAAGCTTCATGTTAAGTCTGTGAATTTATGATAAGAACTTGAATTATATTGTGTGTTATAACATGAAGTACAGTGCATTTTTTCTCATGTTTGATGCTTTCAACCTGGAAAATTAAATTATTTTATTTTGAAAAGAGCTCTGTTGATTCTTCACCAGTACTAGGGATCCCTGTCATACAATTGAATATTGGTTCATAATATTTCATCATCATCACTCCTTTGAGTTCCTCATGGAACATAGGGCCTCGACAAAAACACGCCACTCTCCACGGTCTCTTGCAGGTTTTTGATGGTTTCCCAGCTCTTTCCTGTCCTCTCGGCTTCCTCTAGTACACTGCGTCGCCATGTTCTTTTTGTTCTTCCTCTGCATCTTGTTCCCTGGGGGTTCCACTCTAAGGCCTGCCTAGCTCTGTTGCTGGTATCTTTTCTAAGGGTGTGACCAATCCATCTCCACTTCCTCTCTAAGATCTGCACTTCTATATTTTTCTGTCCACTCATCTCCCACAGTTCATAATATTTAAACTCCTGAAAAGGTGTTCGGGTGTTTTTCTGTAATCATTTCTTTAGTAAAGAAAGTCAAAGGTGGCTTAAACATAGTTTTAAGGATGGGGGGGGGCTAAAGAAGTTGCAAAGTATTTTACCCTTAAGGACTTCAACTGATGCACCAAAGTGTACAATGGGATGGCGTTTTTTAAATGTTGAAAGGGAAGGTACCACTGAAAATAACATTAAAACTTTCAAGCTGTCGAAATGTTTCAATTTGTAAAAAAAAAAAAATTAATCCATTTTTTTTCATCATTGTGAAGCACTATATCAACTAGTGTACCACTTTGTAAATGAAGCTCAGTGTGACATGCATACAATGTACACTGCATTGCCAAGTAAATATGTAAATATTTTGTGTCTATTTTTAAATGTTCAATGTAGCTGTTCTTACACAAGTTTTTGTATAAACATAAAAGCATACATATTTTAACTTCTCTCTCCAGATTTTTATGTTTGGTCAACGCAAACTCAAAACCTCAACTGGAATCCATTCGCAGTCCAACAAAGTATTGAGCTGGAGAAGTCTTTTGTAGATCAGCAAGACAGCACTGTTCTCAAGGGCAACAGAAGCTCACTTAAAGTTGACCTGAAGCAAATGGTACAAACAAATGTAAAAACCAAAGAAGTCCAACCAGTACGAAGATGTAAAGAAGGTAACTATCGAACTACTTTCTTAAGTTTGGTACAAATCAAAATTTTATATCAAATAAAATATCCCTGGCAAGTTGTTACTTAATTAAATATATATTATTTTTTTATTCATATATATTGTATGAGAAGTTATAAGACAGTTGTTAGGTTGTAGCTCTAGGCGGCTAGACCGTTGTAGGCATATTTTTTAAATTTATACTGCTTGTTGTGAACTCTTGACATGAAACACCAGGGATTACTTAAGAACAGAAATATATATTTCATGAAAGCAATCAGAATAAACTGTGACTGTAAATAACGCCATCAAATGTTGAACTGTTAAATATACAACATACTATGAAATCTACCTTGTACAGTACTTCTACTTTTAGTAAAAAAAAATGTAGGCCTCTTACAATAGTAATGTCTCAGGGGTCATAACTCTACTTTAACTAATAGACCAAAGAAATCACAACAAATAAACCTAGAATTGGTTTTATCTTACAACCAAGATTCTGTGAAGTGCTATTTACAATAGTATATACAAATACAATCATTACACAGCATTTTAATCAAATTTAAACTTGTTTTCAATGTACAGCTTTCAACTTCTGAGTAGATGCATGTAGAAACACAAGTGAAATAACTTGTTAAACAATTAAAACAATCACAACTCACTTTGAAACTACAATAAATACATATCCTTACCTCTCATTCTCTGACTTCAACTCTAGCTTCAACCGACTTTTATCAGCTGTTCAACCCTATTTGTAAACCATTGGTCTTACGCATGGTTACATCAGATTCTATTCAGCCAATTCAAACAAGCATACGCACCCCATACTTTCATGCATCTATGTTCACAAATTCACTTTAAATATTACAAGGGTTAAAATTTTTCCTGTGAGAACCTTAAACTCTTTTCTTAGAAGCAGAAGCAGTGAGCATCAACAGCCATAGAGCCATCTGAGTCTTTACTTTTGAGTATAAGCACGTTAACACTTACAAGACAGGAGCTGTCAATCAAATATTTGACATTTGAATCCTGGACCACATTTTTTAAGTTCATTCTTTCTGTTGGTGGGAATTTTAGGGTTTGCTTTTTTTTTTTCTCTTATTTTGTCCTGTTGTTTCTGTCTAGTAAAATTCCCCATGAGTCCATTCTATTCATTGGTCTGTGTATATCTCTACAGAGGTTGAAATTCCTGCTGATTTAGACGAGGAAGTGAAAGAAGAGCTAGAGAGTACCACCACAGTCAAAGAGGAGGAGGACATCAGAGAGGTGAAAAGTGGAAAGAGTCAAAAAATAAAAAGTGGCAAAAAGTCAACAAAATCTTCAGGTAGATAAATACATTTATTGAAGGGTTGTCAACAAGATATATACATTTATTGAAGGCTGGTCAACAAGATATATACATTTATTGAAGGGTGGTCAACAAGATATATACATTTATTGAAGGCTGGTCAACAAGATATATACATTTATTGAAGGGTGGTCAACAAGATATATAAATTTATTGCAGGGTTGTCAACAAAATCTTCAGGTAGATATATACATTTATTGAAAGGTTGTCAACAAAATATTCAAGTAGATATATAAGCTTTTTGAAGGGTTTTCAACAAAATCTTCATGTAGAAATATAAGTTTATTGAAGGGTTGTGAATAGATGTTATGTTTTGAACCATATAGTAATCAGACAATGTATTTGTTTAGTTTGTTTACATTGTCTTAATGAAAGTTTAATCATGCAGCAAAATAAACAACGCACCATTAACATTTTTTTTTTTAAACCCAGAATTGAATACACATTGACTATGATTTCAGTTCGTACATTGGTTATGAAGAAAGGGAGTGCTCCTGTGGATAGCTTGTGCCCTATAGCCAGCAGTGCTGTTGTTTATGAATCAGGCAAAACAGTTTGGGATTGTATGTTGAACCAGGTAATGTTTTGCTGATCTGTAAGCTTGTATTGTGAAGTCTCTTCTGTACTTTTACTTTACTATTTTTAAAGTTTATACATTCAAAATTTATTTTACAGTTTCAGTTAAAAAATCAGATTTTTTGTCCATTATTCATGGAAAGAGAAATAGAATTAGGATTTCTTCATACCTAATATATAAGTGCAATGAAAACTACAACTATTTTTGAATGTGAAAGATTTCTGTGTTCTGATGGATTAAAGAACATCTTTTGACTGGTCGAGTTTTCTCAAGTGATTTTACTTGTTTCAAACTGAGGCAATGAGAATGTTAACAACATGACTTTCTGCTTGTTTCAAAATAATATAAGAAAAATTTAGAAGTGCTATTATCCTGTCTATATTATTATTATTAAATAGATTTATGACAGAAGTACACAGACATAACAGAGATCCCTACAACATTACTTTCTGCTTGTTTCAAACTGAGGCAATGAGAATGTTAACAACATCATTACTTTCTGCTTGTTTCAAAAGCTATAAAAATAGGCTGCCTCTTTTGGTAGAAGGGGAAGAAACAATGGCAAAGCATATCGAGACCAGATAACAATACTGACTTAAAAGCTTTTTTCCAGAAAACTGGTCAGTCAAAGTAGATGTTACACTGGTACCTGGTCACTGGTAGGCGAAGGCACTGGGTCGAGGTCCATGGTTCGAGTCCTCCTATTTTTTTCACCATCTTCTTTCAATAACCTTGTTACCTTAATGCTGCTTTTATGTTACATGTCATGTTTTCTAATAAGACACTAGTAGATTTATTCAGCTTTTTCATGTCTTCACCTTCACCTCCCCCTTAGTCTGTTGCACTGTTGGGGCGCCATACAAGAACTGTCAACCGTCTTTCTCCATTCCTCTCTGTCCTTTGCTTTGGATAGAATTTAATTCACTGACAGGTCTGTCCATTCTTTGATGTTGTCTTCCCATCGCTTTCTGTCTTCCTCTTCTTGGTACTGCTCCCTGAAGGACCTTGTGATGTGGCCATCGAGTTTGAGTTTACTTTTTTTGACAATGGTTAGCAGGTCATGTCTAACACCTTACACGTCTTTAAAATGTAAAATTGTAAGGATGAAAGCACCAAATGATAATGTTTTGTGTGTTCCTTAGACTAACATCTCCAACAACAACAACAAGTACTACCTGATACAATTACTACACGACTCCAACAAGAAAACTTACCATGTTTGGCAGCGCTGGGGAAGAGTAGGGTATGACGGTCAGAACAATTTGTTTAATTGCCAGGGACTTGATGATGCCATGAAAATCTTTGCTAAAAAGTTAAGTCGGAAAAGATTCAAATCTGTCCACAAGAATTAATTTTTTTAAAAATCCTTATGAAAATGTAGAATATTTATTTATTGCAATTACATTACAGTGTCCTAGTATGAGCTATGTTTTATCATAATTTAGTTGAGTGTACAAGATGGCTTCATAACTTTTCTCTTTTATTTCAGGTTTCGTGATAAAACAGGAAATGATTGGGCTTGTAAGGATTCATTTTGTAAAATATCTGGCAAATATGATTTATTGAAAATGGACTACTCTATTGATGTAAGTGTATAGAAAGTAATTATTTGATATAAGTCAACGGAAGGTTGTTCTACTCTTTACAATTGATACAATTTTAAGGAACTGCATTTGGGTGCTGGTGAGGTGCTTAGTTTCCATACCTAGGGTTTGGTGAAGACTGGGATTTTTCATTTCAGGATGTTAAGGGCACCCGTCTAACTCTTGTGAATACCTGACTTTAGTTAGGGAAAGTAAAGCAGTTGGTTGTTGTGCTAGCCACATGACACCACCTTAACTGTCAGCCGTAGAAGCAGATGACTTTTACATCATTTGCCCTACAGATCGTATGGTCTGAAAAGGGTAGTTTACTAAATGAGGTGGAATCAGAAAATAATATTAAGTTACAAAACTGAATATATAGAGACATGAAAACTTTAGTTCATTCATTCATTCACCAATCATCACTTGGGTTGAAAAGGAAAAAAAAAAGAAAATTTAACCTATTATTTACATTGTGCCTAGAACAACTAAACACTTTTGACAATTGAAACTGCAACTGTAAATTTTCCCCCAAAATGATTTTTTATTAGCATTTTTTACCCAAATGTTTTAAAAGAGCCAACATAGTAATGTTTAATAGCAAAAAAATAATATTACTTTCTTTTCGCTCACATTTTTTAATGCTTAGTTCTACATATTTCCTCTTCCCTTTTTTTAACCATGTAGATATAGACAAAACTCAAGATAAACAGAAAGCATTTTTATAAAATCAAATTGATATTATTTAAGTTGCGCATATTTAACACAGAAGCTAATCTTGATCAACACTCAAGCAACACAAGATGAACAAGCAACACATCAATTCAGAAGCACTAGTGGTCTAATTAAAATTTTCTTATGAAAAACACTATATACCAAGGTGTAACACCTTGATTTTCTGTGAAATGGATATCAATTAATAGACCATGTTGTTAGTATCACAGCCTTGCCAGGGCTTGCCTTTGTGAAGGGGTGTCCTCCAGACTGCACTTACCATAGGAACATTGTGTCCTCCAGACTGCACATATCATTGGGACATTGTGTCCTCCAGACTGCACTTACTATAGGGACATTGTGTCCTCCAGACTGCACTTACCATAGGGGAAGAAGAGTACTTTGTCACATATAAGGATGACTTCTTTATGGCACATCAAGTTAACAATAGTTTAGATCTATAAAACAGTAATAGTTTCATAGAGTTGGGCAACTTTTTTTTTTTTTTTTTGAGTGTTTAAAGTTTGTTTCTGTCCTACTATGCATACATTAAGGTTCCAGTTAGTACCCATGAACATGTATGCCAAGTTTTATCAAGATTGGTCAAACGGTTTTAATTTCTATGCGGGACATACACCCATACATGCATACGTCTTACTTTCTGCTTTATAGCATAGATAAAGAGTTTTATATATATATCATCATTCCTTTATGCGCTATAGAACTATATAGTTCAGATAGAATTAGTCTAGATCAGAAATTCCTACTAGAGAATTATATAATAGGCAGCAGGCTAGTAAAATGTTATATAAAAGGGGACACAACATATTATCATAATGGTAGTATTCACCTGTGCTAGTCTCTCGGCTGTACTTAAGATAGGGGACATTAACTATACATATCAGGGCCGGTCTTAGGCCACTGCAACCTATGCGACCGCAGTGGGCCCCGCACTTTCATAGGCCCAGCGCGATGCGAATTCTATGTGTAAATTATTAAATTAAACCATTTTAACTTATTAAATGGTTCCTGGAATTCTCCTGAAATTATCAAATATAAGAAAAAGTCATGAAAATTGGCTGAGATTATTAAAATCTTCTGAAAACTGATGCAAATCTTAAAACAGACAAAGTTGTCATTTCGGGGTGTCATTCAATATGGAAAACGCCAATCCTTCTCGCGATTTAAAAAAATGGCATTGTCAGCTTTCATTCAATAAAAATGTAATAACAAGCCGAATTTTAACCAAAACAAGAAGTTCAAATGCTTAATTTACTTCAATAGTCACTGGCATACAAATATTGATCTAAATCTATCTCGACTTCTTAGGAAAAAAAAAACAAAAGCGATATTTTGCTAGTCGATAGTAAATCTAAAAGACAGATCTGAATGTTTATAAAATCTGCTTTTTGTTGGAAAACTACAATCTACTGTAGATGGTTCGTAAAGTTAAATTGACAGTGATTTTGTGCTTAGTAAAATATAAATAAAATGCAAAGACGAATTTCTTTTCGAAAAATCTTAATTTTCACTTATTATCCTTATCACTACCCAAATTAGGCCCCGCGCAATACATTTCGCATAGGGCCCCGCAACCTGTAGGACCGGCCCTGGTACATATAGTGTATTCCAAATTAAAGTAAAGGAGTAAAATGGCATTACTGAGTATAGGGAGGACTTTTACATGGACGTCTTAAGTTACACATTTCTATTATATTTATTAAAAATTATTAGGCTGAACAAGTGTTGTGAATTGATTGAATCAACTGAACCAATCTAATCCAACAGGTTGCGTCCCCTGTTAAATAATTAAATCTATTATTTAATAATTCTTTACGGAGAATTTCTGAACTAGACTAATTCTATCTATAGTATTCTATACTATACTTTGCAAATCAAGCATATATGATGACGCTATAATCAGAATGTAACTCTTTGCATCATAATAGTTTGGTTGTTTTCGATTAAGAAACAGTAAATAGTAAAAATCAGATCACTGCTAGTTTATACAGTTATCTCCCCTACATTCCACAGGTGAACAAAACCCCCAAGTACATTGTCTCAATGTCTAGACTCAGAAATGTGTAACTTAAGACGTCCATGTAAAAGTCCTCCCTATACTCAGTAATGACATTTTACTCCTTTACTTAAATTTGGAATACACTATATGTATAGTTATGTCCCCTATCTTAAGTACAGCCGAGAGACTAGCCCTGGTGAATACTACCATTATGATAATAGGTTGTGTCCCCTTTTATATAATATTTTACAAGCCTGCTGCCTATTATATAACTCTCTACTACAAATTTCTGATCTTGACCAATGGACCTCATTCACCAATCGTAAACAAACAACATTTAGTCACGTGATCTTATTGATAAAACAACGAAACAAACGGTCACTTGACAACCATCATGAATTAAACATGAGATCGTAAATTATATAGAAGAGATAGAGTACCACGTGGCTAAATGTTGTTTGTTTACGATTGGTGAATGAGGTCCATTCTATCTAAACTATAAAACCTTTTCTTTTTTTTTGGGGGGGGGGGGCACATTGTAGCTAAGACGTACAATTATCCTTTTTTTTTTTTTTTTTCTAGAAATTGGTTTCATTATTCTTTACAAGCCGGCATGATTTTTTAAAAATTCCCTCGAGGTGTAGTGTACCACTTTTGGTGCATGTGTCATAGGTTGGTCACCACTGGTCTAGTACATAGGCTATGATTGTCACCGGCACAGATATAGATCTAAAAACAGTAGGATAACCAACACTAGGGGGAAAAAAAACATGTAACATTTTCATCTACCCCTCCCGCCCCCAAAAAGTAAATAGACCGTGTGTCCAACTGATTCTAACAAACTGGTCAGTGTTAGACCTAGTACTTTAGTAGTGCCTACGTGTTCTTGATCATGACAAGTTGACCACACGCTTTTTCCTCACGCGTTAGGCATATATTTACGTGTTAGCTGTATTTTGAGTGGTCAGGCGAGAAAATAACACACCAACATTGTTTCTACACTTGCACGAGTTACACAGATCAGATGTTTCTCATCACGTTTTTTTTTTTTTTTTTTGCTTACTAGTTCTAGATCTATTTGCACATATGGAGGCCTAGATCTATTTCATATACGAGATTGCCTATTTAATGTTACTATACTATATGGTATTCCGTTATACAATAAGTCAATTTGAATGTTTTTTTTAAATGTAGGTAGACACATTTCTAATGATTTTAATCGAAAAGGGGGGGGGGGGGAGGGAGCTGGGAGACCCAAACACTATATCCATCCATCCATCCCAGTGGCGCTACAGCCCATGGAGGGCTCTGGCCTGCTGCAACACATCCTTCCATTCAGATCTCTCCTGGGCCTTTCGTCTCCACGCCCTAACCCCAAGCTGTTGCAGATCTGCCTCCATATCATCAATCCATCACATTCGGGGTCTGCCTTTGGGTCGTCTGCCTTTTGGTTTTTGTCTGTATACAATTTTCGCCCCTCTGTTGTCTGACATTCTTTCAAGGTGACCTGCCCAACGTAGTCTGTTCTTTTTTTTATTTCAGTCACTATCGGTGGGTCTTCATACAATTGATATATCTCATGGTTATTGCGTGTCCTTCACCCTGTTTCATCTTGTATAGCACCATAGATTTCTCTAAGAATTTTTCGTTCCCAAGTATTAAGTATATTTTCGGTTGTCTTTGTCTCTGTCCAGGTCTCACTTACATACATTGCTGCTGGTCTTATTAAGTTTTTGTATAATGTTTTCTTGGTTATTCTTGATATTGTTTTGCTCTTAAGTAAATGATGGTTGCTATAGAATGCTCTGCTGCCTCCTGCTAGTCTTTCTTTTACTTCTGTTAGTAGGTCATTTTTTAAATCAATGGTACTTCTTAGATATTTGAAAGTTTGGACATTTTCAAATTTGTGGTCTTTGATTTTAATATATTGTCCCTCTGTTTGATTGTCTCTTGTCATTACGATGTACTTGGTACAAACACTATATTGTTACGTTCTTCTCTATCAGGCCTTCTGTAAACACTGCCCAACAACACATCACATCTAACATAAGAACTTGACAACAAGAGCTTCAATAAACAAGGTGGCGGTTTATTTACAATTACATCAACAGCCAATAAACACAATTGGCTACACTGACTTCAAGTGCTTTACTACACAACAGAACTAACTGCCTAACTAATCACTACAAGTCTTTCTTGTCTACTTCTAGGCTCGTACTGCTACATTTTCAAGGACTCACTTTCTAACACACAGTCCTTACTGCTTGCTGTCCTGGACTCAACTGACTCCTTTCTAACACGCCCTGTCTCTGGCTCCGTGAAGGCTCTCGTCACATGACCACAGCACGGTCCATATTTGCGTGTATTAGCAGTACTGTCCCTTGTTCAACAGCCGTTGACCTGTGTGATTCGCCTTAGTCTCGTGTGTCAGTAGGTCACACACGCATTAACCCTTTCAGTCCGCCACTAGGGTTATAACAATATATAGTGCATATATATCTAGAGTCAGACTGAACAGCATGAAAGTGCATATGTATAAGTCTGTCAGTTCAGTTCGTATGCTCCATTGCCTCCATCTTGAGTGGCATTTTGGAACTCCTCAAGGTATTCAGCCCATCTCTGGATGACCCTGCTGCTTTCTGTGATGAGCTCACCATCTCTGATCTCACACATGTGTGATCTAGCTTGGAATCCATTCTGTCCATCTTTAATTTTCATGTACATTCCTCGCACCCAGCCCGCCACCCCTCAGTGTGAGTGATCTTAGACTATTGTCCATTCCCGTTTTCTCATAACTTTTGTGGCCCTACTTCTTGTTTTATTGTATCGCTATCTGGTGTTTTTGGTCTCTCTCTCTCTAGCAGAGATACCTACATGCCAAAATGGAAATGTGTATTCCCAAACATGAAACATGAAGAAATATACTCATTCAAGCACGTTGCATCCACGAAATGCAGCAATCCTAAAGCTAATACAGCGTAAAGTTATACAAGACAGTTTGTACATTTGTCCAAATATTGACACATTTAATCTTTGTAGAATATGTTAGAATGATGCCGTTATTGTCAAGGGGGTCGCGACCCACAGGTTGAGAACCACTGCTCTACAGTCACTAACAACAAACATTTTAACTCAGGCAGATAATCCTAATTAGTCATTGAACTTGTTTTTAATTTAAAAGCTGTGCTATTGAGTCTGCTGAATAGATGTTGTAAGATAAAGTTATTTATACTGGTTTCTGATGTTTGGAGTTGTTTTATAAAACAAACAGATGTGTTTGTAAAATGTTTTGTTTGTAAAATGTTTTATATGTTTCGGATGTTCCTTCAGAGTTGAAGATAATTACTTCCTAGTCCAAACCTCCCGCAGGACAACGGGGGATGGGAGCGGACAGGGTTTGAACCCGGGATCATCGATGAATCTGAACGACAGTCCAGCGTGCAAACCGCACGACCAGGCAGCCATGTTGAAGGAGGGAGCAAGGAATCACGAAATTAATAATATTAGTCAGCATAATTAAAGCTTTTCTTTTGCAAACACACCCAGCCTTGAATGCCCCTGATTTCATTCTTTGAATTTAGGCCTTCATAAATAATGGAACCTAGCTAGTCGCTAGTGACTATAGTGACAGTAGAAGATACGTTCTGTAAGTCAGGGAACATCAGTTTAATTCCGTTTAGCATGCTAAGAGAGAGATTAAGCTCAACCAATATTTCTTCTATTAAAACCTCTGTCCTTCTCACTTTTATTTCAAAAGAACTCTCTTTCGTGAAATACTAGTCTAGATCTAGACCTATACAAAGTTAGAACAGCCAATTTTGCCCCCTTTTTTAAATTTTAGATTCCATAAATGATAAGGAGATCTATAAATCACTTTATAAGATGGAAGAAATTTTTGCTTTAAATAGATCTAGTTACAGATATCCAGAGCCTTGAGCTACTAGACCAAGATTTAGTCAGTTGTCTAAATCTATAATTAGATGTCATTTCATCTAGATTAGTTCTAAATCGAAGTATAGTAAACACATGTTCACATCTAGATCTAGAATTAGATTCGGATCTGTCTATATCTAAAACTATAAATAATGTAGATCAATTTAGATCTAGATCTCTAATTCAAAATCTAGATTTACGTAAATTCTATTATAGGGACCTGACATCGTAAATTATAGCTCTAGATCCAGTCTAGGTGAATTAAAACTAAATTCCTAATCAGTTTGAAGACTTCACATAAACTGAAACATTGAAAAGAACTCCGCTTTATTGAAATCAGTTAGATCTAGTAAACATTTAAATCTTCGCGCGTAAGCGCGCGCGGAAAAAAAATACTATCTCGTGGTTGATTAATTAAGAATAGTCCAAATACCAGTCATTGACGCACTGATCTATATATGATTTTTTTTTTGGGGGGGGGGGGTTCCTTTAGATGGGGAAATGCGTATTTTCAGAAGATAAACCGTACTCGCGTATTTTCGTGTCCATTTAAGTACAAAATACGCAAGATGCGTACTTATAAGCAACTCTGCTGTAGCTCTATTATCTGAGCATTGCTTTTGTCTTTATTATTATTATAGCTTTTGTATAGCGCTACTTTCATGCTTATAGCATGCTCAGAGCGCTTTTTGGTCCAATCTCATTTGTGGACCAGTGGGGTGGGGGTATCTAGGAGTTGGTTTTCTGTGCTGCCTTTAGGCGCTCAGTAAACACAACTCATCCCGAGTCGGGTGTCGAACCTCGAGCCCCCTTCTAGGTAGCCAAGCCAAGTGCACTTGGCCTCTCGACAACGCTTCCCACAAGTCTGTAACAAGTCTGCATTCATCATCATACCATTGGACTATCCTGCTCTGCTTAAATCCAACTACCACTTCTCCTGTTCTTTTAATGAAATATTTCTTCCCATAGCTCATTTATAATTTTCATTGTCCTTTTCCAATGTTGTTAGTTGTGTTTGGATTGGGATTCTGTAAATTTCTGCTACAAACGGGTCTTTTGTAAGTTTTTGACTATCATATTGTTCTTGTTCTTCTCTATAGGGCAGATGATGTAAAGGTCATCCTTTTCTGAGGGTGTGATGTGGCCAGCAAATGGACCAACTGCCTTTAATTTTCCCTATTAATATCAGGTACCCGTTAGAGCTGGGTGAACTCAGAGTCGCTGCGTCTAAAAATCACCATATTAAAAATCCCATTCTTCACCAGGATTCGAATCCGGGACTTCCAGTTTGGAAGCTGCACACTTTACCAATCAGCCACCACACCTCCAACCAGTGTCTAATGCTAGTATGAAAATAAATGTTAAATTAGCAATTCAGTGTAATAGTTTTGTAAATTATTTCTATTAAAACCTTTTGAGTTGATCAGAAGTATATCTTTACATAGATAATTTTAACACACAGTTTTACTTTCTGATTCTAACCCGCACTTGAAATTAAATGGATCAATTGTTGTATTTTTTAAAATCAAGCATACATTATTGTCTATGCTGGTTAGGATTATGAAGTTAATGTATGATATATTAATTGTCAACTAATGTTCAAGACTTTTGTGTTCAGGATAAAGATCAAGTCGATGCTCCTGCTCAGGAAGAAGAACTAAAAGAGAAGAGAAAAGTTCCAGATTCAAAACTCCAGAAAAAATTACAAGTAACAATTTTTACGTTTATCATAACTCTGGTGGCGATAAGGGTAGGGGTAAACCTGTGTGTAATCAGCTGACACAGATAACACAATCCAGCGCTAGGTGCTGATACATCAGTGCAGAGTTTATACTGCAGTGGGGTTATTTACGGTGCAGCACTGGTACAGTTATTGTTAGGTGTAGCCAATTGTACTGAGTTGGCTCAGATTTATTAGACATTATAGAGTTGTTGTTTTTTTGCCTGAGTTGTCAAGTTCTTTGAGTTGGTTATGTCATGCAGTGTTGTCAGAGAGCCTGATAGAGAGAGCATTACAGTGTGTATACATCTATATGTATAATTCTCTTCTTCCCTCAAAAAATTAAACGATTAGTAAGGAGATGAGGAAAGATCACTCTCTTATTTCTGTGTTACGATTGTAGCGCAGCATGGTGTGAATGAAAATGGTGCGAATTTGGATATTGAATGGAAGTGGGCCTAAAAAGGTGGAAGCCGGAAGGGATGGATAGGAAGAGAGTTGGAAAATAGGATGTTTACGTAATTTGTGATAATATTAAAGTATTTTTAGATTAACACTGCAGTCGCATAGGTTGCAGTGGCCCTGCAAAATAGCGGCGTATGCTACGCTGCCGGTCGACTAGTATTTTTTAATTTAGTTAAAAAGTAAATTTTATGATGTGAAAACAATTTTCATTAACTTTCTATAATTTTTTTTCTTCTTTTCAATTCTTTTTTTTTCAGGATTTGATTCAATTAATTTGTGACATCAAGTCCATGGAGGAAGCAGTTGTAGAAATGAAATACGATGCAAAGAAAGCTCCCCTAGGTTTGTAGCTCAAGCTTTCTGCAGTGAAAAGTAACTCAGTCAAATTTAAAACATAAATACTATAATGATATAAACTGACTCCTTTAAAAAATTTAAAGATCTGTTTGCTTGAGATTTCAACTCATAGCAAATATAAAATGTTCAATAGATTAATGAAGTAATGTAATGTTATCACAGTGCTTTGAGCCTACATTTTGTTTGTTAACAGCGCTTTATAAATAAAATTATTATTATTATTATTATTACAAGATGCGATATACAAAAGTAACTAAAAAATATATATATAATCAACTTAGATATTATTAAGTCAATATATATATATATGTACACATTGACTTAATCAATAACAAATCCATAATATACTGCTTCATTCAGGTCAAGTGATGAAAATACCTGGCTATCTGTAAAAAAAAATATATGTTTTTAATTTTGGTGAATTTGAACTTGTCATTTTCAGGGAAATTAACAAAAGATCAAATCAAGGCAGGCTACTCTGCTTTACAAGAAATAGAAAAATTATTGGAAAAGAAAGTGTCTGGCAGACATCTAGCGGAAGCTTGTAGTGAATTCTATACCAGGATTCCACATGAATTTGGGTAATAAGCCATGTAGTAGATAACATTTTGATCTAGAGATTAGGTATTGAAGAATGTAGCACTAACCTTGAAATACAGTTTTGGGTATTGAACAATATAAAACAAAAACCTAGAGTTATTTTAGATACTGGAGGTGCAGTGGCTGAGCGGTGCAGTGCTTGGCTTCCGAACCAGAGTCCTGGGTTCAAATCCTGGTAAAGAGTGGGATTTTTAATTTCGAGATCTTTTGGCGCCTCTGAATCTACCCAGCTCTAATGGTTACCTGACATTAGTTGGGGAAAAGTAAAGGCAGTAGGTCGCTATGCTGGCCACATGACACCCTCGTTAACCATAGGCCACAGAAACAGATGACCTTTACATCATCTGCCTTGTAGACCACAAGGTCTGAAAGGGGAACTTTTCCATTTTTTTAAATTTTAGATACTGAACAATATAACTTAACTTTGATTTAGATATGGTTTGGATATTAAACTTATATTAGTTTATTTTCTGCAAGATTTAGCAACAATATTTGGATCTAAGGATAGATTAGCTGATCATTACATTCATCTTAAATTTTATTATTTATGATCCTTCCATTGTCTTTTCATTTGTTTGACTCTAATTCCATGTTATAATGACTAGATTCCAAAATTGTTTTACTTCTAGTCTGTCATATTAAAACATTGTGTTCTATATTTGGTTTGATTTATTTTACTATTTTCTATTCTTTAGCATGCAGACGCCACCATTGATTAACACACCACAGATGGTTAAGCAAAAAATTGAATTATTAGAGGTTTGTTTTTAAAATGGAAAGGACTAAAACATAGTATTTACCTTTGCTTATGAAATTGACAACTTTTCCCATGAATTCATTCACAAGACAACTGTATTGTGCTTTAAACAAAACTTTTGGGTATAAATCTCACAGTATATTATTTTGTTCTCTAGGCTCTAGAAGATATAGAGATTGCTATTAAACTTTTGAAAGGTGGCGACATGTCAGAGAATCCAGTCGACAGACATTACCATCAACTTCATTGTCAACTTGAGCCAGTTAGCCATGATGGGGAAGAATTCAAAGTAAGAACAGATTTGTTTTAAATGGAAATAGAAAAAGTCTTAGCAATTAACAAAAGCTTCTACTTGTGGTACATTCTAGTTTTAACTTTTAAAGAATCCATTTTATCAAATTTTTAAAGATTTGTAATTTAATTCTTTATTTAGTTATTCACATTTCATTAGCTCCCATGATTTCATTCTTTCTCTCTCTTCTGTGATTCAGCAGTAGAAAGTATTTGTAGCCACTGATCTAGTTCACTGAAATATCTGACACTCAAACTCACAAATAAAACTATTTTTATGACCAGCTTGTCGACAGTTACCTGCAGCAGACGCATGCAAATACACACAACCAGTATAAATTAGAACTTTTGGATGTCTTCAAATGTGATAAGGAAGGCGAATCTGAAACATTTCTGGATTTAGGAAACAGGTAATTGAATAGTTGGTTGTGGACAGGTTTAGGAAACGGGTGGTTGAATAGTTGGTTGTGGTCAGGTTTAGGAAACAGTTGAATAGTTGGTTGTGGTCAGGTTTAGGAAACAGGTGGTTGAATAGTTGGTTGTGGTCAGGTTTAGGAAACAGGTGGTTGAATAGTTGGTTGTGGTCAGGTTTAGGAAACAGGTAGTTGAATAGGGTGTTGTGGTCAGGTTTAGGAAACAGGTTGTTGAATAGTTGGTTGTGGTCAGGTTTAGGAAACCGGTTGTTGAATAGTTGGTTGTGGTCAGGTTTAGGAAACAGGTAATTGATTAGTTGGTTGTGGTCAGGTTTAGGAAACAGGTAATTGAATAGTTGGTTGTGGTCAGGTTTAGGAAACAGGTTGTTGAATAGTTGGTTGTGGTCAGGTTTAGGAAACCGGTTGTTGAATAGTTGGTTGTGGTCAGGTTTAGGAAACAGGTAATTGATTAGTTGGTTGTGGTCAGGTTTAGGAAACAGGTAATTGAATAGTTGGTTGTGGTCAGGTTTAGGAAACAGGTTGTTGAATAGTTGGTTGTGGTCAGGTTTAGGAAACAGGTTGTTGAATAGTTGGTTGTGGTCAGGTTTAGGAAACAGGTGGTTGAATAGTTGGTTGTGGTCAGGTTTAGGAAACAGGTGGTTGAATAGTTGGTTGTGGTCAGGTTTAGGAAACAGGTGGTTGAATAGTTGGTTGTGGTCAGGTTTAGGAAACAGGTAGTTGAATAGTTGGTTGTGGTCAGGTTTAGTATTTTACAGATTTTTAATACAATTTGTTATCATTCATTTAATAGAATGTAAGATGTATGCATTTATGTATGTCCCACATAGAAATCAAAACGGTTTGACCAATCTTGATGAAGCTTGGTATTAATGTTTATTAGATCATAGTGAAGACAGTAGTGTACATTAAATGTCTTTCCAACAACGAAAGAGCCCTAAAATAAAAAAAAATAAAAACTAAATTCATCTCTATTAAAGAATGAAACTTACCAAAAGGCCATAATCGGCTAGTTTGAATATAAAGCTGTTGTATTTGTCTTGAGTTCATCTTTCAAGAAAACAAACAACTATTTGTTTGATCTGATTTGATGATTTTGATTTTAGGCACATCGGCACAATTTTGGCCATGTCGTGCCTACTATTTATTTATTTATTTGATCTCCATTATTTATTTTCTTGCTAGAATGTTGTTGTGGCATGGTTCACGGTTAACCAACTGGGCTGGAATACTGGGTCAAGGCTTAAGAATTGCTCCACCAGAAGCTCCAGTCACTGGATACATGGTACAGTGTAGACTCATATTATCTAAAATAAATCAAAACATTCAGAGATGATATATTCATCTACCTATACACCTCTTTTAGACTCATATTATCTTAACTAAATCAAAACATTCAGAGTGATATATTCATCTACCCAAACGCCTCTTTTGACTTTCCCAAAGGAAAAACTTTGTCTAGCTTCATCTTTGTTTGTATCTCTCAGTTCGGCAAGGGAGTTTACTTTGCAGACATGTCCAGCAAAAGTGCCAACTATTGTTTTGCTACCAAGACCAAGAATGTTGGGCTCCTGTTGCTGTGTGATGTAAGCTACTCTTTCAGTTTTAATCAATGCTAGAAGTTTAGAAGATGTGGAGTTCTGACTTGAACTTTTATACTGTTTGTTTGAACACTTCCAGGTGTCTTTAGGAACAACCAATGACAAGCTAGCAGCTGACTATTCGGCCAATAGCTTACCTAAAGGCAGACACAGTGTAAAAGGTGTTGGCAGGGTGGCTCCAGATCCTAAAACCTTTGTCAAACTGTAAGTATACTGTTTGTACATAATTTGTTTTGTATGACTCTATAGGAGATTTTCATACTTGAAAGCAAATCTATAAATAGCAAGATGTTTAGTGTAACCTGTGTATGGAAGCAAAGCATTGAAATAAACAAGACAAAACTTTGTTTTTAGACTATTCAGCGCTGTAGAATCAAATTTCTATACTTTTGGTTGTACCACTAAATGATTTTTAGTTATTTAATTGGTAAGAGTTGTCTTCCAAGAGGATGCTGTTTATATCGCCACTATATTTTTTCCTATCACTTGATATTATTTCTCTCTTCATATTATTTCTCTCTTGATATTATTTCTCTTTCGATATTATTTCTCTCTTGATATTATTTCTCTCTTACTGAATTTCTTTGCTTACAGATCTCTGAAAGGGATTTTAAAAATCAATAGTGTGAACAAAGATCAGATTACTGCGATTAATTTTTAGTTTGAAAATCCCCAACCTTTTTCAGTTAGTAGGCTTGTCTTCAAGTCTGAAGAATCAAGGAGTAGTGTAGTGGCTTAGGGTTAGTCCCAGCTGTGGTCTACATACTTTGTCACATCCAGTGCAGACATAACCGCTCTGCTGGTGGCTGGTTCAGGTTATCTTTCACCTACGTAGGTCTGTCCTTGGCAGATTTCCTTTGGTCTCAAATGTGTTTCCCGCTACCTTTGTAATAAATCTCCAGCTGTCTCGTTGGAAGCTGCCTTCTTCCAGGTGCTCTCTTCTATGTCAGTTATAGCCTCTGGCGCCTAAGCTTGTCTTCACCAAAAAGGATTTCCTTTGAAATTCGGCCCTGCCCAGTGTAGCTGTGAAACTCTAAGCAGTCCCTCTAATAGAGCCAGCATTTAAATTTTTTAATTAAAAAAATTTGCTTTATCATTTTGTTATTAAGTTCAAGACCTTTACTTATTTTGATTTAAAGCTAATAAACCCATAAATAAATTTAATCAGAAGTTTATACCATCATACCTTTGACTCACTTATTGACGTTGTCAACAGCCCTGATGGACTGACAGTGCCTGTGGGTAAAGCTGTCAACGTAGCCAATACAAGTGTACTCAACTATAACGAGTTCATTGTGTATGACACTAGACAGATCAGGATGAAATATTTAGTGCAAGTCAAGTTTCATTTCAAATAGTTTCATCTGTAAAGTTTCATTCCAAATAGTTTCATTCTGTAAAGTTTCATTTTTAATGGTCACTATGTAAATTAGAATTTCATTAATGTCAGTCTGTAAAATTTCATTTAGATTGGATTTATCATTTTATTCATAATGTTAGATCATTAGACAGATTGTTTATTGATGTAATAAACTTTTGATGTCAATTTTTGGTTTCAGTTTCATTATTTTTGTAATGATATATAGTCGGAACTCAACATATGGATTTTCTTAAACAAGTTATTGAATTGTATTGATAGTATTATATAATCTGTAAATGATTAGGAGCATTGATTCAAGTTTTCACATGCAATCTTGCGACACATTAAGTTCATCCCACAGTGAGATCATGTTTCCAATCAGGAAGTGTTGTTTTTGGCCAATATGCACAGTATCTATCCCCTATTGGGGACACAGAGAAAATTATATTGGCTCAAACATGTCACCCGAATACCAGATTTAAGAATCTTCATGTATACCCTTTAAGCAGAGCTTGCTGAGAGAAAAAGACCCAAGGTATGTCCAACACTTACCTACAGAGATGTCAGCAAGTGGGATCCCAGGACTACAGACTTAAACGAATGTATGTGGGAGGAAACTGAACAAGATTGGACAACATGGAGACAGACTGAGACTGTCTACTGGTACAGACTTCATTGAGTGCAAAAGAACTGAGGCGGATAAATGAAGATCAATGAAGAAAGCTGTTCTGCTTAGCTTATTTGTACACAATAGAAAACACTTTTGCTGAAGACCTATGTAGAATATGAAGAACTTCTTGTAGAGAATTTACTAGTGTCAATTTTGAAAGAAGGGATGGTTTAGAGTTTAGACAGATAACTCAAGAATGAATATTATTATAAAACGTCCTTAAGATAGGTGAAGATCAGTATTGGTGACATAAAAGCATTATGCACAACAGCAGAGTTTCTGTCCAGGGCTTTTGCAAAAGAAGATTTGAGCCTCTTAAGTCCTCACTTCAATGGAGTTTGATGTTGATCTGGAACAAATGATTTCTCCAAGTAGAAAAGTTCATTCTTTTAAGGGAAATAATCCGTCACATTGAGTATATCTTTATACATTTTGTCTTGTCCTTCTTGTAAGCACCTACCATTAAATAGCTCTCTGAAGATAATTGCATCTAATGTCTGGGACTTTTCATCTGTAACAGAAAAGTTACTTCAAGTCTCTCATCCAATCCTACAGTGCTTCTAACTTTCATTCACTTCTAGATATTAGTTTAGCATCTAGATATTAGAATGTCTAGTTCGATATTTATTGTGTCTATAGATGTATGGTCCAGTACTGCCTTCTTTTTTTTTTTAAAGTGGAAACCATAATTTTTACAAGCTTTTCTGTCGTTTTTTTTCCATGTATGTTTACAGGGCATAACAAAGAGTGGGTTTTTGATTTTTAGTCCTTAGTTTCAAGTTTGAAAGCAGATATATACAGAAAACATTTTCTATTCAGTGTGATAGCTGACTTTTATTTACAAAAATTTCCCATTTAAATTTGCTAATTAAAATACAAGATAAAGTAGAGGGCTAAAATTAATATAATATAATAATATGGTTTAATGCTACATGTACCTTTCACACTTCAAATTAAGGAAAAAAAAATGTTATTAGTATTTCTTGTAAAGTTGGTTTTTGGATTCCACAAGTATTTCATAATACGTTAAAAAATTTATAACATAAATACTAAATCCTATACAACTATATATGTCATGATCTAGAGAAACATGAAGCTTTAGGATCTAAAAACCTTTAGCAATGTTTGTTAATTGTAAAGTAACCAAACTAATTAATAAATGCATAAATATTTTTGTCATTTCAAAGATATTTTATTTACAATATGTATTCCAACATTACATACATTCATGCATATATACAGAGTCGACATATTCTGCATTAAAAAAAAACAACACAAGATGTTTATTCACTATAAGCAACTTGTTTTGAAAGACTTGGTCTATAAATAGAATGACTTGGAAACACTTTGTGAGTTGAAATCTACGACTGAATGTACTGTCACACACAAAAGAGTTTCTCACATTATATGAATCACTCTGTGCAATGAAGATTTTATGTTTGAAAGACTCATGTAAAATGACTTAAAAGATTCAGACATCAGTAGCCACCCTGGTCACCAAAAAGATTCCCAATCTGGTCATTGTTGGGATTTACTGGGCCAAATATATCTGGAGACATGGCCATTAGATCATCCCAGATAACGCCAGCTACAAAGGCTTGACCCATCTGAAAGAAGTAAAAACAAAAGATTCACTGTAACGGAAAAGTTCTAGAGTTCAAGCTGTAGTGAAATGTCTAATAGTTCAAGCTGTAGTGAAATGTCTAATAGTTCAAGCTGTAGTGAAATGTCTAATAGTTCAAGCTGTAGTGAAATGTCTAATAGTTCAAGCTGTAGTGAAACGTCTAATAGTTAGTGAAATGTCTAATAGTTCAAGCTATAGTGAAATGTCTAATAGTTCAAGCTGTAGTGAAATGTTTAATAGTTCAAGCTGTAGTGAAATGTCTAATAGTTCAAGCTGTAGTGAAATGTCTAATAGTTAGTGAAATGTCTAATAGTTCAAGCTATAGTGAAATGTCTAATAGTTCAAGCTGTAGTGAAACATCTAATAGTTAGTGAAATGTCTAATAGTTCAAGCTGTAGTGAAATGTCTAATAGTTCAAGCTGTAGTGAAATGTCTAATAGTTCAAGCTGTAGTGAAACGTCTAATAGTTCAAGCTGTAGTGAAATGTCTAATAGTTCAAGCTGTAGTGAAATGTCTAATAGTTCAAGCTGTAGTGAAATGTCTAATAGTTCAAGCTGTAGTGAAACATCTAATAGTTAGTGAAATGTCTAATAGTTCAAGCTGTAGTGAAATGTCTAATAGTTCAAGCTGTAGTGAAATGTCTAATAGTTCAAGCTGTAGTGAAACGTCTAATAGTTCAAGCTGTAGTGAAATGTCTAATAGTTCAAGCTGTAGTGAAATGTCTAATAGTTCAAGCTGTAGTGAAATGTCTAATAGTTCAAGCTGTAGTGAAACGTCTAATAGTTCAAGCTGTAGTGAAATGTCTAATAGTTTAAGCTGTAGTGAAACGTCTAATAGTTAGTGAAATGTCTAATAGTTCAAGCTGTAGTGCAATGTCTAATAGTTCAAGCTGTAGTGAAATGTCTAATAATTTAATCCAATTTTACAAATCAATAGGGTTGATTTTTTTTAATAGTAAAATTTTCTTGCTTTCTTTTGCTATTTGCAGCTATGGAAATGATTTTTGGCTGAATTAAACATTGAAACAGCAAATTTTTAGAAGAAAAATTAATTATATAATAATTATATTATAATATATATAAAAAAAAATAACAACTAATAATTTAAGACTAAGACTGCTTTTTTAAAAAATCCTCATTGGAAATTTGTTGTGATGACAAATACTCTTATTTTTTCAATTAAAAGCAACTAAAACAAAACAACATTCCACTAAAAAGAACAGACCAATAATGAAATCTTTAAGAGGCACTTGAATTCTAGTGTAACTTACCTGGTTGTCATGGAAACCATCCACAGGCTCTATTAATTGCCAAGCTTGCCCACCTTGAGCCACCCACTTTTTGATGGCTAAAAATTAAACAAACAGCCACCCAGTTAAAAAACAAAGAATCAGACAATATGTTTGAAATAGATATACATGTGATAGATAGGAAAATATATTAGTTGAGTAGCTATCTGATCTACTAATAAAATGTTTTGGCTTTAAAGAACTATTTCTTAGTAAACATTTAATTATTAAACTAAATTATTAATTAACTTAATGACTCTAACCAAATAAATAGATTACTATCTTGCAAATAAATCATAGTCAAAGTTTTGTTGTTGTCTTAGATACAAAGTTAAGGAAAAATTTAATTCTGAGGCTACATTGTTATCTACGGACCCAAATTATTTTGTACTGTCCAACTATGACTTCCTGCAACTCACAAATGTTGAACATATTTCTAACCTCAATTTTAGTGTATAATGTCTGTATTAAAATGTTTAGTTTTGTGTTTAAATCTGAAACAAAAAGTTTACACCAGCAAATAAAATAAATATAAAACATATACCCTACCTTGATTAATTGGATTGTCCAGATAATATAAATCAAAATTGGAGTAACGTCCTTTCTGTGTTTGTGAGATACTGGACAGAACTGCTGACAGTTCTTGGGCTCTCTATAATAGATTTGTTTTTCATTAAAAAATACATAACTTTAAAGTGTATAATACACAAACTATTTTAATTTAGAAATCTTATTAGATATGGTTGCTTTTTCTTTGTATTTTTTTTTACACTAATGTGCAGTTTCAATGCCAATATATCATTAGAATACTGTCTTAAATTCTGAAGATTAAGGATGACTGCAGTACCCAGTGGCAACCTGCCTATTTTGCCATATCTAATGCAGACAAAGCGATAGTCCCCTGGGGGTCTATTTAAGTTTCCTTTTCAATGTTTGATTTTGGCAAGAACTTTTCTTTGGGTCTCAAAGGTTTGTCATCGTCCTTCAGCTGTTTCATTCAAAGACTGTTTTACGCCAGCTCCTTTCCTCTAAGTCAGTGAAGTCAAAATGGCACCTGAGTTGATCTGTTTTGCCATTCTCCTTTAAGTTTGCCAAAAAAAAGATTGCTTTTGGCGAGCAGTTGTCCCTTATTTGGGATAGGTATCCATGCTGCCGCTGTTGATTGGTAGTCCTTCTACACTTTCCACACCAGCCTCCAAGGTTATTTATAAAGTAGTCTTGCTAGTGTACACCCATGATGGAGCCTTTTATGAGAACCACTGCTTCATAAACATTGATTTTTGTTGGAAGGCAAAGAGACCTATTCCACCATATTCTCATTTGGAGGCGACCAAAAGCACTGTAGGCCTAAGTGAGACAATTTATTTCTCTAGTCAGTGACACATTGATGGAAACAGTGCTGTCCAGGTATGTGAATAGGTTGATGACATTAAGGAAGTGCCCATTATCCATCATTAGTATACTAGAAAAAAAAAGGAAAGTTCCCCTTTCAGACTTTGTTGTCTATAGGGAAGATGATGTAAAGGTCATCTGTTTCTGTGGCCCACTGTTAATGAGGGCATCATGTGGCCAGCACAACGACCAACCGCCTTTACTTTTCCCCAACTAATGTCAGGTACCCATTAGAGCTGGGTGGACTCAAAGGCGCCTAAAGATACAGAAATGAAAAATCCCAGTCATCACCAGGTTTCGAACCTCATACACCCGGTTCAGAAGCCAAGTGCTTTACAGCTCAGCCACCATAAGCCCCCCTCATTAGAATAATGACATTTGTAAATAGTATTTTTAAAATGTCAATATTCAGCCTCAAAGCTAGTATTTGTTTACTGTTTCAAGGCTGAATTCAGTCGGACATTATAATCTTCTCTTTTGAAGGAACGTCAGAAATTTTAAGATAGGAAAGAAAGAAATGAACTGGACATTGAAACAAAAATTAACAATGAAGACAAAGAAGAGCCAACTTTGTGTAAGAGTGACCTACCTTAGTTGTCAGATCTCTCATGGTTTGATTAGTGTTCATCCACCCCATGCATGGAGAGATCTAGAGGCAATGGAATAAAAAAACACCAACTAAAGATTTGATAATCCAATACTTAAAATTCATTTACACAAGAAAAAATTAAAGAAAGTACCCTTAACTCTTTCTCTCGTAACTGACGATACCAGTGTTGACTCCACCAGAATGTGGTAAATAATTATGAAGAGAAAGAGTTAAAATGATGACCTCATTTTGGAAAATTAGCTAAGAAGATGTAAAATAAAAAATAATTATTAGGTCTTCTTAGAAAAAATGTAATAAAAACAATGGCTGCCTATTCATTTGGTATATATTTAAACTATGTTCCCTTACATGGCCATCATTTCAACTATTTAAAAATGTCAGAATATTTTATTTTTGTCTTCTTTTAAACATTTCACAAAAAACTTTCAAATTTGTTCTACTCCAATTTGTTTTTCATTCAAGAAAAAAAAAACTTACTTGTAAACAATTCATGTAATCATAAAATTTTCCATAAGTAAATGTTCCCCAGTATGTAGAAGTTGGGTGAATCCTTGGGCCCATATTATCAAACAGAACTCTGCCGTCTGCTAGACCAATTAGAACCACATGACTATTGTTAGGTAAGACTTTGGCCTGCAGACAAAAATAACATGAAGATTGCAGTTACAATGTTCTCTGACAGTGAGCCACAACACCCCTTGGGCATTGACCATTTTAAATAAAAGTACCCTTTCTAGCCACAGCCTCTGGTCTGATAAATCAGAGAGTGATCAAACAGTACCTGAGTTGCAAAAGTAAACTAACAAAAATTGTGGTGGGTAATGAAAGACCAAGACAAAGAGATTGTTGAGATTTCAAAACAAAATAAAAGAAATAAATAAACGCTGGCTGTAGATGGGCACTTAGATATAAAATATGTGGTTAAAAAAATAGTGTTATGCTCTAACGAAGACATTAACTCTTTCTCTCTGTTATTAGTTGTCAACTTTTCGAAGGAATTCTTCATTTTTTCTCATTACTATTTCACTACCCTGTTATTATTAAGCTTCAATAGTTTTGTTGTTTGTTATCAGAAAATGTTGTATCTGGTATATAATTAAAGGAAAATCATGCTCTTTTTATATAACACAAAGTCAAGTTTATAAAATTAAACATTAATTTCATTTAATTGGGTCAAATCAACGATGGTATCGTCGATTAGGAGAGAAAGAGTTAAGATGAGGTGAGTGCTCACACAGCTGCTTGAATATTCACTCAAAACCTGAACCATAATCTTCAAATACAAAAACAAAATTTAATAAAATACCCAGAAAGACACAAAGATAAAGGCACATTCCTCATCCCATATGCTAGGACAAATTTGTACAAACACTCCTTCTTCCCTAGTGCTATTAGAGCATGGAATGGGTTGCCTGAGCTAGCCAGGAAAACCAGTGACTTGGCAGAATTCAAGTCATTGGTTAATATGCATGACTAAATGCATGACGCGTAGGACGTAATCATCATCTTTTTTGAAGTAACGTCTGTATTATATAAGATAAGAAGATAAGAACCTGATAAGACTTCTTGTAACTTAACATTTATTTACAAAGGGAAAAAAAATGTCTTGTTCTTTCTTGAGCATCTCTATCTAGCATTAGTAAACTAATAGTCTCTATTCTAGAACTTGTTGATATTTCCTAAGAACTCTGTTGAAACTATCTAACCCTAACATCTCTTTTGGTTCCAAGACTACTACCCACAAAATAAAACTACTTTCTAATTATACTCGCAATTTCTCCAATTTAAGAAGATAAGATTTTTCTCCTAACTGCAGCTACACAGGAAATCAAGAAAAAGTCTTACAAAACAAAGTTCTATGAAATCTTTGAAATACATTCTTTACAAAAAAAAAAAAGCAAAGAAGTTTAAAAAAAAAAAAAGAAAAAGGTAGATCTAGTAAAATAATGTACTGACCAGGTAATCCAAAGTCAGCATTGTGTTGTTATACATTTCTGCTGGTGTAGTCATGTGATCAAACGTGTCTGGATGTCTGGACAGAGTATTGGAACATTTTAAATAATAGCTTCATGAAGTCATAATAAAAGTGTCTTGAAAAGTACAATATCTTTGTGTTCCAGATGTCCCCCTGGTAATCTGACCCTCAGTTTTTGTTATTTTTATCTACACTTTTCTAATTCAGGCTGAGTGGTAAAGCACTTAAAACTTTTGAACCAATAGGCATCTCTGTTAAGACTTGGATTTTGAACTTCAGGACCATTAGGATACCCCCTAGTCCAACCAACTTTGTAAAATGTTTGTAAAATGTTTTATATGTTTCGGATGTTCCTTCAGAGTTGAAGATAATTACTTCCTAGTCCAAACCTCCCACAGGATGACGGGGGACGGGAGCGGGCAGGGTTTGAACCCTGGACCATCGATAAATCTGAACGACAGTCCAGCACGCAAACCGCACAACCAGGCAGCCATTGGTATATGACATGCACTGGGGAAGTGAAGTAAAAGCAGTTGGTTTATGTGCTGGTCACATGACACCCTCATTAACTGTCCATCATAGAAACAGATCTGACAGAGTTTAAGTCATTCATTAACAAGCATAACTAGATTGACCTAGGGATACACATAGGATGTAATCATATTATTTTTTGAAATAACGTCATTTACATCATCTACCACCATAAATAGTAAGATTAGAATGGGAAAATAGCAAGATTAGAATGGGAAAATAGCAAGATTAGAATGGGAAAATAGCAAGATTAGAATGGGAAAATAGCAAGATTAGAATGGAAAAATAGCAAGATTAGAATGGGAAAATAGCAAGATTAGAATGGAAAAATAGCAAGATTAGAATGGGATACCTTCCTAATTTAGAAAAAGTAACTCATCAAGTGAGTGTATTTGTTGAGCCGGGTGGGAAACAAAATGTCTTTGAGAACAGAGTATGAAAGCTAAATAGATGGCTTTAGGGGGGTGAATGGGGGAACTGCCCCATCCCAAGCCATGGGAGGCACCACGAAAAAGAGAATATTATATTATCATCAGCCCATCGTACAAATATTCATGGCCCTGATAGCACACGTGTGAAGGGCTCTGCTGCTAAAGCTGCCTCTTCTCTTCACAAGCTTAGCTTTTCAAATAGAAGTAGAGCTACTACTAGACATTTCCTATTTTTGACACATCTTAAAGATATAATCATTTTTTAAGATAAAGATGAAAGTCTACTTACCCATTGCAGACATCATTACCAACCAATGCATAAAACACAACCATAGGTCGATCGTTTTGTGCATTTCTGGACAACCTGAAAAATCACATTCAATAAAGTAACAGCTGCACCCACGAACACATATACTTTTTTCTTAATTACATACATTTGACAGAGTTCAAAAGTTGTTAATGCATAAATTTATAGTGAAATACCAAATATAATAATTGATCTATGCATCAAAGTTACATACGTTTTAACAATGCTATTCACAGAATTTGAATCTTCACCTGAAAAATACAATTAAAAGATAAATAGAAAAATAAATCATAAAGTACTTACGTTTTAACAATATTGTTCACGCTAGAAGATCTTTCTCCTGGAGAAGACATTTTATATTTATATGAATTTGAAACTTTTAAAACAAAACGTATATGAATGCAACATGCTGAACATTGTGTCAGAACAGATTCAATTAAATAAATGACTACATTTCACGTATGTATAGATTAGTTTACCAACCACTAAATTTCAAATAACCCTATAAGACTTTGTGTCATTTATTTTTTTTTACTTTGCAGTTCTAAGACTTAAAAATGTTTTAAGATCAAAATGGTTTACTTTTAACAATGATCATGGCATTTCAGTAAAGCACTGAAGGTTTGTGTCTCATTAAAAAAAAGTTATGTTTGATAATCATCATAAAGCGAAATAATCTTGATTGACATATTTAGAAACATTTGTCTTAATTCAGTGATCAATAGGAGATCATTCTGCAGATAAGTATAAACTTGTCACATGTAAATTATGAGTGAGTCTGGTGTGAATGTACATTTTGGTTTCTTATAGTTATAATGTTTTTTGTTTGATGTAATGCACAAATTGTAAGACAAATTTCCATACGGACAATAAAGATTATTATTATCAGTCATCACTAAGATATAATTCTATACCAGAGATTTAATCTGGTCACCAGAGGAAGACATCTCTATTATTCAAAAAATACTTCACAGATCATGACAGAATCCAGTCAAATAAAAACACCCAAACTAAAAGATTCATTTACCTGTTTATAATTAATTGGTTAAAAGTTGAAATTGATTTAGTGATGATGTTATTGTTTCATATGTTTCTGACATTTCTTCAAATTTGAAGATAATTACATCCCAGCCTAAATCTTTGCAACCAGGCAGGGTCAAACCAGGGACCATTGAGACCATCAAATGACAGTCCAGAGCTCATACCTCGCAACCAGGCAGCCTTATTTGTTTAATTAGGAATTGATGTTTACTGAGTGGCATAAACTGCTTGGCCACCTATCAAACGACTTTGGCTAAGTTCTGTTTGCAGAGGGCTTAAAGGCAACACAGAAACCTTCTTCCAGATTCCCCATTTGCACCCACATGTCTACTAGAAAAATTGGACCACAGTGCTTTGAGCATGTTAGAAACATGACAGATGTGACTTGAAAATCAATTTAAAAATAAATAAAAATTTTGTTTCAAGCCTTAGATTTTTTTTTAAGAGTTATCTTTCTTTAAAGAAAGGTTTTTAATTTTTTTTTAAGTGCTATCTTTTGTCAGGGTTCTATTTCTTGCTTGGTTCATTACTCAAATACAATTCATTAATACTTGCTTGTTCCTTGCTTTGGCATGGCTCGTTAAGGGGTTAGTTGCAATTATTACTATTAAGAACAATTACTATTAAACACACTTCAACTCCAATGGAAATATAGATAATCCTTTAATATCCGATAGAGCACAAAAAAGACAGCCGCTCTCAAGAAATATATGTACATAAACATCAGTCCAGGGAAAAACAACCGACCACTATTTTCACTCTATCATACAGAGAAAACTCACATTCAAAATCATCACACGTATACTGTTCACATTCATTTCTGGGGAAAATAAACAAAGGGATACAACTCTTTCATACTTGAATAGTAACAAAGAAATAAAATATTCACTCTCACCATACGTGCCCCTGACATCTTTCTTTAAGGAAAGGTTTTTAATGTTTTAAAAAATAATATAACTATTTACCATTGGCTGCTATATTCTGGTAGTCTCTGTGGTTACACCTGTTTCTCTGTCTGAGTCTTAGGTAGACGGAGTCCACTGGACCAGTTATAACATCAGGCCATTCATTAGTACCATAACCTACACATATTGCAAAGTTGAAAAAGCAGCAATGCAGTGACCCTAATCAAAGATTCTGTACTTGGCACTAACATTAGCTCAGGGGTTCTCAACCTGTGGGTCACGACCCCTTTGGGGGGGGGGGTCGAATGACGATTTGCCAGGGGTCGCCTAAAACCATGGAAAATATGGATTGTTTTTGTCTATTCTTCTATTGTTCTGTGTGTGTGTGTGTGTGGGGGGGGGGGTCGTGTCAGAATGGAGGGTTGTAAAATGGGTCGCCGAGCATAAAAGGTTGAGAACCGCTGCATTAGCTAATGAGATGAAATATTTACCAGTAGTAGTTGACATCATTGGCCAATCAATTTCATTCTCTATGATCATAACTGCATTTGTGAATGCTTTCTGTGGAGTAACAGGGAAATTGATTGGTCAAGTTATTTAGGTCAGCAAACACGGAATGAGATATTGGACTTTGGAAAAGAAGAAAATCTAATGTCACAGAGTTTTTTCACCATACATTGCTCAACAATGCTAAATAGGCACCCCCATAAAACGTCGAAGCATCAATTTTGAAGTTACAGAAAATACAATAAACATGCATATATGTGTCATGTGACCCTGCAGAACCAAGTAATAGAAAGGACGTTTGGGCCACGAGGCCTTCATCAGCTACGAAACAAACAAAAAAAAAAGACAAACGATTAACACAAAATAGACTTAAGTGAACTTATCTGTCCAATGTTGAATGATTGTAACACATGCCACAGTTTTACTGCAATCATGATATTAACATTCCAGCATGCCAGGACTGAGTCTATGTTTATGTCTCCTGCTAACTTTGGAGAAGGAGAGGGGTATTTGAGTTGGAGGATCAATATAGAGTTGTATTTGTTTTGATTTTTCCTTTTAGGAAGAGGTTGATTTTTGTAACTTATAGTGGTCACTGATTTTTGAGAGACAACAAGTCATTAGTTGTTTGTCTTGCTATTGAGGCGACAATTTTTTTTTGTGAATGAAGATATTTGTGTTTCTACTATTGTCATTGAAAAAATGGAGAAAGATGGTCAACAGATTTTGGCTGTGCCCCAATGATCCAGCCAAGATATGAATAGGTGAAAGTGAAGGTGTAGGAATATTTGAAATATTGAAACATGTTCTATAAATAGTTTTTACAATTGCGGATAATATTGTCATTAAAATGTAAAGATACATTCATATAATCTTAAAGTTGATAGATGTGCCGTTACCAATGGTGCAAATGAATTTTATTATTATTATATATAAATAAACAAAATGTGTTCAAAATTTTTTTATAAAAGTCTATTGCTTGAAAGCTGTGTGAAGGATAGAAACATTACTGTTGTATTAGAACAGCACAAAAGAATTAATCAACACATTACCTTAGAACCATATCACTTTATATAACCCTAAGATCTTTAAGATCTTTAGATATCATACAATCATACCTTCAAGTTACTTTTGAGCATTTTTTTTCAAAGAAATGCATCATGAAATAAATATAACCATTTTGTTTCAGTATGGCTTCTGTCCCCTTGTATAAAAAAATCTTTTTGACTCTTAAGTGTAATAATTGTGCCAAAAAAACAACAACTAAATATTAGAAGAAAATACCTGTTCCAAATATTCAGTTATTTTAATGGAAATCCAAGATAACTAAAATTACCTCAGATATAATTGTTGCATCAAACCACTGTGGAGGGAGATGAAAATGGGCACCTACAGAGTCCCCCAAGACGGCAACACCTCTGGGCTGATAGTTTGCGCACAGTTCATCTTCATATGTTTTTTTGCTTGTTAGATTGACTCCCTGAAAGCCAAAATAAACAATGTATTGTGGCCAAAAATATACCATAGTGCAAAATAATCTTAATGAGCCAAAGTTCTATATCTTTTTTTTAAACTAAATGGAATGCAGTTACAAATCTGATATAAATAGATTTATTATAACTGCTCCATTTGTTCATGATTTACAGCAGTCTTGTGTTATCATAATATAATCTTTTGTTATTATAATTTAGTCTTGCATTAACATAATGTTATAACCCTAGTGGCGGAAATAAAGGGTTAATGTGTGTGTGACCTACTGACACACGAGACTAGGGCGAATCACGCAGGTCAACGGCTGTTGAACAAGGGACAGTACTGCTAATACACGCAAATATGGCCCGTGCTGTGGTCATGTGACGAGAGCCTTCACGGACCAGAGACAGAGCATGTTAGAAAGAAGTCAGTAGAGTCCAGGACAACAAGCAATTAGAACAATGTGCTACAAAGTGAGTCCTCGAAAATGTAGCTGTACGAGCTAGAGAGACTTGTATTGATAAGTTGGGCAGTTCTGTTGTGTAGCAAAGCATTTGAAGTTAGTGTAGCCAATTGTGTTTATTGGCTGTTGATGATGTAATCGTAAATAAACCGCCACATTGTTACTTGAGACTCTTGTTGTCAAGTTGATGTTTTAGATGTGTTGTGTTGTTGGGCAGTTTTTACAGAATGCCTGATTAGGAGAGAACGTAACTTGCGTTATCACAATCAGTCTTTTATCAGATAGGTCTTGGCCATCTGCTAGACCACAATATGTCATAACAGTACAGTGGACTAGATTAGATGAGACAAGAACCATAACTCGATATAATTTTTCCTAAAATATTAGCAAGAAAGTAAAAGAGTTGGTTACAAGAGGACAATAGAAAAAAATTAAATGTTTTAAAAAAGTTGATTGATATTTACATAATACTTACATATATACCATTACAATTAGAATCCATGATGTCATCTCCATCTTTTGGTCTAATGAGCACATTATGTAAGAGAGAAAAGAAATCTGCATGTAGTTTTGTCGACAAATTTTTTTTTCTTACCAATATTTATGTCTCATGCACAATTTAAACAATGTAAAAAATATTTTATTCAAATTACAATGATCTCATTGAGGCTGAAGATCAATTTTTTAAAATATTTTTTTTTCCCTTTTAGCCAAAGACACAATGTACGGTAGTAGAGTAAAGAATTTTAATATATATTTAATGTTCTATGTTCCCAAATATTGTCTACAATATAACTATATTGCCAAATGTTATCTACATAGCCAAATCTTAATTTAAAAAAGAAGACGATTATGTCCTACGCATCATGCATTTAGTCATGCATATTAACCATAATCAATAACCTAAATTCTGTTAAGTCACTGTTTTTTCTGGCTAGCTCAGGCAACCCATTCCATGCCCTAATAGCACTAGGGAAGAAGGAGTATTTACACAAATTTGTCCTAGCATATGGTGCCTTTATCTTTGTGTCTGCATTGGCCTATGGAAAAGGCTTCGGAAGTTAGCTCTGAGGAAAAATCAGGAGCTGGCGACCCTAAGGCAGTTTGCAGCACTCAGTGCTACACCCTGGCAGAACCTACGACGCCGCTGACCCCAAACTGTATCGGCACTGCCGTTCCGTTGGATACATCAGCTGCGTGGAGAGGGGGGGGGGACTGATATGTGGGCGACTTCGCTCCGACCACAGCTAATGCCAAGGCATTCATCTCGTTTCCATGAGATGATCCATAGTCGCTTCACGACTGAAGGAGGCCATATATATATATATATATATATATATATATATATATATATATATATAAATAGCTTCCTAGTTATTTCTTCTTATCTTATCTTATATAATACAGACGTTACTTCAAAAAAGAAGATGATTACGTCCTACGCGTTATGCATTTAGTCATGCATATTAACCAATGACTTAAATTCTGCCAAGTCACAGGTTTTCCTGGCTAGCTCAGGCAACCCATTCCATGCTCTAATAGCACTAGGGAAGAAGGAGCATTTGTACACATTTGTCCTAGCATATGAGACGAGTAATGTGCCTTTATCTTTGTGTCTGTATAGGCCTATATATAGCCTGTATATATTAATATATATATATATATATATATATATATATATATAAATGGCTTCCTAGTTATTTCCAAACATTATATCTCTGACTTGACTTACATAACTCCGGGATAGACGTAGTTGAAATCATCAGAACAATCTTTTCCTCTCCAGGCAGTACCACGCAAACTCTTGAAATGATAGCATTAGGCATTAGGCATGATTTGCAGCCAAGTCGGTACAGTCAAATCATAAAAGCTCAGTATAACACATAGAATCTATATGTACTAGGATATAGATCTAGATACATTTATAAAATAACTCTTTTTTTGGTGCCATTACTTAGAAGCCAAATCATCCTGGAAAACTCTATTGAGTTTGACTCTTTAATAGATGGAATGGTGAATACGATTAACACACAATATAATAACGATCTTCTATGTAGAAATTCTTAGGGCATGATTTTTCAAACAGAGTAATAAATAAGAATAATAATAAGGCTAGTCTTGAGTCCGAAGATTAGTGAGGAATGCAGTTTTTCCCGTGGCTGCGCAGCCCCAGTTGTGACAAATACTAATGAGGAATAAAACAGACTATAATGAAAAAAAGACAGTTTTTTTTTTCATTTTCTTATCTTATAATATATATCGCATACATTTTTTTCAAAATATTCTTTTAGGCCTAACGTCCATCTGTTAGTCTATTCGTGCTTGTTAACCAAAGACGTCTGGGACTCAATTTGTCTAAAAAAAAATATTGCTGTATTTTAGCACGCGACAAGGCTTAAATTGATATAGATCTAGATTTAGATATAAAACTTTTAGATCGTGACCAGGTGTAGTAACCGATCTTTAACTTCGTGTGAAACTATGATTTAGGTACAGGCGTGCTGTGCTTAGTCAGGCGTGAAATCAGAAAACAGCTGATTATTTTATAGTTATTACTTTTTCTAGTTTGGGGATGAAAAAAAAAAAGAAGTCTTCCTTGAGAAAGGGAGTGTAACTTTTGCCAGGTTATTTTTGTTCAAACGAAATTTGTTAGAAGCTAATTTAAAAAGTCAAATTGTAGCATAAATAACAGATCCATATAATGGATCAATGAACTCCATAAATATCTCACTCTATCCATTCGTTTTTAACCGAAGATTTTATTAAACATCATATTCAATCACATCTCTCTTCACGCCCAACTGCAATTGTTAAGATGGTAAACACTTTTCAGTTTTCAATAAAGAGACTGCAAGTGAGTGACTATGCAACTAAAAAGATGATAAACGAAACAAAAGAAAACTTACATAGTACGTACTAAAACCGTCTTTGTCCAAATCAACTGCTGGGATCTGATTGGCTACAGTTCTGTAATACAACGTAATATGGTGACAATTAAACACGTTCAGATAATTTTACTTGTATAATTTTATTTGTATAGGTCTGTGACGTTTTTCTTATAGAAAGAAAATCTAATGTTTAGCCTAAGCAAAGCTTTTTTCTGCAGGTCTAAGGTATGGTAGTAGGCACGTGTCATACGCAGGACATCACATCAACAATCATAAGAGAACATCACATCAACAATCCAAAGAGCACATCACATTAACAATCGAAAGAGCACATCAAATCAACAATCAAAAGAGCACATCACATCAACAATCCAAAAAGCACAGCACATTAACAATCATTAACAATCCAAAGAGCACATCACTTTAATAATCATTAACAGTCCAAAGAGCACATCACATTAATAATCATAAACAATCCAAAAAGCACATCAAAATCCAGAGAGCTCATCAACAATTCAAAGAGAACATCACATCAACAATCATTAGCACTCGAAAGAGCACATAAAATCAACAATCAGAAGAGCACATTAACAATCCAAAGACCACATCACATTAACAAGCCAAAGAGCACATTAACAATCCAAAGACCACATCACATTAACAAGCCAAAGAGCACATTAACAATCCAAAGACCACATCACATTAACAAGCCAAAGAGCACATTAACAATCCAAAGACCACATCACATTAACAAGCCAAAAAGCACATCAACAATCCAAAGAGCACATTAACAATCCAAAGACCACATCACATTAACAAGCCAAAGAGCACATTAACAAGCCAAAGAGCACATCACATTAACAAGCCAAAGAGCACATTAACAATCCAAAGACCACATCACATTAACAAGCCAAAGAGCACATTAACAATCCAAAGACCACATCACATTAACAAGCCAAAAAGCACATCAACAATCCAAAGAGCACATTAACAATCCAAAGACCACATCACATTAACAAGCCAAAGAGCACATTAACAAGCCAAAGAGCACATTAACAATCCAAAGACCACATCACATTAACAAGTCAAAGAGCACATTAACAATCCAAAGACCACATCACATTAACAAGCCAAAGAGCACATTAACAAGCCAAAGAGCACATCACATTAACAAGCCAAAGAGCACATTAACAATCCAAAGACCACATCACATTAACAAGCCAAAGAGCACATTAACAATCCAAAGACCACATCACATTAACAAGCCAAAAAGCACATCAACAATCCAAAGAGCACATTAACAATCCATGACCACATCACATTAACAAGCCAAAGAGCACATTAACAAGCCAAAGAGCACATTAACAATCCAAAGACCACATCACATTAACAAGTCAAAGAGCACATTAACAATCCAAAGACCACATCACATTAACAAGCCAAAGAGCACATTAACAATCCAAAGACCACATCACATCAACAATCCAAAGAGCACATTAACAATCCAAAGACCACATCACATTAACAAGCCAAAGAGCACATTAACAATCCAAAGACCACATCACATCAACAATCCAAAGAGCACATTAACTATCCAAAGACCACATCACATTAACAAGCCAAAAAGCACATCAACAATCCAAAGAGCACATTAACAATCCAAAGACCAAATCACATTAACAAGCCAAAGAGCACATCAACAATCCAAAGAGCACATTAACAATCCAAAGACCACATCACATTAACAAGTCAAAGAGCACATCAACAATCCAAAGAGCACATTAACAATCAAAAGACCAAATCACATCAACAATCCAAAGAGCACATTAACAATCCAAAGACCACATCACATTAACAAGCCAAAGAGCACATCAACAATCCAAAGAGCACATTAACAATCCAAAGACCAAATCACATCAACAATCCAAAGAGCACATTAACAATCCAAAGACCACATCACATTGGCTGCCTGGTCGTGCGGTTTGCGCGCTGGACTGTCGTTCGGACTTATCGATAGTCCCGGGTTCAAACCCTGCCCGCTCCCATCCCCCGTCGTCCTGCGGGAGGTTTGGACTAGGAAGTAAATCTTCAACTCTGAAGGAACATCCGAAACACGTAAAACATAAAATAAACAAAACATTTTTTAACTAATCAAAGAGCACATTAACAATCCAAAGACCACATCACATTAACTAGCCAAAGAGCACATCAACAATCCAAAGAGCACATCACTTGACCAAGCATTCATAAATAAACACATAATAATTTGATTAAGTGGGTAAATATTTACATCAGATGTAGGTCACACTAGAGGCAATAGTTCACATCCTTATATAGTCACGTGCTGCCTTAAGAGTTCAAGGTTAGCATCTACATTTTCACTGTCATGCAATTAGATTTACATAAGGACATGATAAGGACTAAATGTAAGACCTGTTCGCTATCGTTACTTTTATTAACGGGCCTAATTATCATCAATCTGGAATCCCTTTGTAGTGACTGAGTCTGGGACGTCCAGTGAAATATTTACTATTAGTAGTATGTGCTCTGGACTGTCGTGTCACTGAACCAAGGTTTGAGCCCTCTACGCCACCCCCCATCCCCTATGTGCTCTGCTTTCGAAACGAGGCTTCCCTGGGATCGAATTCTGGTTAAAATTGGTATTTTTCTTTCGGGATCTTTAGGGCGACTCTGAGTCCACCCAGCTCTAATGGTTACCTGACATTAGTTGATGAAAAGTAAAGGAGGTTTGTCGTTATGCTGGCCACAAGACACCCTCGATAACAGTGGGCCACAGAAACAGATGACTTTACAATATCTACCCTATAGATCGCCAGGTCTGAAAGGGGAACTTTTTTTAAAATATCGCAATGGCTCTTATAGCATTACACTTTTATTTGCTAGTGAGCACGTTACAGAGGTGACGTCACATTTTTTTCTATAGAGGGCTTGGGGGGGGGGAGGGGGGAGACTGTATTCATTAATATTCTCTGTAGAAAATAACAAGAAAGTTGAGACTATGACTATGAGGCTAGGTTGCTACTTGCACCCCCCCCCCTTTCAAATGTACTTTCAAAACTTTTCTAACGACTATTCTGTTGTTGCTTAGTGGACTGTCAGTTTGAATATTGTGGCACATTGATGTTGTCATATATGAAAACCTGTACCGATACCAGTTGTCTCATAACCCTCTCCAAACTTGCAGACAGAACTTCCAAACGTAACGGTAAATGGCCTAGACCTTTCTCTCATGCATAGCCTAATTAATAATAGTTTGAAAACATTTTGGTTTAAAATTTTTACTTACTTTTTTATCCAGTCACATATTTCTTTAATCCCAGGAACATCACAAATATCAACACCCAACTTGAAGTTGGACTGTTGAAAGAGATGAATATTAGTTTTAGATCCTTCTGCGCCTTACGTAAAGAACATATAGGGTCTACATACGATCATAATCATATATTCACCTTTCTCTAAATATTATATATATATATATATATATATATATATATATATATATATATATATATATATATATATACAGATATAACCTTTAAAACTGAAGTGCATAAAGAATTAATTAACAACTTTTTCAACGTAAGAACTGGTTAATCCAGACCCAGTTAAGTGTTGGTCTTCTGCAAGCTACTTTGTTCATGCAGAATTATGCCAGGTAATTGATAAATCTGGTCAAAGATTTAAATAATTGGTCTTTTAAAAAAAACAGATAGGCTTATGCAAGTATACGCATTATTTTTTTTTTAAGTTTTTTTTTTATAGGTCTAAACATTTGGATGTTTAGTTTGACAGTGTAATAAATAAAGAAGATAATTCCTTCTGAAGGTAAAAGACACACTTTGAAGGTAAACAACACATTCTTCTAAAAGTAAGCAACACATTCTGAAGCTAAGCAACATCCTTTTAAAGGTAAACATTTTAAAGGTAAACATTCTAAAGGTTAACAACACAATCTAAAGGTAAACAACACATTCTAAAGGTTAACAACACATTCTAAAGGGAAACAACAAATTCTGAAATTAAGTGACGCATTCTTTTGTCAGTAAGGTCCCCTTTCAGTCCTTGTGGTCTATAGGGCAGATGATGTTAATGTCATCTGTTTCTGTGGCCTACGATTTACGAGGGTGTCATGTGGCCAGCACAATGACCAACCGCCTTTACTTTTGCCCATTAGAGCTGGTGGACTCAGGGGCGCCCAAAGATTCCGAAATAAAAAATCCCCCGATTCGTAAGCCAAGCGCCTTACCGCTAAGCCACCGCGCCACTTTTGTCGGTAAATAACATATTATTTAATCAAGCGACACATTCTAAAGGGAAACAACACATTCTGTATGTAAACATATGCTGTACATTCTAAAGGTAAAAAAAACAACATTCTGAAGGTAAGTAACCCTTTTGAAGGTAAGTAATAAATTCTGAAGGTTAAAAACATTCTGATGATAAACAACACATTCTAAAGGAAAACAGCGCGTTCCGAAGGCTAAAGGAACACATTCTGATGGTAAAACATTCTAAAGGTGACTAGGTGACAACATATTCTGTAGGAGCTAACTCTTAGTCAACATTTTTCACTAACCTTTTGTAACAATGGAATGATTGACTGTCTAGCTGCATCCACTCTTTGTTGAAATTGCCATTCCTGGGAAAAAAAGTCCGTAAGTTAGACATGGAGACAAGAAGCACGTCAAAAAAGTCTCAAGTCTAGATTTAAATTGACAGTTTTACTACACAAAGTATTCATGTTGCTGGCCTGACCTATATATTTCATGTATAGTGAAGTAAAGTAAGCCTTTCAGTCCTTGCGATCTATAGGGCAGATAATGTAAAGGTCATCTATAGCCCTAACTAGGGTCTCATGTGGCCAGCATAACGGACTTGAATGTCCACAACTAATGTCAAGTACCTTTTAGAGTTGGGTGGATTCAGAGACGCCATAAAGACCCCGAAAATAAAAATCCTAGTCTTCACCTGAGATGAACTCCGATTGGGAATGGCTGCCTGGTCGTGCGGTTTGCGCGCTGGACTGTCGTTCAGATTTGTCGATGGTCCTGGGTTCAAACCCTGCCCGCTCCCATCGTCCTGCGGGAGGTTTGGACTAGGAAGTAACTATCTTCAACACTGAAGGAACATCCGAAACATGTAAAACATTCTACATAGCCCTAGCGTCACCAGGATTCGAACCCGGTACCCAAGCGCTTCCATATTATAAGACTTTGTTGATCATTATTGGAAATTGATTGTGAACACAAGAACTCTTTTTGAATTAGAAACAACAAAAACATCCCATTAAAGAGAATGCAAACAACACACTGAGAAGCTCATTGAGTGACGACACACAAATACCATGATCCGAGTCACGTGACGTGACACAATGTAACATGGATTGTACAAAACGTACTAGGACATTGATTGAGTTTAATAAAGTGTACACACATTTAAACTAGCGGCAGACGGCGGTAACATTGAATGGCAGGTTGGTTGACCTGGATCAGTGTGACAGAACTTCAGAGCATGGCAAGCCACATCTGGATCAGCTCCATCCACGATACTGAGGATGGAAACATAAGTTACAATGAGACTTACATCTGACACTATTTTATGATCAAGCCCTGTTCCATTTAGATTTGACTTTGTATTAAAGCAGGGCTGATCGTCTTAACTGCTAGATTACACAAAGATTTGACTTACAACTGTATCAACGCAGGGCCGAGTGTCTTTACTGCTAGATTACATAAAAATTTGACTAACAGCTGTATCAACGCAGGGCCGAGAGTCTTAACTGCTAGATTACATAAAGATTTGACTTACAGCTATATCAAAGCAGGGCCGAGCATCTTAAATGCTAGATTACTTAAAGATTTGACTTACAGCTGTATCAAAGCAGGGCCGAGAGTCTTAACTGCTAGATTACACAAAGATTTGACTAACAGCTGTATCAACGCAGGGCCGAGCGTCTTAACTGCTAGATTACATAAAGATTTGACTTACAGCTGTATCAACGCAGGGTCGATTGTCTTAACTGCTAGATTACACAAAGATTTGACTTACAGCTGTATCAAAGCAGGGCCGAGTGTCTTAACTGCTAGATTACACAAAGGCTTGATCTCAGTCGGTAGAAATGAGCAGAGTTTCTCCAGGGTTGTGACGATGCTAGTGTTGTGGAACTCGCTGTACTGTTCCACTAAAGCTACGATCACACTGCAAGCTGTGGAGAGGTAGATAAGGACAATCTGGTATTTACATGGTTTAAGCAACATACAACTACACAGTTTTAAAGTACGTTTAGGATGTTTTACATGTTTCGGATGTTTGACATATTTCGGATGTTTTACATGTTTCGGATGTTTGACATGTTTCGGATGTTTGACATGTTTCGGATATTTGACATGTTTCGGATATTTGACATGTTTCGGATATTTGACATGTTTCGGATATTTGACATGTTTCGGATATTTGACATGTTTCGGATGTTTGACGTGTTTCGGATATTTGACATGTTTCGGATGTTTGACATGTTTCGGATATTTGACATGTTTCGGATATTTGACATGTTTCGGATGTTTGACATGTTTCGGATGTTTGACATGTTTCGGATGTTTGACATGTTTCGGATATTTGACATGTTTCGGATATTTGACATGTTTCGGATATTTGACATGTTTCGGATGTTTGACATGTTTCGGATATTTGACATGTTTCGGATATTTGACATGTTTCGGATGTTTGACAAGTTTCGGATATTTGACATGTTTCGGATGTTTGACATGTTTCGGATATTTGACATGTTTCGGATATTTGACATGTTTCGGATATTTGACATGTTTCGGATGTTTGACATGTTTCGGATATTTGACATGTTTCGGATATTTGACATGTTTCGGATGTTTGACATGTTTCGGATGTTTGACATGTTTCGGATGTTTGACATGTTTCGGATATTTGACATGTTTCGGATATTTGACATGTTTCGGATATTTGACATGTTTCGGATGTTTGACATGTTTCGGATATTTGACATGTTTCGGATATTTGACATGTTTCGGATGTTTGACATATTTCGGATATTTGACATGTTTCGGATGTTTTACATGTTTCGGATATTTGACATGTTTCGGATATTTGACATGTTTCGGATGTTTTACATGTTTCGGATATTTGACATGTTTCGGATGTTTGACATGTTTCGGATATTTGACATGTTTCGGATGTTTGACATGTTTCGGATGTTTGACATGTTTCGGATTGAGAGTTGAAGGTGATCTAAATCCTATCTATTGTTAGAGGCCGATGACTTTCAGTTGGTAGACATCTAAACCGCTGAAGGCGTATTACATCTTAGTTTATAAAAACTTGATATAACTTGAATAAATTCTTAGTGAATAATAATAGATTTAACTTGTATTACAGTATAAACACATTGAACTTGAGATGAAATGAAATAAATGTAGTACACATTAGTAATAATATAAACTAGTATTTTGAACAAAATCTAACTCACTACAAGAACACGTCTTTTCACTATGGCATTCTGGAGTTGTCTGTCCTACCCATAACAGCAGACGACAATGCAGCTTATCTTGCATCATTCACAGTGCATAGCCACCAACCAATCGCTAACTTCTTCTCACACACTCTCTCTTTTACACTTGCCCAAACCTCTCGCAGGACGATGGTTTATGACAGCGGGCAAGGTATGAACCCGGGACCATCAAGACTTCGAATGACAGACCAGCGCGCATACCAAGCAGCCATTCTCAGTGTTCAGACCTAAGCGATAATTGTAAGACGGAAATCACAAACAAAATAATAATAAACACTGACGCATATATTCAACCATAGGGCCAACACTCGTCCACCACCAAGTCAGTCAGTCAGTCACTCACTTGCGCAGTTGGTGCCTCCATTTACTGATTGGTGAGTCACAGGAACAATGGCCACCAGCATGAGCCCCATCACCACTGACCACTTGCTGACCACGATGGACATGATGACACTGCAGTCTGGTCAAACACATGAACTCAAGATCTTGAATTCCAAATACCACTTGTGATTGTCCCCAAAGGCTTCTCTCCCTTATGGAGTCTAGGACATAACAATGATCAATATTTTATTACCGGGTACAATTTCTGCATTTTCCTTTATTATGTGTGAAAGTAAATAGCATAGCTGTCTCTTAAATAGGTATAACTACACGCGTCTTCTCAGGGCCGGATTTCGGTTTGGGCCCCAAATTATTTTCAAGAAAGAGAGTTGTCGATGATTTCGCTTAATTTCTATTATGGGGGCCCCTCTCTTGTAGGTGCGAATGTGTGGTATTCCTTTAAATTGGGCCCTGCGTCTTTTGTACACCATATTTAAGTTCTATCAGGTGCTTAGCTGATCGGTAAAAAAAATAAGTTCCCATAACCGATAATCAAAAGTGACCTCTTTTTTTTTTAGTGAACTTTTTGAGATGAAACAATAGGAGCAAACAAAATTAAAATCAGTTTAGTATGCTACAGGTTTAGAGTTTAGACTTTAGAAAACCCAAAGGTTGCGACAAAAGGATTGTTAAGGATTGTCTCCCTTTATGCGTGTCTTGTTTCTCAATGTCAATGCTGGGATCGCAGACCTACAGTATATATAGGTATGTGGCTGGGACATGCTAGAACTGTTAGAGAAATGCCAGTTAGAAGGCTGAACACTTAGTTCTACAAGAGTTTTGGTTCCTGAAGGATTCATTCTACTGAACTAGGTCACTCCAAAAGAGTACATAAGGAAGGGAGGTAAGAATAAAAGTTTTTTGGATCAAACAACGAGATATAGTTTTCTTTATGTGAATTTTATTATGTAGGTTTTTTTTACTTTGTTGTCTTCTAACTGTTCAGAAGCTAAGAGAGATAGAGAGAGAAAGAAAGAGAGAGAGAGAAAAAAGCACGAAAACGTGCGCGTTGCCTGTACCAACCAACTTATTTTAAAAAGTATCGAAATTCTTAAATTTTAATATGTATTTCTTTTAGTTATTTAGTTGTTTGTTCGTTTGTTTAAAATGTTTTACATATTTCGGATGTTCCTTCAGAGTTGAAGATAGTTTACTTCCTAGTCCAAACCTCCCGCAGGACGACGGGGGATGGGAGCTGGCAGGGTTTGAACCCTCGACCGTCGATAAATCCGAACGACAGTCCAGCGCGCAAACCACACGACCAGGCAGCCATCCATATCCATAGTTCACCTTTGTCACTAATTATGAGAGAGAGAGAGAGAGAGAGAGAGAGAGAGAGAGAGAGAGAGAGAGAGAGAGAATCTATTTACCAAGCAAAGGTAGGCCTAAGTGACACGGTGAGTTCGAACAAAATGTAAACAACACTGTAAAAACTTACACCAAAAAAATATTTAACAAAACAAAATATTGAAATTATTCAGACACACACACAGTTAGTCCATCTATTTTAGTTGAATAATAAAAATCCTCTTCTTCTTTTACATGAGAAACATCCATTGCAAAGAAATCATAATTATGTCCTGTGCGTATCCATGAGTTAATCTACTCATGCATGTTAATTACAGACTGAACCTCTTCAAGTCATCATTTTTCCAAACTGGCAACAAATAAATCTTGGAGAAAGACCCAAGGCCATTTTAAAGTTGTACTATTCATTTGAGGTAAAATAAAGCAATCGTACAATTTTTCACTTCTCATTAGGCGACAGATATCAGAGTTCCACCCTGGGATTATCAAAATGGCAGTCCAGAGCGCATACCATAAGACCAGGCAGACATTCTTACACTTATAGTCTTACATCAATTAACGGTTACTTTTTTGGCACCAGTCCATCAGATGAGGTAATAAGCGCATACAGAGTAAGATATATATATAAAAAAAACAGCAACTTTGTAATGAAATGTTAAATTATTATTACGAAAATACAAAGAAACGTTTCACACTTACTTGATTATGAACGGCCTTGTAAATAAATGTTTTAGTTTATTAAAGTCTGATTTAGTTTTTCATCAGTTTAGTGGACCAGAATACGTCGCGATTTCTATTCAATTATGCAAATGGGTTATCAATCACAAGACTTCAGCCATAATCTTTGACCTTGACATAGTGTAATCATTGGTATGCTTTTTTTTTTAAATTGAAAGAATTTCAATGTCAATATTGGACACTTAATAAAAACGTCCAAAGGGACTTAATTTGAAACTGAAATATATACAGCCGCTAAGTCCGGTTGGAGTTATCTCGCGTCCATAATGACGTCAACACAAGGAAACATTAATGATGAAGAATAATATCGTATGTAATATGGCAAAAATAAATTACATCTATGTAACGGAGGTGGGGGCGACCAGTTTTTCTTGTGCCAGTCGCGAGTTGTCCATAGAGAATGACTTTCGGGATGCACTTGTCCTGCAAGCCAGCGCAAACGGCGTTGTCTGAGGGCTGTAAAGATGCTGGGAATACCTGATCGCGCAAGGATCTCAGTATTGCACACTTTTTCTTTCCATGTGACTTTCAAGATCCTACGGAGACATCTCAAATGGAATGAGTTCATTGTAAACAACTGGATTTAATTGTAAGTTTAGAAATAGTCTATTACACTCATTATTTGTTGTATAGTGTTTAGTGTGCGTCAATTGTTAGAATAAAAATGGAGATGTGCATTTTCATTTTAGATTAATAAGATAATCTTATCTTATTATTATCTCATTTGTTTTCAGAGACATGTTGACGTGACAGTTTAACTCTAACCCAGTTTAACGTTATGTTAACGTTACAGTTAACAGTTGAACCTAATAACAAATGAAGAAGTTACCAGCAGACGTCAGTGACACTGACCTAGATTTGTCACTTTTGTGTTGGCCTGTTTCATTTTAGATCAATAAGATAATCTTATCTTATTATTATCTCATTTGTTTTCAGAGACATGTTGACGTGACAGTTTAACTCGAACCCAGTTTAACGTTATGTTAACGTTACAGTTAACAGTTGAACCTAATAACACATGAAGAAGTTACCAGCAGACGTCAGTGACACTGACCTAGATTTGTCACTTTTGTGTTGGCCTGTTTCATTTTAGATCAATAAGATAATCTTATCTTATTATTATCTCATTTGTTTTCAGAGACATGTTGACGTGACAGTTTAACTCGAACCCAGTTTAACGTTATGTTAACGTTACAGTTAACAGTTGAACCTAATAACAAATGAAGAAGTTACCAGCAGACGTCAGTGACACTGACCTAGATTTGTCACTTTTGTGTTGGCCTGTTTCATCAGCGATATATATCACATCTAGATGTAGTAGATTCTAGATTGACATAGTCACCGAAAGCAATATTTTTTCTTGTCCTATCTGCTTTTATTGATATTGTAGCATGAATAACTGAATGAGACTTGATTCTAATGTGAAATATTTTTGTTTTTAATCAGCTTTCATAATTGTCAATATCAACATTTTTTAAAAATTTGACGTGAAAGGAGGCCTAATAAAGATAATAATAGTAGGATAATAATATCACTTCCAGGAATCAAATAACATTGACAATAACATACTACAAAATGAGTTTTAATAGACCAGAATAAATTTTTATTGAAAAATGAAAAATCTGCAATAATCATTGATATATTTAGCAGCCTACCACAATTCCATAGCGTTAAAAAACAGAATATGAAAATGATAAAAGAACAAAATATAAAATTTTAACTTGGAGGCAACTGTTAAAGTTGAGTAAAATTACATTATTACCAATTATAGAATTATTTGTTTGATTATGTAGATTATTGTCGAATATAATATAATATAATATAATACATAATTTTGTCTTTAGCAAAAATCTTTACTTTTTTTGTATAATACGTCAAGATTTCCTTAGCCACATCTCGACGGCGAGGTAGATAGATTTATATAAGTCTAGATAGAAAAAGATAGAGAGAGAGAGAGAGAAAGGAAGAAAAAAAGAATAAGAGAGAGAAAGAGAGAGAGCGAGACGAATGCAACTTATAAACTTTTGAGATGAAAATAAGCGTTTGAAAGAGAAAGCTAAGGTCTCGGTTTATCCGGATAATTATTGTGCACCAATAAACACAGTATACTACTAAATATGCATCATTTTTATTACGTCACACCCTGAGATGCGGTCTTCAACAAACAACAATAAACAATGACGTAATACATTTAAAATACTCTCGCAGTTTCTTCCCCCAAAAACTCTTCAGCTGCTTGTAAAGATAACTCTTTCTTTTTTAAGATTATGCATGCTTGATAATTTTAGACTTCGAGCTCTTGACCTTATTTAAATATGCTTCTCATGATAGGCGGGTAGAGGGGTGCTTTAAACACAATAAAACATTAACTCTTTCTCTCCTAACTGACGATACCAACGTTGATTTGGCCCATTGAATCAAATAAATTTTTGGTTTTATAAACTTTAATTTTTGCTATATCAAATGAGCATGCATTCTTATATAACTATATATTTAATATAAAATTTCTAGATTATATAAAAATAAGTTATTGAAGTTTAATCATAACAGAGTAGTGAAACACAAATGAGTAAAATGAATGATTCCGCCGGAACTTGGAAAATAATTACGGAGAGAAAGAGTTAAGAGCCAAGAACCATGTCCACATATTAATTTTGGCGTTAATACACTGAATGACTACACAACACACATCTCTAACATTTCGTGAACACATTCTCACGAACGAGCTACAAGCAGATGTAAACACAAAAAGGGCAACTGATACAATACATATTATTAATAACATGGGGGGGAGGGGGGGTGACCAGTCGAAGCTGCCGCGCTTTAGGAAAGTATAGACTTGTCTTTTCTTACAACACGTGACCAAAGCTAGAACACCAGAGCATGTCACCCCCCTCCCCCCAAGCGCAAGCAAAATAATTAAAGCATACTAGTTTTGGACAGCCTTTCTTGACATTGTGTGAACTATTGATCGATTCTATGCGAGGTGGCTAAGTGTGGAAATGAGGATGTACAAGGGAACTCGAGCTTGAATCCAGCTAGAGCTCAGCTTAGAACATAAAGGCAGCACGCAAACCTCGCAGATTCAACCTCCGTCACACATTCACAGAAAAAAAAAATATATAACCGGAGCACACCAATCATGCTATGATACGTAAGAAGCAATTTTAAAAACGTTTTTATTAAGCTGTTCAATGCTTCTGCCAATGGACCTCATTCACCAATCGTAAACAAACAACATTTAGCCACGTGATTCTCTATCTCTTCTATACAAATAATGCAATCCATAAAGGCTGTCACGTGATACGTTTTTTTCCCATTGTTCTATCAATATTATCACGTGGCTAAATGTTATTTGTTTACGATTGGTGAATGAGGTCGATTTGTTTCCATTTTGGATGGCTGCCTGGTCGTGCGGTTTGCGTGCTGGACTGTCGTTCAGATTTATCGATGGTCCAGGGTTCAAACCCTGCCCGCTCCCATCCCCCGTCGTCCTGCGGGAGGTTTGGACTAGGAAGTAATTATCTTCAACTCTGAAGGAACATCCGAAACATGTAAAACATTTTACAACAAACAACATTTTATCTTTTGACCCCAAGAAACAAGGTAATTCTTTTCCCAAGTTCCCATTAACATAACACAACAAAAAGTTTGCTTAGATGACGAAACAAAGTTTCCTCATTGGTGAAGTAGCATATAAATTGTAGAATATAGAAATATGTGATTTTAAACGAGTCAAATATTATCAACAGTGGAAGTAAGTTTGCTGACTCAATAGCCTCCTTGGTCTCCAAATAAACTTACAATCTTGTCATTGTTGGGATTGACTGGACCGAAGATCTCTGGATCTAGTGACATGAGTGTACCCCAGGTTACATTGGAACCGAAAGCTTGGCCAATCTGAAAATAGCACACAAAAAAAGAAACAAGTGTAGACCATGCAGCTGCTAATGTAAAAGACACACAAAGATTACGACTACTAAGAAAACTGTCCTCGTTTAATGTTAGCGAAAAGGCCTTGGCTATGTTTTATCACGCTCACATCTGCAATATTTTAAGTTTCAATATCACTGCCTGGTATGGCAATCTGAGCATTAAAAATAAAAATAAACTTAATAGAATCCTAAATGCTGCTGGCAAAATCATTGGCAAAAAACAAACCCCATTTGGGCAGTTGTTTGAGACAAACATCTATAAAAAAGCTAACAAGATCCTCGAAATAAAGAATCACCCTTTGTGTCAGGATTTTGTGATTTTACCATCACAAAAGAGATACAAGACACCGATAGCAAAGACAAACAGACACAAACACTCTTTTGTTCCCCTGGCAATCAAATCATTAAATAAGAACAATCTGGTATAAACTTTGTCACATGTAAATTATGAGTGAGTCTGGTGTGAATGTACACTTTGGTTTCTTATAGTTATAATGTTTTTTTGTTTGGTGTAATGCACAAATTGTAAGACAAATTTCCTTACGGATAATAAAGATTATTATTATTATTATTATTATTATTAAATATGTAGCCTACCCATTACATGTACAATAATTCAAAGCGAATGGTGAGTTCTCTTCGTGTTATCTGTGACGTTAAAAGTGGTGACTGGTGTAATGTGATTATTTTATTTTATTTTTTTAAATGTGTATTGTTAGGCGCTTCCGCGGTGTCTAAAGCAAAATGGAGGTTACACTCCAATAACACCGGCGAAAGGCCGGACAATCAACAAAAGTTAGTCGACGCTGATGCTGAATATCGAGCAAGTTTAATAACAATGAAGGGAACCATCGAATGCCAGCGAGCGTTTATGTTAATTCTTTCTCTCCTAATCGACGATACCATCCTTGATTTTTAACTCATTAAATAAAAACATGTTTACTTTTTTAAACTTGACTTTGAATTATATAAAAAGAGCATGCATTTCCCTTTAATTCTATACCAAATATAACATTTTCTGATAACAAACAACAAAGCTATTGAAGCCCAATCATAACAGGGGTAGTGACATAGTAATGAGCCAAAGGAAGAATTCCTTGAAAATGTGGAAAAATAATTACGGAGAGAAAGAGTGAATTTTTTCTACGTTGTCCTGGAAATAGTCTGTTTACGCCGGCTTCTATTTTGTTCTGTCTCTAAAACCCGGTCCTTGTTTTACTAGTCACGTCATTGTAATTAAGTTAAAGCTTCCCTTATTGCCGAAACAAATAATTCATTTCTAATCATGCCATAACAGTATTATGGTATTGACACATTTACATTTTGTAAATAATGTGCTCAGTGTTGTTTTGTAAGGATGTGCTTCAAGTGAATGTCGCGTGTTATTTATAAGATAAAATATTTAGGACAAATATTAGGTGGAAACATGAGGTTAGATTGCTCGAGGAGTTTGGATACAGTGTCATTTTTTTTTTTAATTCACGAGTTTATTTGATATTTCAGTGCCATGAAACATGATGCGGTCACTCACCTGGCTACTGTGTAGACTGTCCACTGCTTCGATCAGTTCCCACCCCTCTCCTCCCAACTTGGTCCATTGCTTGTACTCTGTGGCCGGGGGGGGGGGATATAGAATGTATAATAAGCAATTTATTTTTTACTAACAAGTAAATGAAAAAAGTGAAAACAAAACACACACACACACACACACACAACAACAACATAAAAACCTTAGCTTTAGAAATATATGGTCAACTACACATTTTTAGCTGTTTATTTTATATCAGGGCCGGCCTTAGGCATAGGCAAACTAGACATCCGCCTTGGGGCTCCGAATTTTTTTTAGAGAAGATATTGTGAGACGTGCGCCCACTGTTATTGTTGGGGTACACTAATTTTTAAATTTTTTTTTTTATAAATTGCGTAGTTTTATTTTCACTGTTTATTTTTATTTTTCTATTTCATTTCGGGCCACCAAGTTCATTTCGCCTCACAGAAATGAGTAGAAGGCCTGGGTATTTACTATGGTCGGAATGAAGTCGCCCACACTGGAGTTCACCCCACGTGCTGATACTGTTTGAACCAGGGTGTAGCACTGTGTTCTGCCAAGGTGTAGCACTGTGTTCTGCCAGGGTGTAGCACTGTGTGCTGCCAGGGTGTAGCACTGTGTGCTGCCAGGGTGTAGCACTGTGTGCTGCCAGGCTGTAGCACTGTGTTCTGCCAGGCTGTAACACTGTGTTCTGCCAGGGTGTAGCACTGTGATCTGCCAGGCTGTAACACTGTGTTCTGCCAGGCTGTAGCACTGTGTTCTGCCAGGACTGTGTTCTGCCAGGACTGTGTTCTGCCAGGCTGTAGCACTGTGTGCTGCCAGGGTGTAGCACTGTGTTCTGCCAGGGTGTAGCACTGTGATCTGCCAGGCTGTAACACTGTGTTCTGCCAGGCTGTAGCACTGTGTTCTGCCAGGACTGTGTTCTGCCAGGCTGTAGCACTGTGTGCTGCCAGGGTGTAGCACTGTGTTCTGCCAGGCTGTAGCACTGTGTTCTGCCAGGGTGTAGCACTGTGATCTGCCAGGCTGTAACACTGTGTTCTGCCAGGCTGTAGCACTGTGTTCTGCCAAGGTGTAGCACTGTGTGCTGCCACGCTGTAGCACTGTGTTCTGCCAGGCTGTAGCACTGTGTGCTGCCAGGCTGTAACACTGTGATCTGCCAGGGTGTAGCACTGTGTTCTGCCAGGCTGTAGCACTGTGTTCTGCCAGGGTGTAGCACTGTGTTCTGCCAGGGTGTAGCACTTTGTTCTGCCAGGCTGTAGCACTGTGTTCTGCCAGGCTGTAGCACTGTGTTCTGCCAGGACTGTGTTCTGCCAGGGTGTAGCACTGTGATCTGCCAGGGTGTAACACTGTGTTCTGCCAGGCTGTAGCACTGTGTTCTGCCAGGCTGTAACACTGTGTTCTGCCAGGGTGTAGCACTGTGATCTGCCAGGCTGTAACACTGTAGCCACGCTGTAGCACTGTGTTCTGCCAGGCTGTAGCACTGTGTTCTGCCAGTGTGTAGCACTGTGATCTGCCAGGGTGTAGCACTGTGTTCTGCCAGGCTGTAGCACTGTGTTCTGCCAGGGTGTAGCACTGTGTTCTGCCAGGGTGTAGCACTTTGTTCTGCCAGGCTGTAGCACTGTGTTCTGCCAGGCTGTAGCACTGTGTTCTGCCAGGGTGTAGCACTGTGATCTGCCAGGGTGTAACACTGTGTTCTGCCAGGCTGTAGCACTGTGTTCTGCCAGGGAGGGTGCAATGGCAGCCACACACCTCGAAGCACCAAGCACGTACTTACAAGCAACGGCACAAATCCGAGCACTCATTCATGAGAAGTGGTTAAAGTCCTGGGAGGAATCCGACAGAGCACGTGGTGTCTGGCAGCGCATGCGTCACCCAGATCGCGACGATCCATGGTGGCGACTGAGGAGGTCAGAGCAGTCAATAGTTGCGCAGTGCAGGACGGAACATTGTCCTATTGGGGCATATTTTGCCCGGTTCCGCACTAACTTTGACTCCCGATGCCGTCACTGTGGAGAGAGCGTCGAAACAGTGTCGCATGTCTTGTACGAGTGTCCCCAGCTCCGCGAGCTAAGGGGGGACTTGCCTGTGCAGTCACTCGACTTGTATGGTAGCTATGAGGCACTACGCACTGTGTTCTGCCAGGCTGTAGCACTGTGTTCTGCCAGGACTGTGTTCTGCCAGGGTGTAGCACTGTGATCTGCCAGGGTGTAGCACTGTGTTCTGCCAGGGTGTAACACTGTGTTCTGCCAGGGTGTAGCACTGTGTTCTGCCAGTGTGTAGCACTGTGATCTGCTAGGGTGTAACACTGTGTTCTGCCAGGGTGTAGCACTGTGTTCTGCCAGGGTGTAGCACTGTGATCTGCCAGGGTGTAGCACTGTGTTCTGCCAGGCTGTAACACTGTGTTCTGCCAGGGTGTAGCACTGTGATCTGCCAGGGTGTAGCACTGTGATCTGCCAGGCTGTAGCACTGTGTTCTACCAGGGTGTAGCACTGTGTTCTGCCAGGCTGTAGCACTGTGTTCTGCCAGGGTGTAGCACTGTGTTCTGCCAGGCTGTAGCACTGTGTTCTGCCAGGCTGTAGCACTGTGTTCTGTCAGGGTGTAGCACTGTGTTCTGCCAGGCTGTAACACTGTGTAGCATTGTGATCAGCCACAGTGTAGCACTGTGATTTGCCAGGGTGTAGCACTGTGTTCCGCCAAGGTGTAGCTGTGTGCTGCAAACTGCCTTAAGGTCACTGGCTCCTGATTTTTTTCACAGGGTAGACTCCCGAAGCCATTCACATGTTTGAGCATAATCGCAGGGCAGCTTAGGTTTCAATTAAGAGTTGTCCTTCCCCTAGGTGCGTAGCAGGCCAAGATTAACGAGCTTCTGCTGGCCGAAGCTTACTGGTATAGGCGCAGGTTACTCACGTCTGCCAGTTCTCCTGAACCAATGTTTTGAATGCCCGGACTGGTTGTCACAGGCTATTGGAGACGCCATTGGAAGCATTTTATAGTTAATGAAGTGATTCTATCCATTATCACTTTCAGCAATAACAACATTACAACATAAATAGATAATGATAATAAAAATATATAACAATGAACGATGCGCTTTTCACCCGGTTATGAGTATGGAACTTTTATTAAACTACTCGTCAAATTCTCATAAATAATCAACAGGAAAACAGATAAGAAGCAATAATTCGTTTCCATCTTATTTTGACATAAAAAAAATGCTACTAAATGGCATTCTATACCAATTTAAATTTGTATTAAATATAAGCAAAAATAAATAAATAAATAAATTAGGTTTTTAAAAGGAAGAGAGAACAAACCTTTTGATAGGGGGTCATCAACAAAATGTAATTTAAAGTTCGAGTAGCGTCCCTTGTTTGTATCTACCACTTTCTGTAGCACTGAGCTGAGCTCTTTTGCTCTCTAGAGTTAAAAAAAATTAAAACAACTAAGATGAAGTCATGAAGTAAAATGTTATTTTTCTTCTTCTAGCCAGCTTTTTGCTGCTGAGCTGTCAGCTCTTTTGCAGACTGTGCCTAGGAAAAATAGTGTGCTGTTTTTCTTCAGTTGTTCAGCACTGCCGTACAGAGTGCTGGTTGGGCTGGAGTGGTAGTAGGGTCTGCCTAAGGTGGATTAGGAAGGGGCATTCAAAGAGGATATGGTTTACGGTTTCATAAGGGTGGGCGCAGTGTCTACAAAAGGGGAGTTGTGTGGGATTTATTTTGTTAAGATGGTAATTTAACAGAGGTGTGTGTCCTGTACTTAGTTGGAAGACTGTAGATTGCTCTTTGCGCGGGGAGGAAGTTAATACTGACCAGTTTACGTAAAATGTGATCAAGAATCTCTGAACACTAATTGAACTTCTTTAAAACAAAAACAATGCATATATAACTTAATAAAACACTATATTGTTATACAAATAACAAGAAACAGGTGTTACAAGTTGTATTGTACATCCAGTACAGAGAATAACAAGCAAAAAATTGCAAAATAAATTTAAAAAAAAACAGACTTAAAATATAATGAAATTGAAAAAAAAAAGTATTTGGTTCACACTGGGTACCAACCCTTGATTTTGACACCGTCAGATGCGAAAACGTATTTTGATGTGTATTTTCCCATTCTGCCAATACTTTTGATATTATTTATTTATATTATCATTATATGGACATCTCGAATTACTCGATCTAATACTAGACTTCTGATTTAAAACTCTTAAAGTCTAGTCTAGTTTTTTCTAGCGACATTTCGACCTCCCTTAAATTTTAAAACACTCTTCACTGACGATAAAAGACAATGGACTTGTTTGGCCAGCACAAAATTTCCTATCATTAGTGCATTAACCTGCTATGTATGTGATCTAGATAAGAAACTTTTTTTTATGGTGCCATATTTACTGTTGCCTTTTCTACAGTGCAAAATAGAGATGGGAAACGAACAGAACCCGAACCGAACGAACCGAACTCGAACCTCACTTATGACCAAACCGAACCGAACCCGAACTTTGAAACTGCTTGGTACGAACCGAACCGAACGAACCCTCCTTTTCTTAACCGAACTCATTTTGCGATTTGTACATCCCTTTTTTTATATTTTTGGTTTAATAAAAAAAATTAATTAATATTTTATTTAAATCCTAATGATTCCATTATACTTTGAAAACTTTAAAAAGAAAAAAAAAAGCGGCGCGCTGCGATTCCCATGGGTTTTTCCGTACGTGCCGACTCTCCCCTAACCTTGAATTTTCGCGGGCTGTTTGTAATATTGGTTTTGAGTCGAATAGGCGTCCTCTAATTAGATCTAGATCTAGATCAAGACTCTAGTTCCTAGTAAGTAGAAAGTCACTTTTATTTGAGATGGCTGTTAGTTGACAGTAGAATATTTTTTGCAGATTAGAGAGTGTAGATATGAATCTACAATAAATTCATTTGTGTTCTAGTTTAAAATAAATTTTAATTATCTTCTATTAAGTGATTTATTTTTACAAAATTGTGGAGTATTCCATATTGGAATGTTATCAGTGGCGTAGCAAGGGGGGGGGAAATGTAAAATCCCCCCGGGCCCTCACTTGAGGTGGGCCCCAAATGAGTGTTTTTTACAATAAATATTCAATATTACGCAAAATGCAAGGGCCCCCAAATGAAAAATTCCTAGCTACGCCCCTGAATATTTTTACTATTATTCTGTTTTGCATTATTGATCATCAGTATTTAAATGCAGCGTTTCTCAAACTTTGGGTCTTCCCCCGTGGGTGGGGATGGCGTGTACCTTGAATTGGGGGATGGGGAGAAGCAGCTTCCTGACAAAAAGGGGTGTCATAGAGTGTGTGTGTGTTTCCTGATGGCGGTAAGAAGAGGTTAAGCGATTGATTGGTGTTTATGCATTGAGGATAATGAAATTAGCGTAATGCAAATGTGAAACTGCAGACAATCTTGATACATGAAAGAGTAAAGACGTTGTTTTGTGGTGACCTAGATTTTGTTTAAATATCAATATATTTCATTAATATTACATCTCTATCTCAAGTTAAATATGTGAATATTATAATAACAGGCTATATTGAGTTGTTCACATAAGAAATTTATTTTAAAATTTATTAAGTTTAAATATTATTATAAGGCTTGTCTTTGAGTCCGAAGATTAGTGAATGCAGTTTTTCCCATGGCTGCGCAGTCCCAGCTGTGACCTACATATTTTGCCACAGCCAAGACAAGCATAACCACTGTCCGCAGGTGGTCGATTTAGTTTTTCTTTTCGCGTCTGCGTTTGTTCTCGGCAGCGGATTTTCTTTTGGTCTCAAATGTGTATCCCGTGGCCTTCGGGAGTGAACTCCAACGACTCGTTCTGAGGCCGCATGTAATCAGGTGCTCTCTTCTATGTCAGCTAAGCAAAGTTGACGCCTAAGCTGGTCTTTGTAGCGTTTCCGTGGGGGTGCCTCTGTTACGTCGACCACCTTTTAGCTCACCAAAAAAAAAAAGACTGCCTTTGGCATACGTTCGTCTCCCATACGGTATATGTGCCCTGCCCAGCGTAACTGTCAGACCAAAAGAAGTCCCTCTATACTGTCCTTACATGTAAAAATATATTTTTGAAAAAGATCACGCCCATTATAGAAGTAGGCTACTAAGAGAAAAAGGTTAGAATACGCTTAGCGTCGAGTCACGCCCGGAGTTAAACCACTTGCCGACTTGAGCGAAAATCTGCCGCATATTCATTTCTATCTCCATTAAGAAATTTTTATAACGCTTCAAATGTATGTAGGCAACATTATTTTGCAAAAAAGTATTGCCCATAGGCTTATTATATGTTGCAAAGTATTTGTTTAATTTGTTTTATGTAAAAAATTCAAATGAAAGTGTTTTAACTAATAAATTGCATTAAACTTTATAACTTAATTTTGCTATTACATGATTTCATAACATCGAACCGAGCCGAACCCGAACTTAAGACTGACCGAACCGAACCGAACCCGAACTATACTCGTCATCGAACCGAACCGAACTCGAACTTAAATCTGACCGAACCGAACCGAACCCGAACTTTAAAAGTTGGGTTCGATTCCCATCTCTAGTGCAAAACGTACCTAGGTACTTAAACGTGTATTTTCAAGTCTGGAATTAAGACATCTAGTTTTGTATATTTCCCCATTGAAATGAGTCAATAAAATAAGAGTTTGGCACTTTGAGGAGCGACATTGCCTAGCAGTCATCATGTAATAACGTTCTCCATTCAGACCTTTACGATCTTTAGGGCAGATGATGTTAAGGCAGCGGTTCTCAAACTTTTAAACTCGGCCACCCCTTTTTACTATTCCCCACTCTGCCGCGACCCCCACCCACACGCACACACACAGCAATAGAAGAATAGCAAAAAAAAACAATCCAAATTTTCGATGGTCTAAGGTGACCCCTGGCAAATCGTCAATCGACCCCCAATGGGGTCGCGACCCACAGGCTGAGAACCCCTGTGTTAAGGTCAACTTTTTCTTTGAACAACGGTTAACGAGCAGGGTGTCATGTGTCCAGCACAACGACCATCTGCTTTTATTTTCTCCAACTAAAGTCAGGTACCCATTAGAGTTGGGCAGACTCAGGCGCGCCCTAAAAATCCGGAAATTCAAAATCCCAGTCTTGGCCAAAATTCAAAGCCAGGACCCCAGGTTCGGAAGCAAAGCGCTTAACCACTCATACCGCCCCCCCCCCGCATTATGTAATAGTTAATAAAAAAAAATCATTTTTGCATTTAAAATAAACTCTATTAGAAGCTTTTTTTTTTTCTATTGTCTAAAATAAAATTACTAACTACCTGGAGTGTTATCTCTCTGGTAGTCTGGTTGTTGGTCAACCATCCGAGACAGGACAAAATCTGAAGAATAATGCAATACTAATAAAAAAACAAAAACGAATCTTTCAAAACGTCACATCAGCTAAAGTGACGCTAAACTATTCACTTTATGGTTTATTAAGAGATCAGTCTGCCGACAGGAAAAGTTTTAGTAATTAATGTTTTTTTCATAAAAAGAAATGCCAGCTTACGTCTAGACAGTTGATAAAATCATAAAACTTGGAATACGTAAATGTGCCCCAGTATGACGTCAGAGGATGCACTCTCGATGCCATATTTTCATGTATCCAGCTGCCGTCTGCTAGTCCAAATATTATCACGTGACTGTTGTTGGGTAAGACAGTTGCCTAGAAACCAAAATGGTTATTACTATTACACTTGTGTACTTATTCAGGCCTAGGGTAGTGATGCGCCTGTAGGTAAATACCCAAAATGTGTATGTTGTATAATAAATGTACATATTATATTTCTTGCAATTCCAAATAATGACACAAGTCATAATACATGATTATTATGTAAATGGAAATTACCAAGTTATCCAGCGTGGCCAATGTATTGTTATACATGTCTTCCGGTGACGTCATTCGATGGTCTGGACTGTTGAATAGACAAATAGGTATTTAGATATTTAGATTCCTTATATATATATATATATATATATATATATATATATATATATATATATATATATATATATATATATATATATATATATATATATATATATATATATATATATATATATATATATATATATATATATATTACTCTAGATGGTAACAATGGTATGTACACACTGCATCAGGAAACACATCTAAGGCATGTAGGCCTACACATTGCCATAGAAGCCGATAATGGTATGTACACATTGCTCTAGACTCTAGAGTCAAGATCCTAACAACTGTATGTACACATTTCTCTAGATCTAACTCTGGTACGTACACATTGACCTATATGTTAACAATGGTATGTACACGTCGCCTTATATGCTAACATACCAAATAAAGCGTCTGGACATGATAGTATTCCAGCTAGATTACTCAAAGAACTAAGCAATGAGCTAACCCCAGTGTTCAAAATACTCTTTCAGGCATCGCTAAACCAGGGCAGAGTACCAAAGGACTGGAAAGAAGCTAATGTCACCCCCCCCCTATTTAAAAAAGGAGAAAAATCTGACCCAGGGAACTACAGACCAGTATCACTTACCAGCATCACATGTAAAATCCTAGAACACATAATATGTAGCAACATCATAAACCACTTAGACAAACATAATGTCCTCACACCATACCAACATGGCTTTAGGAAATATAGATCACGTGAAACAGAACTAATAGGACTAATTGGTGATTTTTCAAAAGGGTTAGATAATAGTGAACAAATAGATGCTATCTTACTAGATTTTTCCAAGGCTTTTGACAAAGTTCACCACCATAGTTTGCTTAAAAAACTAAAATATTTCGGCATTAATAGTCCATTGCATCAGTGGATTAAAGATTTTCTGATAGGGAGAGAACAAACTGTAATAATAAATGGCTCTAAATCAACACCGATAACAGTAAACTCAGGTGTACCTCAAGGGATGGACTTGGGTCCACACTATTTTTAATTTACATAAATGATTTACCAAACTGCATTAGTTCAGGAACAAAAGTCAGACTATTCGCAGACGATTGCAGAATATATAGAACAATAAAAACAACACAAGATACAGAAATTTTACAAAGAGAATTAGATGAATTACAGAAATGGGAATCAAATTGGAGCATGTCTTTCCACCCAGAAAAATGTCAGTTGTTAAGAGTAACAAAAAAAAACTAAAACAAATTAATTCCACTTTTCTTATTCATGGTAAACCAGTAACACAGACTAAAAACGCAAAATACCTAGGTTTTATGATAAATGAAAAACTGTCATGGAATCACCATATTGATGAAGCTATCAAAAAATCAAACAAAGCATTAGTGTTTATTAAAAGAAATTTCTATAAATCAAATAAGAACATAAAACTAAAATGTTATTTAACCTTGGCCAATAATAGAATATGCATCCTCTGTTTGGGACCCCTCAACTCAAGAAAAAATTAAGAAACTAGAACAGACACAAAATAGAGCAGTGAGATTCATAACAAACGAATATTCACGTTTGACTAGAGTAACACCTTTGGTAAAATCACTAAATTTGGAAAGCCTTTAGGATAGAAGACTTGAAAGTAAAGTAGCAATTATAAATACCATACTGAACCATTATACTGAACCATAATCTCCAAATAAAAAAAACAAAATTTAATAAAATACTCAGAAAGACACAAAGATAAAGGCACACTCCTCGTCCCATATGCTAGGGCAAATTTGTACAAATACTCCTTCTTAACTAGTGCTATTAGAGCATGGAATGGGTTGCCTGAGCTAGCTAGGAAAACCAGTGACTTGGCAGAATTTAAGTCATTGGTTAATATGCATGACTAAATGCATTTGTAGTAACGTCTGTATTATATAAGATAAGATAATGGTATGTACACATTGCCCTACAATCTAACAATGGTTTGTACACATTGCCCTAGATGCTAATAATGGTATACACACATTGCCTTAGATGCAAACAATGATATGTAGGCCTACACATTGCCCTAGACTCTAGACGCTAGAAATGATAAGTACACATTGCCCTAGTTGCGTAAGTCTTAATTATTATTTTTCTAATGAACATCTATAATTTAAAAGATAAGATAAATATTACCCAGAACAAACGTCACTTCCGGCAAGAGCATAAAGAACGACCAACGGCCTGTCACTGGCTGCATTTCTGGACAATCTAAACAAAAATAAATGTTGAAATTAACAACTTAGCTTGAATAACATTACAATTATTATCAATGAGATATTTTTTTTAAATGTGCCACTAGAGTTATGCTTTTTTCTTTTGAGTGTGTGTGTGTGTTACTTCAAGTTGTTAATATGACTAGATCAATCAACAAAATTTGGTAAGTGATAATTCTACTTTACAGTCATCTTATTTGTCTTTCTTTTTCTGATTCTCTCTCTCTCTTCACACCTCTTGTAAAGAAGACTTAAGCGATGGCGATGATTAAGAACAAAATATTGATTAACAAAGCAGACATCAATACTTACGTTTTGACCAATTTTTTTAATTTGAAAGAGTTTTCACCTGAAATAAAACATGAATACATTCCTATTAATCTTTTTCATAACGGCGGAGAATGGTGTGACTCCACAATGAAAATTATGCAATTTCATCGAATATTACAATGATATAATAGAACGTTGAAAAGTAACTATGTATTTTCATTCGATCACTACATTATAAAATTATACTGTTTGTATTTCTAACGCAATTTACGTAAACAACTATTACAATGTGTCGCACTGTCTATTTCAGGGGTTCTCAACCTGTGGGTCGCGACCCCCTGAGGGGTCGATTGACGATTTGCCAGGGGTCGCCTAAGACCATCGAAACTATGGATTTGTATTGTCTATTCTTCTATTGCTGTATCTGTGTGTGTGAGAAGGGTCGCGTCAGAGTGGGGGGTTGTAAAAAGGGGTCGACGAGCTTAAAAGGTTGAGAACCGCTGGTCTATTTCTTGTAATTAATTCATTGTTTGTTTGTTTGTTTTAGTAAGTGGACGATTTTCGGATTATGAAAAACGCCACCTAGTGATATCTTACTCTGGATTTTTTGCTATGTTTCACCCTATTACATACATCACCTATAAGAAAGATAACTCTGTGTGTGGTTTTAACCTCACAGACCTCGCGATTAAAGTCGTCTTTGAAAAGGGACTTTTTTTTTACCTTTACCTATCCCTTAGTCTGTTGGACCGTTGGGGCACCAGGCAAGATTTGTCGACCGTCTTTCTCCATTCCTCCCTTTTTTTTTGCCTTGTTTAGAACCTCTCTCAATGGCAGGCCCGTCCATTCTTTAATGTTGTCCTCCCATCGCTTTTTCTGTCTGCCTCTTCTTCTTCTTTTACCTGGCACTGTTCCCTGAAGGAAGGTCTTTGCGAGCCCCGTAGATCTTGTAATGTGGCCAAAGGTTTTAAGTTTTCGTCTTTTCACAATAGTTAGCAGGTCGTCATGGGCTCCGATCGCTGCAGTAACCCTTGTCTCTGATTTCTTTTTAAGACAGGCATCCATACGGAAAAGGGACTATTTCAAATGAAACCAGAGCGCTTGTGATAACTTCTTCGTCATTGTACTTTGTAACGTGTGGGGGCTCCGTAAGAGTGGTCAGACATTAGCCTATTCGTAATCATCATCTTTTTTTTTGGAAGTAACCGTGCAGGGGTTCTCAACCTGTGGGTCGCAACCCCCCTTGGAGGTCGATTGAATATTTGCCAGGGGTCGCCAAAGACCAGTTGAAAAAATGGATTGTTATTGTCTATTCTTCTATTGCTGTGTGTGTGTGTGCGGAAGGGGGGGTCGCGGCTAAGTGGGGGATTGTAAAAAAGGGGTCGCCGAGCATAAAAGGTTGAGAACCGCTGAAGTAACGTCTGTATTTTGTAAGGTAAGATATTTCAGGCCCAGCTCCCGCAGCTTATAGAACTACACAGGAGGTCGCTGATCTTGATCTCTCGCAATTTCTAACTTCTTACAGTGACAAGTGAACAGTGATGTGCCATACCTAATGACGGGAGCCTATTCATAATTACTATGAATACATCTGAACATGGTAAAAACACACACACACGACATTTAGTCACACACATACACATATACAGAAGCCCTACCATACACTTACCCCCCCCCCCCCACTGACACACAAAGTGAAGTATCAGCTCATGCAAGAGGCTTCTGATATGTAAGAATTAAGAACACGGTCACAGCTCCTAAAGAAGAGTGACGATGATTCTGTTCTTACCATTGACTGCTATGTTTTGATAATCCCTGTGGTTGCATCGGTTTCTTGCTCGTAGCTTCAAATAGATGGAATCGATCGGACCGGAAATGACGTCAGGCCATACATTTTTACCATAGCCTGTAGCAAAAATTAGAACATCAGCAAAAAAAAGATTTCTTTCTTTATGTCACAATAAGAAACCTCTAGTAAACTAAACTAAACAAGTAGGCTATATTTTATTTTTACATGTTATTAGTTATTAGTCATCGAAAAATAAAGAGAAAAAATATATCAGTATGGGTATCGATTCCACGACATTCGGCTCATAAGCGCGACGCTTTATCAACTGAGCCATATTACTGCAGTAACCTTACATAGCACAACGAAAACATGTCTCTATCATAGGCTTTATTACACAGGAGTAAAAAAAAAGTTCATAATAACACACTACACATACACACACAAGCTGACCTAGACACCAAACCAGTCTGACACACCCGCGAGCACATTGCCCTGCCTCATCGTGGCGCTCGCGTGGAAACGACCATTAGAGGAAGTGGTTAGACTAAATGGGTAGCAACACAAGAGTCCCGTGGAGATGCCCACGGGTAGACGAGAGTCAACCTCTTGCACGGGCGGGGTTGTAAAAAAGTCCTGTCACACATCCATGCGCTGTTCCTCAAAGGGACCGTTACATAAATGGCGGGTCCCGCACTGTTAGCTTGGTACATTGAAGGAAAATGGCAGAAGATCCCGGTGTATTCTCGGACTTCGGCCGTGTCTAGCCCACGCGTTGGGGGCCAAATGCATCGGTCAACAGCAATGCTTTACATAGGCATTGTCTAGGGTCTCTCCCAAACAGAACTGTGTGTTCACACAGGTTTTTTTTTTTTTTACTGTTTGGCGTCCAAGCAGGTTTTTTTTTTTCAAACTTAGGGCTCGAAGAGCCTTCGGCTCAGCCCTTAGACATCAACAAGTCTGACACACCAGTACAGATCAGTTCACAACGCACAACAAGAAACATAAATCTCATTCACCAATCGTAAACAAACAACATTTAGCCACGTGATTCTCTCTCTTCTATACGGAATCTAAGATTAAAATAAATAGTTATTTACTTTTTTTTTTACTTGGGCTTTTTACTGCTGTAAAAATTCGCGTAACTAAATCCCTCCATTTTTCCAGGTCAATGGACCTCATTCACCAATCGTAAATAAACACATTTTGCCACGTCATAATATTGATAAAACAATGAAAAATACGTATCACGTGACAGCCACTATGGATTACATAATTTGTATTAGAAGATATATAGAATCACGTGGCTAAATGTTCTTTGTTTACGATTGGTGAATGAGGTCCATTGCTGTTACTAAGTAGGATATCAAGAGAGAGGCCTGTCCATTCTTTTACAGTGTCCAGCCGGCTTTACTTTTTCTTCGTATGCCCTCAAGGGTACTTTGAAGGATGACTTTTGACAGTGACTCATGTCTTTCCATTGACCAAACCAGGTCAGCTTTGGTCTTCGGTATTGAGGAGTTTCTCCTTTTTTTGCCAGACAGAATGTTGATTTTTTAAAAGTACAAACTTATTTGTCTTCTTTTCTTGAATGTCCAAAGTTTGCCCATGGCAGGGGATGCTAAGCATGGACGGTTTTTATCTCTTTTATTGACCCTAAGTATTTAAATGAGTCAACTTCTAATGTTTGGCCATTCAACTGTATGCGACATCTCGTACTGTCTCCACCACCAACGAATATTTTGCTTTTTTTCTGCCCTGATTTCCATGCTAACGGCTCTAGCTGCATCATGCATTTTGAAAGTAAGATCTTAAATGTACCTGGCCACATTTTCTCCAACAAAGATTATATCATCTGCAAGCCTATTTTTATAATGTCAAAATGAAAAGGCCCCTAATGAGGTCACTGTGACGATCACACTTGCCGGGGATTATATTATCAAACTTGACAATTCAATGAAGTGAAGAAAGAAACATCTCTCTGTATTTTCTTAAAACTTCTTTAATAACTTCAACTTTCACATAAAATGACTTCTCAATTCAATAACAACTTGACTTGATACTTCATAAATAAAACTTAAATGATACACTAAGTATAACATTCAACTTCAACTAATAAAACTTTAATTAATGGACTCGCTAATATCACAAAACTTATAACCATTACTAATCGAGGACTAAGTGATGACCATCGCTCTACAAGAACTACTACTATGCGAGGACCCCGTCTAACTGACTTTCCCCTAATTTATATCTTTCTTAATCGTACATTCCAGAATCATGGAAACTTCTCCCCTAATTATGTTAGTAACTTTGACCTTCTAGAAGCTGACGTGTGCTTTTTTTTTCCCTTAACCCATTTCTTTGATTGGATACCTAAAATTAACTTGTTTACGCTGGACAGCACTGGCTTGACCTCGAGCTTCTAGAAAGTGGTCGAAATAGGTCACAGACTCGACTCGTGACAGTCACGCTACCGGGCCCACAAATCCTTAGCTACACCACTAATTCCAAATGTTTTGTCAATCGATAATTATGTATTTAAAAAGGTTCCCCTTTCAGACCTTGCGATCTATATGACAGTTGATGTTAAGGTCATCTGTTTCTTTGGCCAGCGGTTAACAAACAGGATGTCATGTGGCCAGCACAACGACCAACCGCCTCTACTTTCCCCCTCTACAGGCAGGTACCCATTAGAGTTGGATGGACTCAGGGGCGCCGAAATTCAAGAGCCCAGTCTTTACCGAGATTCGAAGCCAGGACGCCAGGTTCGGAAGCCAAGCGCTTAACCACTCAGCAATCGCCCCCCCCCCCTGATATTTATATACCTATGCAAAGAATAACAGGGAGATTGTAGTATAATTTTGTCTTTAAGTTTCTTTACTTTTTAATTTCATTTTTAAAACCATCCTGCAACCCGTTGGTAAAGAGGGGGGGGGGGGAGGTGTGTAATCAATGGTTTTTTCGTCTGGGGTGGGGAAAGCATGTCACATGTTACGATTTGAGAAACACGTGACTTAGTCAAAAAATGAAACTTTATAATTTATGGTCAGATTTTGTGTGAATAAAAAAAAAATCTTACCCGTAGATCCAGACATCATTGGCCAGTCGCCTTGATTTTGGATAACAGTCCAAACGCTAAGAAAAGATCTCTTATGAATAGAAAAGGAAATGAGATAAATGAGATAATAAAATCAGTCGTTAGAAAGAGCCATTGAAGAGACATTTTTTTTTAATGTATGTAAAAAAATTGAAATATAGCATTGACAAATTGTAAAATAAGCATAGACCTATAGGTCTATATTTCATTTTATGGTTGTAGTTATTTGTTTCGCTCATATTTTTATTCGCTAGCTTTTTCATTTTTATTGTAGTATATCCGGTGTACAGGATTAAAAAGCATTGTTGACAAGTTTGTTTTTTTAAGTTACCGTGTTCACTTTATGATCATTTTTGTAAAGTTACTGTGTTCACTTTGTGATATTTTTTTTAAAGTTACAGTGTTCACTTTATGATAATTTTTTTAACTTACCTTGTTCCCTTTATGATAATTTTTTAAAAAGTTATCATGTTCCCTTTATGATGATTTTTTTAAAGTTACTGTGTTCCCTTTATGATATGTTTAAAGTTACTGTGTTCCCTTTATGATAATTTTTTTAAGTTACCGTGTTCACTTTATGATAATTTTTTAAAGTTACCGTGTTCCCTTTATAATATATTTTTTAAGTTACTGTGTTCCCTTTATGATAATTTTTTTAAGTTACCGTGTTCACTTTATGATAATCTTTTAAAGTTACCGTGTTCCCTTTATAATATATTTTTTAAGTTACTGTGTTCACTTTATGATAATTTTTTGCAAGTTACCGTGCTCCCTTTTTTTTTTTTTTTACTTTTTTAGCACTGCAGAATTAAATTTTCAAACTTCTTTCGTTTTTCAATAAAATTTTTAAATTTTAGTTGGCAACATTGTAGTTCAGTTTCGGAACCTTGACCTTGTAAAGTGTATAGTGCAACTCCCTAATAATTTTAATGTGAAAATAAGAAATTTCTATGTGAATACACGTAAACACGTCACACGGTAGAGTAAATGAGAAATGTGTTGTTTTTTTTTTTTTTTGAACAAATGTTTTAAATTAGTGAAAGACAGAACTGACTTTCATTTTTATAAAAATAGTATTCTATATATAAATAATATATTAAAAAAATTAAAGTATGAAAATATATTTATTAAAAAAACTGCTTGTCAGAAGTGGGATTTGAACCCACGCCTACAGAAGTAGACTGCGACCTGAACGCAGCGCCTTAGACCACTCGGCCATCCTGACTACAAGAAAACGGTTCTGTTTAGTAAATTATTACTAAAGCTATCAGCTGTAGATTAAACATTGTTTGGCAGTTGCAACATGATCTTATCTTATAAATTACAGACGTTACTTCAAAGGAGAAGATAATTATCCTACGCGTGTCTCTGTGTCAATGTAGCCAAGCGTGCTAATCAGTGACAAAATCTGCTATAAGTAGTTGGTTTTGCTGGCTGATCCAGGCAACCCATTCAATGGTCTAATCGCTCTAGATATGGAATAAGAAATGTGACTTTGTGTCTTTCAGAGTATTTTATTAGGTTTTACTTTTATATTTGTAGATTATAATTTAGTGTTTTAGTGATATGATAGGCCTTTACATTTTAGTCGACTTTTATCCTTATACCCTCTTTTAGTGTTTTAAAAAAGGTGTTACTCTTCACACATGTGCATTCTCGTTTGTTATAAATTTTACGGCTCTTTTTGCGCCTGTTCTAGTTTCTTTATTGCCACCCCAAATAGAGTGGCTAGTAGCCAGGCCAATCTTCTGGCAAGTAGTGTATTGTGTTTGACTGTGTATGGACTAGTTGACCTTATGGTGGTACATGCCTGCATGGCTGAATGAACAGGTAAGAAACCGTGTAAGTCCTGACTGTGTGGGAATGGGTTAGAAAAAAAAAACAACAGGATGCTGGAGTGGACAGCATGCACTTGGGGGGGGGGGGGTCATTTTATTGTCTGCCTAATCGGGGCTCGATGATGCTACTGAGTTTATGTTCTTGTTTGATTTGAAAAAAAAAATTCAATAAACTCTAAATTGGTTTGTTTTGTTTTGCAATAATTGCGTCATTTCTTCTTATAACTGTTCATTTATAATTTAGATATTTTGAGCTTGTAGTCTGTGTAACTGGTTGACCATGAATAAGATAAGCTGTCCATGGTCCAGCTCCTAGATGTATCTAGAACAAACGAAAGATCACGAGGGTCATGTCCAACCTTACTCTACCTTAGGTCACCAGAGGTTTAACAAAAGGAGGACATGTCTGGAAGGGGTGGGATCGTAATCGTGGGAAGCGTGGTCGAGAGGCCAAGTGCGCTTGAACTTGGCTTGGCTTGGCCCCCTAGAAGGGGGCTCGAGGTTCGACATGCGACTCGGGCAGAGTTGTGTTTACTGAGCGCCAAAAGGCAACACGGAAAACCAACTCCTAGATACCCCCCCCCACACACACACACACACTGGTCCACAAATGAGATTGGCTTGGCTACCTAGAAGGGGGCTCGAGGTTCTTGTTTTATTTGAACATGCTATAAGTATGAAAGTAGCGCTATATAAAAGCTATAATAATAATAATAATAATAATAATAATCTGTCCGGCAGGTAATTGGTGGTGGCTGAGCGGTGAAGCACTTGGCCTCCAAACCGAGAAGTCTCAGGTTCGAATCTTGTTGAAGACTGGGATTTTGAGCTTCGGGACTTATAGGTCGCCACCTGACATTAGTTGGGGGAAAGTAAAGTCAGTTGGTCGTTGTGCTGGCCACATGAAACCATTGTTAACCGTCGGCCATAGAAACGGATGACCTTTAAACTTACAATACTGTGAACAAAAGAAAGAAATAGACTTTGCCCTGAGAAATATAGTTTCCACAATGTAAAAACAAAAACAACAAAAAACTATAGTTCCACTTTCAGAGCTAAAGGGCAGATGATGTGAAATAGAACCAGCAAAATCTACCTATTTGTTTGAAACAAAGCTTATCTTAGCGAAGATCCACAAAATCACTGCAATTATCTTATCTATCTTATATAATACAGACGTTACTTCAAAAAAGAAGATGATTACGTCCTACGCGTCATGCATTTAGTCATGCATATTAACCAATGACTTAAATTCTGCCAAGTCACTGGTTTTCCTGGCTAGCTCAGGCAACCCATTCCATGCTCTAATAGCACTAGGGAAGAAGGAGTATTTGTACAAATTTGTCCTAGCATATGGGATGAGGAATGTGCCTTTATCTTTGTGTCTTTCAGAGTATTTTATTAAATTTTGTTTTTGTGTTTGAAGATTATGGTTCAGTGTTTTATATATAGTTGCTACTTTACTTTTGAGTTTTCTCTCCTGAGGGCTTTCTAAATTTAGTGATTTTACTAAAGGTGCTACTCTGGTTAAGTGTAATTAATTTCTCTCACTACTGCGATATTTAAAGCCCCTTTTCTACGTGTAACTAAATTAACTAATTACCACCAATTGATTTATTACATTTTTGATAGATTCGCGTATTGTCATAGATTATGAATAACTACACAAAATTTGAACTTGATCCGAGAATGGTAAAGGGTAGAAAAAAAATGTGTAAAAAATTGTACCAGACAGAAAGACGGAGTTTTGTAATTTAAAAAAAAGTCTTGCAAGGGGTTTCAAACGCAGATAGTTTTGACATATGAGTAACCTTCTATCACATGGCTTGTTTTGTTTTTGCTTACGATTTTATAGCCTCGTATTGAAACCGAGGTTGGTATTGGTTTAAAAGTATAAATAGTCTAATATCTGGGAATTACAATGATAATATCAACATTTACCTTGTTTATCAATTTTGGATCGAACCATTGAACAGGCAAGTGAAAGTGTGCAGAAATGGAATCTCCCAATACAGCCACGCCTCTCGGTTGAGAATCGGCACATAACTCTTCCTCGTAGGTCTTGCCCGTGTCTGGATTCACTCCCTTTTAGCGAAACAAACAATGCATCTATTTGCAGATTACATTTTACAAACTTCATTTAATCAGGGCCGATTTAAGGTAGCGAAGGTCGGCTATTGCTCCGAGACCTTCACAAGAGAAGGGCCCCACAAAATAAAAATGAAAAAAGAAATATCCGAATTTTGATGAGTCTGATTTTTTAAAAATTATTTTATAATTATTATTATGTTAGAAACGAACGAGTATTCATTCTCTGGGTTCGTTAAAGAGAAACAAAATTCATTGTAGTCTCTTTATCAGTGGCCACTGAGGAATTTTCTGATAATGTGGCAGGTCTGCAGCAGTACCGCCCCCCTGACAGGCAACGAGAATCTTCCTAGGAATGTTAAGGGTCTTGAAGGTAACTGTGAAATCAGTTGTTATTACCCCCACGGTTGATATAACAATGGGGTATATTGTTATTTTGGATAACTTCCATAAACGCTTAATCTCCAAGCCTAGGTTCCCACATTTTCTTTGTTTTTCCATTTCAGTTTTTCTTAAATATGAGACATTGGTATGGCGAATTCAATAATGGTAGCGTTTTTTTCTTTTTTCTCAATGAACAGCTGATCAGGGCGATTAAAACCGTTTTGTTAGTCAAAATAGGTCTGTCCCAGCACAGCAGATGATCACTAGACTCGAGAACTTCTTGTGGCGAGTATTTGTAATAATGAGGAGCATCCTTATTGTATCAAAGCAAAGTGTTGGTGTATTAACTTTGCAACTTGGTTATGGCGACCTAGGTAGGCAGATTCTGATGGGGCTGAGCTGAGCAATGTACACATCTGAACTAGAGACTCTCTTTCTCTCTTTTCTTGTTTTATTTGATTTACACATTTGGATTAAAGACACACTCTCTCTCTTAAGATAATGTTATTGGTCCAAACAAATGGAAATTCAGTTTGACTAAATACTCCACCTCAGCATAACGACTATAGCTCTCTCTCTCTCTCTCTCTCTCTCTCTCTCTCTCTTTCTTCTTGCTTTGTTTGATGCACACATCTGAACTAAAAACACACACACACACTCTGTCTTCCTCCATCTCTGCCTTTCCGTCATTTTCTTTGTCAGCTGTTTCGTCATTAAGTGATGGGTCAAGGTCACTCAATTGGAAACGAGGTCAGCCAGTTTATGTTTTCATCTCTAGCATCAATAAATCAGATCCACCAGTCAGATCCAAGTCAGATCCAGTCAGATCCAGATCCACCAGTCAGATCCAGTTCCACCAGTCAGATCCAGATCCTGATCTTTCTCTCTAAAGTCGGTATGTCTTCATCCCATCGATTTATTTAAGTATTAGAAAGAAATAACATAACACCTTCATTTCTACCAATCTCTTGGTTTGATGGACCTTTGGGGCACCACACCAGTGGCGTAGCATCCATGGCGCGAAGGGGTTCAATGAGCCCGGGCCCATGACCAACAGAGGCCCATAAGAGCACTTTAAAATATCGAAAACAAACTGTGTCGAATGTAGTAATTCAAATCTATTAAATTGATATATATTTTTCTTACCATTCATAATCATAATGTTGTTATACTATAGGCCTAATCTCTAACAAAAAAAATAAAAATAGAACAGAAATACAAAATAACAAATCGATGTAAATCCCATTAGTAAGATGCAAACAAGCTTTCATTTTTCGGTGTTCGCAAAAATTATCATGTCGATAGCACGAGTCACTGTGGCTTAGAACGCAGGAAAACGTTTAGCGTGGGGCACTCGGTCCTGGATCCAGCGTGGAGGCGTCCTCCCAGACCCCTTCTGTTTTTATCATAATCTTAATCATAATATCATATTCTTGAACCCGGGCCCACGATCACCTTGCTACGCCACTGCTCCACACATGCTCTGTCGAGAAACTTTCTACATTCCTCTCTGTCTTTCGCTTTGACTAGAAACTATTTCAATGATATGAGACGAATGAATGGCGAATTCAATAATGGTAGCGGTTATGAATGAACAGCAGATCATGGCGATTAAAATCTACCGTTCATTCGTTGATTTTGTCTTCCCATCGCTTTCTCTATCCTTTTCTTCTCTTCCCTGATACTGTCCCCTGCCAGACCCCTGATAAGGTCATCTTATCTTATCTTATATAATACAGACGTTACTTCAAAAAAGAAGAGGATTACGTCGTACGCGTCATGCATTTAGTCATGCATGTTAACCAATGACTTAAATTCTGCCAAGTCACTGGTTTTCCTGGCTAGCTCAGGCAACCCATTCCATGCTCTAATAGCACTAGGGAAGAAGGAGTATTTGTACACATTTGTCCTAGGTCATACAGTTAGCGTATCTTATATAATACAGACGTTACTTCAAAAAAAGATGATTACGTCCTACGCGTTTTCCTAGGTGAATCAAGTCATGCATGTCAACCAATAACTTAACTTCTACCAATTTATTGTTTTTCTGGCTGATTCAGGCAACCTATTCCATGCTCTAATAGCACTAGGGAAGAAGGAGTATTTGTACACATTTGTCCTAGCATATGGAACGAGAAATGCGCCTTTATCTTTGTGTCTTTCTGAGTATTTTAGTAGATCGTGTATTTCTATTTGAAGTTTTACTGAAACATATAGATCTAGTCGTAACTAAATATTTCTTACCAGGATTCCATTACAGTTTGAGTCTCTTTCAGCATCACCATCGACAGGTCTAAAGAGAAGCGATACAACAATTATTAAATATTAGACCCTAGTTGAAATCTAAGTTTGGTTAATAAGTAGGCATATACTAATTATAGTCTAGAGATTCGAAATTAGCATAGTAGTGTGGTATGTGTTTCTTGTAAAAAAAAATGTTTGTCAAATGTTTTACATGTTTCGGATGTTCCTTCAGAGTTGAAGATAGTTTACTTCCTAGTCCAAACCTCCCGCAGGACACCGTTACAGCTGTCGCTCGCAACAATGACCAAGTAAATTATACTAAACCTATAAAACACTAGGCGCGTGGGGTTCGAATCTCGGTGAAAGCTGGAATTTTGAATCTCGAGATTTTTAGTACGCCCCTGAGTTGAACTCAACTCTGATGAATACCTAACATTAGTTGGGGAAAGTAAGGGCTGTTGATCGTTGTGCTGGCTATATGACAACCTCGTTAACTGTCGGACATAGAGACAGATGATCTTTACATCATTTCCCTTGTAGATTGCATAGTCTGGACGTCGTACTTGAGTTTTTACATGCAATACTGAGAAGAGGGAGGCGCGGTGGCTGAGTGGTAAAGCGCTTGGCTACCAAACCTGGTTCGAATCCTGGTGAAGACTGAAATATTTACGTTTTGGATCTTTAGGGCGCCTCTGAGTCCACCCAGCTCTAATGGGTGTTATGGGATATGTGTGTGGTGACGGTGAGAAGAGGTTAGCTATTGGTTGTGAATGATGCAACATAGGTGGCATTGTCGTCACTTGGTCTTAATTAGGACAGACGACTCTAGAACTTAAGACTGAAAGGTTGTGTTATTGTAGTGAGTTAGATTTTGTTAAAGAATATTATTAATTAGGTCTAATACAGTTATTTTTATCTTATTTTAGCTTGATTTTGTTTATATTATAAATAAAGTTCTATTTAGTTTTATTCACAAAAGGAAGTTATTCAAATTATCGGAAGTTTTATTAGTTACAATATAGGCCCTATTATGCCTACAACGGTTTAGTTGTCTACCGGTTTTTATACGACAGAGGTCAAAGACCGGTAACTACAATGGGTAACTGACATAGTTGGGTAAAAGTAAAGGTGGCATGTCTACTCTTTCTTTCTCTCTAAAGGCGGTATGTTTACTCTTTCTTTCTCTCTAAAGGCGGTATGTCTACTCTTTCTTTCTCTCTAAAGGCGGTATGTCTACTCTTTCTTTCTCTCTAAAGGCGGTATGTCTACTCTTTCTTTCTCTCTAAAGGCGGTATGTCTACTCTTTCTTTCTCTCTAAAGGCGGTATGTCTACTCTTTCTTTCTCTCTAATGACGGTATGTCTACTCTTTCTTTCTCTCTAAAGACGGTATGTCTTCTCTTTCTTTCTCTCTAATGACGGTATGTCTTCTCTTTCTTTCTCTCTAAGGGCGGTATGTCTACTCTTTCTTTCTCTCTAAGGGCGGTATGTCTACTCTTTCTTTCTCTCTAAGGGCGGTATGTCTACTCTTTCTTTCTCTCTAAGGGCGGTATGTCTACTCTTTCTTTCTCTCTAAGGGCGGTATGTCTACTCTTTCTTTCTCTCTAAGGGCGGTATGTCTACTCTTTCTTTCTCTCTAAAGACGGTATGTCTACTCTTTCTTTCTCTCTAAAGACGGTATGTCTACTCTTTCTTTCTCTCTAAAGGCGGCATGTCTACTCTTTCTTTCTCTCTAAGGGTGGTATGTCTACTCTTTCTTTCTCTCTAAGGGTGGTATGTCTACTCTTTCTTTCTCTCTTTTTTCTTGTTTTATTGTGGGCCCACACAAACAGATGACATTTTCATCATCTGCCCTATAGATCACAAGGTCTGAAAGGGGGGAACTTTTTGACTAAGAAAAGATGATAGATGGGTCTTACATTGCTCCTGGGTGAACATACAGGTCAGTGTCGTTACAGTCTTTGCCTCTCCAAGCGGATCCTCGTAGACTCTGCAGTGACACAGGTTACATAATACAAAGTTAGCATTACTACAAATACTATAACACAAAAGTTCTTTTTTCAGCAATACCACTATTGGAGATTAATTCAAAGTGATGACGTAGCTATTGAAAACATTAAAATAAAGACACAAAATAGCGTCTATTTTTTTTACATTGAATTATTTTAATGTCAATGGACCTCATTCACCAATCGTAAACAAACAACATTTAGCCACGTGATAATATTGATAAAACATTCAAAAATTACGTATCACGTGACAGCCTTTATGGATTGCGTAGTTTGTATAGAATATATAGAGAACCACGTGGCAAAGTGTTGCTTGTTTACGATTGGTGAATGAGGTCCATTGATCTTGAATTAAAAAAAAGAATTTCACTGTGCAGACCCTGAAAAACACATGGGTAATGCATTATCTGCAGAATTAAAATGACCAAGGTGGCAACTGACTATGAACAGTATGAATGATTGGGTGAATTTTAGCCAATGGACGTTTGGTTATTTCTTGGAATCTTTTTTGTCTCCTTTCTCTTCCCTGCTTTGGAGCTATCAGTTTTCTTGTCATCCTTCTGAGTTTGCCCACCTTTTTTATTACCGTCTTTTTCTTTTGAAATGTGGTTTAGTCAGGTTAAACCATAGCACCGCCATAACGAAAGCCAGACAGGTTAGCGCATCTACGTCCAGACCATATAATACTGTTGAGGTTATTGAGAAGTTGTATAGACCTATAGGTCAAGATCAAGTACACTGTTCGTTTAGTATACCCGCTGGAGTTCATCAATTATAGAGACATAGTCCCAGATGCCGTCCTTTCCTTTTTTAAAATCAGTATTGAAGAGATTACATTACATAAGACACTAACGTTAGTTCACGGTTGACACAACAATTTACGTTAAATTTTTCATGAACTGTCCAGACATTTAATGAGATCTCCAAATTTATAACAAACTAAAGATTATGAAATATTACAGTCTATATGTGTTTGATAATGGAATTAAAATAGGTCAACAAGACGTTAAATAAAGTCATTGAAACAAGAAAACCAAAGCATTGGACTATGATTTTAAAAAATTAATACTGAAATAAGACATTGAATAAGGTTAGTGAATATTTGTTTGATATACACTTGTAAAGAAATAAACAAGCAGAATATTGCGAAAATAATATTTTTAAAAAGCTTACATATGGGGAAGCACCGTACAAACACTGACTTATATCACAATGCTGAAAGATTTATCTGCCCTTTTTCTACTTAAAACGAATGAATTAATTACTACAAATTGATTTAATAATTGGTTAATGTTTTTCTTGATTCGTGTATTGTCTTTGACAATGAATACCTGTGCAAAACGTGATCCGAGAACGGAAGTGGGAGAAAAAACTGGACAGACAGACAGACAGACAGAGTGAGTTAATATAAGCTTTGTAATTAAAATGAAATTTTAAATTTACTAAAAAGAAAAAACTTACAAATATAGAACTAAACCCATCTCTGTCTAAATCTACAGCTGGTGTTTCTAAGTTGTTTATCCTGTAACATTAGACACACATATTACATTACACTAATATTCAGCGTAAGATTGTTATAGCCTATTTGATGAAAGGCCAATGCTAGTTATTGTAAGGTCAAGGACAAAGAACTATCCTGCCATCTTGCAATTTATCGGTTTTTAGTCTATATCAGTGTTTCACAAACTTTTTCCTAAACGGAACACTTCGCACATTCTGAGTATTTAGCGTAACACTTTGCTTATTTTTTTTTAGAGAGATTAATTCAAGTGGTGGCCTACTGGTTGATTATTCCAGCAGTTCGCGGAACACCGTTTGTGATGATATCTGTCTTGTAGTTAGTGTTGCTTGTCTGACTTTGACAGAATTACACTGGAGACTTTGACAGAATTACACTGGAGACTTTGACAGAATTACACTGGAGACTGACAGAATTACACTGGAGACTGACAGAATTACACTTGAGACTTTAACAGAATTACACTGGAGACTGACAGAATTACACTGGAGACTGACAGAATTACACTGAGACTTTGACAGAATTACACTGGAGACTTTGACAGAATTACACTGGAGACTTTGACAGAATTACACTGGAGACTTTGACAGAATTACACTGGAGACTTTGACAGAATTACACTGGAGACTTTGACAGAATTACACTGGAGACTTTGACAGAATTACACTGGAGACTTTGACAGAATTACTCTGGAGACTTTGACAGAATTACTCTGGAGACTTTGACAGAATTACTCTGGAGACTTTGACAGAATTACACTGGAGACTTTGACAGAATTACACTGGAGACTTTGACAGAATTACACTGGAGACTTTGACAGAATTACACTGGATATGTCTGGGTTTCTTGTGCGGGTGTATTTCAATGTGACTAACCAACAGGACAGACGACACTCACGATTAACAAGTATAGAAACGAAGTCCAAGACCGTTGAACAATTCATGAAATAGATTTAATCAAGCAAAAGGGCCACAGTCGATGTCTCTGTCAATAAAATCCTATCACCAACTGATTTTCTGTCTCTAAGTAGCCTCTAACCCAACTAAGTCATAGCGTCACTAGTCGCGTTCAAAATCCGTCCATTATGGTGCGTCTGTACATAAACTAAAAATACTAACTAAGTGCCTAACACGTTTCAGACATGATGGAACACTATGGTTCCGTGGAGCACAGTTTGGGAAACACTGGCCTATATAATAGAATCTAGACCACTTACCTTTGTAGAAGCTCACATATTTCACGGATACCTGGAAGAGAGCAGATGTCGAAGCCCAGGCCAGGTCGCAACAAAGATTGCTGATCAAAAGTGAAAAAAGAAATGACGTAACATTGTTACACGGACGTTGTATGATAATTAAAGAAAGACAAGAAAATATAAGTATCGCTAATAATTGGTCATTACAAAGAGAGAGAGACAGGGTGAGTGTGTGTGTGTGTGTGAGAGAGAGAGAGAGAGAGAGAGAGAGAGAGAGATTGTAACTAACCTTTTGTAATAAATGTTTCACCAAGTGCCGAGCAGAAGAAACTCGAATAAGAAACTCTTCATCCTGAAATATTACAAGAGATTTGACAAGAGTCACTATTGAACAAAAATGGTCTATAAGAGAATAAACAAGTGTCAATATTGGACATAAATATTATATATCTTATCTTATATGATACAGACGTTACTTCAAAAAAAAGAAGATGATTACGTCCTACGCGTCATGCATTTAGTCATGCATATTAACCAATGACCTAAACTCCGCCAAGTCACTGGTTTTCCTGGCTGGTTCAGGCAACCCATTCCATGATCTAATAGCGCTAGGGAAGAAGGAGCTTTTGTATCTATCTATCTATCTATCTATCTATCTATCTATCTATCTATCTATCTCTCTCTCTATATATATATATATTGTTACGAATCTCCCTATCCGGCTCGCTGCAAATTGCACCAAACGACACCACCAACTTAAAGAACTTGACAACTCTGGGCTTGAAAATAACGTAAGAGTTTAATGTCAGTAAATAACAGCCAATATTGTACAATTGGCAGCAAGTAACACAAGACTGTACAAATATCTCTCCGCCGTATCAACTCTTGCACTGGTCTCTCTGTCTCGTCTCGGACTTGTACTGAGCCGTTGTAACGAACTGTAGATCGGGAAGTTGTGACTGACGGGTCTCTGATACCTTCGCTCTTTATATAGGGTCCCTGCTGGCCTTCTCGAACCGGACAGAACGCCGCTCGACGTTTCTAGGTGGTCAGATGACTACAACGCTCGTGACGCTCCTGAGCTCTGTTCACGTCGGCGATCCTTCCCGAACTGTCCTGTTGACACTCGACTCGGCTGACAGTCGTAACTCGTCACGGTTTACCGCTCGTCTAGCGCTGGCCTGGGGCAATTTGCGTCGGCTGACTACACACACACCACTACCCCTCTGTGCCACCACCAGGTTTATAACAATATATATATAGCCTATCAGAAAATCAACAAATGTCAATATTCAACATAAAATAGTTAGTAAGAGAATGCAGGGCTTTACAGTCAGATAAACGATAGCCGTTCCGCCACTGAAGTAGGCCACCTGCCTCTGTTATTAGAGGCTGAGAATATTTTTTTTTATAGTACCTGGGAACGGGGTAGAATGATGACGGGTCGATCATTTGTAACAAACTCTTTGGCAGATCATGATAAAGTTGTTTCTTTAATTACAACAAAACTGCATAAAAATACCTTTTAGGGTTATCTGAATATATTACGGTCAGTGATCTAATCTGAATATATCATGTTTAGTTACCAAGTTGTCTTGTCTTCTTCTTCAGGGATATGTCTAATTAGTTAATTATCTACATTTTGGGTTTTTATTTTCATTTAGAATTAAGTCGAATTCTTTAGCTGGCAAATAGAAGTTGCCAGTTAGGCTCAAGTCCTCAATGAGACTTTGGGATTTCTTCTTGGAATCATTGAATTGGGCTTGTAAACGTTTTGGCCACAAAGGCTGGCTTCAAAATGGAATGTCATAGCACAATTTCATACATTGGATATGTTAGGTAAATTCTTTACCGTCATTTCTGTAAATGTTGGCGGTGAAATCCCTCGGCAAGTGGGCTGACCAGGTTCTGTATAGCAGAAGTTAAGTGCATGACAGATGACATTCGGGTCTTGGTGAGAAGAAATTCTGTCAGACATTTGAGTGACAAATCGGTTATGATTTTAAAACAAAACAAACCAAATATAAAATACGAGCCGACCCGCGGCGTAGCATACGCCCCCCCCCTTTTTTTTTTTAGCCTCGCTCTCTGTCGCCACGAAAGTTGCGTGGGGTAATTCTAGTCCGACTTGTAGAAGTAAAAGAGTTATCTTTCGTGACTTTTTCATCGAGGGTTAGAGACTCGGCGTGCTTGCGTGGTGTCCCGCATGATTGGGCGACGAAGAGAATTATATATAGCCTATAGATAGATGCTTTTAAAAAAATCTTATCTAAGGGAAAGAACATCAAAATTATTGCAATTATAGTAATACTGGCAAAATTTATTTCCCTTTTTATATGCAAAACACAATCAATTAACTAATCGGTTATTTTTTTGATTGATTAGGGTTAATGTTGTCTTCGCCAGTGAATAATTGTGCAAAGTTTCAACTTGATCCGAGAATGGGAAGTGGGAGAAAGAACGTGTACAAGATTTGTACCAGACAGACGGACAAACAGACAGACAAAAGTCATCATTTATGGGCAATTTGGGACAGGCTGAAGAAAAACTGGTTGTCCCCACCTTCAATATGTAGATATAATCAAACGGAATCTTATAGTAGTGGACATTGGTGCTGACTACTAGGAAGACATAGCCTTAGACCGCACTATGTGCAGAGAGATGGAAAAAAAAAAGCTATGGACAGCAAAAAAAAAGCATTGACCTCAGCTCTGGAAGAAAAATGAAAAAATTCCTCTACCTCCAAAGCGAATGCCTTATTAAATGTGGGCGGGAACGTCTCTCGAGAATAGGGCGAGAATACAGTCCGATGAAAAAGTACTATACGAGATGAACCTTAGTCATTCTATGACTACATGAGACTAACAATTATTTTTTTATTTATCGATGGAACGACGATTATTATACCCCCCTCTAACTCCGCCTTCACTATACACTTCTTTACCCTTGAATTCTAGTTGCCACACATTATAACAGTTCTCACCCTAACACTGGCGTCTACTTACAGGCTGATCAACAAAGGTCCTAATATAGCCAAGGCTTTATGACAGAAGACACTCAACTCTTCAGGCAGGAAGTTACAAAACGTATCTAGAGTGTTGATCACTGAGATGTTGTTGAGTTCACTGTACTGTTGAACAATCGCTACAACTATATTGCAATCTGCATTAAACAAATTAGATCTAGTTTAATAAACATACTGTACTGTTCAACAATCGCTACAACTATATTGCAATCTGCATGAAACAAATTAGATCTAGTTTAATAAACATACTGTACTGTTCAACAATCGCTACAACTATATTGCAATCTGCTTCACTTAACCATGGCAGAGTACCAAAGGACTGGAAAGAAGCTAATGTCACCCCCCCCCCTATTTAAAAAAAGGAGAAAAATCTGACCCAGGAAACTACAGACCAGTATCACTTACCAGCATCACATGTAAAATCCTAGAACACATAATATGTAGCAATATCATAAACCACTTAGACAAACATAATGTCCTCACACCATACCAACATGGCTTTAGGAAATATAGATCATGTGAAACACAACTAATAGGACTAATTGATGATTTTTCAAAAGGTTTAGATAATAGTGAACAAATAGATGCTATCTTACTAGATTTTTCTAAGGCTTTTGACAAAGTTCACCACCATAGTTTGCTTAAAAAATTAAAATATTTCGGCATTAATGGTCCACTGCATCAGTGGATTAAAGATTTTCTGATAGGGAGAGAACAAACTGTAATAATAAATGGCTCTAAATCAACACCGATAACAGTAAACTCAGGTGTACCTCAAGGAACAGTCTTGGGTCCACTACTATTTTTAATTTACATAAATGATTTACCGAATTGCATTACTTCAGGAACAAAGGTCAGATTATTTGCAGACGATTGCATACTATATAGAACAATAAAAACAACACAAGACACAGATATTTTACAAAGAGAATTAGATGAATTACAGAAATGGGAATCAAATTGGAGCATGTCTTTCCACCCAGAAAAATGTCAGTTGTTAAGAGTAACAAAAAAACTAAAACAAATTAATTCCACTTATCTTATTCATGGCAAACCAGTAACACAGACTAAAAACGCAAAATACCTAGGTGTTATAATAAATGAAAAACTATCATGGAATCCACATATTGATGAAACTACAAAAAAAATCAAACAAAGCATTAGGATTTATTAGAAGAAATTTCTATAAATCAAATAAGAACATAAAACTAAAATGTTATTTAACCTTGGTTAGGCCAATAATAGAATATGCATCCTCCGTTTGGGACCCCTCAACTCAAGAAAACATTAAGAAACTGGAACAGACACAAAATAGAGCAGTGAGATTCATAACAAACGAATATTCACATTTGACTAGAGTAACACCTTTAGTAAAATCACTAAATTTAGAAAGCCTTCAGGACAGAAGGCTCAAAAGTAAAGTAGCAATCATACATAAAACACTGAACCATAATCTTCAAATACAAAAACAAAATTTAATAAAATACTCTGAAAGACACAAAGATAAAGGCACATTCCTCGTCCCATATGCTAGGACAAATTTGTACAAATACTCCTTCTTCCCTAGTGCTATTAGAGCATGGAATGGGTTGCCTGAGCTAGCCAGGAAAACCAGTGACTTGGCAGAATTTAAGTCATTGGTTAATATGCATGACTAAATGCATGACGCGTAGGACGTAATCATCTTCTTTTTTGAAGTAACGTCTGTATTATATAAGATAAGATAAGATAAGATAAACAAATTAGATCTAGTTTAATAAACATACTGTACTGTTCAACAATCGCTACAACTATATTGCAATCTGCATGAAACAAATTAGATCTAGTTTAATAAACATAGACTACGCCTACAAGTATCAAAAGTAATCATTAGGCCTACTAGATGTTTTTAGTCCTGGTCGTTTGTTATGCGCGCTGGACTGACATTTGGTGGTCTCGAGGGTCTCAGATTGAACCCTGCCCGCTGCCACCCCCTCCCCCCCCCCCTCCCGTTGTCCTAAAACTTTGTATATTTAAAGAAAGATGACCATATCTTAGATATATGAACATTACATTCCGACCTAGACATTGAAGTCGGTGTCAGCATGACGTAACCTCGCCACTAATTGTCATTAATGCCTGCTTATCTTAAAATCGTGATAGGCAAGCAGTAAAAAAAAAATTAATAATTTTCCATTTAGATCTTGCCATCTATGGGCATGTGTCCTGCGGTTATATGAGCAGGGTGTCATGTGGCCAGCACAACGACCAACCGCCTTTATTTTTCCTTAACTAAGGTCAGGTATCCATTTGTGTTGGGTGGACTCGGGGGATCTCTAAAAATCCAGAAATTCAAAATCCCAGTCTTCACCAAGATTCGATCTCAGGACCCCAGGTTTGGCAGCCAAGCGCCTAACCGCTCATCCACCATGCCCCCGTGTAAACCGTGGCGACACCTAAATAAAAAAAAAAAAAGATGCCGAAGCGGTGGTGACTACTGACCGCGCTGGCAACTTCGACGCGTAATCATAGCCTACCTATAGAGGCTTGCTACTAACAGAGGGCCATACTAACACATAATCATGATATTGTTATAAACCTGGTGATGGCATAGCTGGGGGTAGTGGTATGTGTGTAGTCAGCGGACACAAATCGCCCCAGGCCAGCGCTAGACGAGCGGTCAACCGTGACGAGTTACGACGGTCAGCCGAGACGGCTTCGGGAAGGATCGGCGTCGTGAACAGAGCTCAGGAGCGTCACGAGGGATGTAGTCATGGGACGAAACTAGAAACGTCGAGCGATGTTCTGTCCGGTTCTAGAAGGCCAGCAGGGACCCTATGTAAATGTGAGCAGGTCAGGCAGGCGCGAGCTGTGGTGGCCTATTCTCTTCTGCTGCTCAACATTAAATTCATTTGTAACAGTAGGCAGGTGGTAGCTCTACTGGGTGGGCCCAATCTGTGCACCTCGGTCTGCGACCAAGGGGCTAGAGTCGCCTAAGCAACCAGACAGCACAATTGAACTAAACTAAACTAATCTAGCTAACTAAAAGAAAGCAATAATGAAACTTTTACTTTAGGATAAATAAAACAAAAAGAAACTTTATTTATACACACAAATAAATCAATAATAAAATATAACATATACACTAACACTACAACTGAACTCAGCAACTAACTAAAACCCTCTAAATTAGTCTAAATCTACACCACTACAAACACTAACAAACTAACCAAACCAACAATCTAACTAGACCACTACAATTACTACCCTAGACCTAAGCTTAAAATTAATAAAATATAACAAAAAAAAGGTACAAGGAGGCGATGGCAGACAAATGGCAGACTAATGGCAGTCTAAAGGCAGGCAGTAGACTAACAACAGCCTACAGTAGACTAACAACAGCAGTACTGCAGTAGACTAACAACAGCCTACAGGCAGTAGACTAACAACAGCAGTACTGCAGTAAGGATAGCAGGCGGTCCCAGCTGAAATTACACTACACACAATTAACCCTACACCGGCACCACTGTCAGCACTGACCACTGGTCAAGACAAAAAAGGGCTCAACGTGGTTCCGGAGCTAGCTATAACTGGTCAGCGCGAACATATCGGAGAGCATGACGTCACGCTAATTACCTAAAACTAAACTGGACTACTGATCTCCCTAATTTGTACCTAGCCGTACGCTATAATAAAATCTAGAAAATTACTAAAGACACGGACTACACAACATTATATACCAAATTAAACAGCATAAAAAAGAGAACCTTAAAATTTACATCTTACAAAAATACAAAAAGGAAGAAGAAAGATATTTATGTTCTAAACTCGTACAGGGACCCTATACAGCTTCTAGACTAGCACTTAGACTGAAATCAGAAAATAACTACTAACCTAACCTAAGCGCTAAAGACAAAAATACGTAGAACTAATCAGGGACAAAGAAATGGAAACAGTGCCAACAACTCTAAAGCTAGTTAACTATTTTTAAAACTACTTTTCCTCTATGAGTAAAACACAAATAACAGAAAAAGACTAAAACTAGCAGAAGTTATAAATAGCGGAAACTACAAACACACAGCACTGACCTATGCAAGAAGAAAAGACACTAAATTAAATTATTCTAGCCTGGCCTATATAAAGTAAATAGGTCGAAATACAGATAAAAATAGATAACAAATAGACCTGGGGTCGCACGCTCACATAAAGAGCGGAGGTGTTGCAGTCAAGACGGTTCAGAGCCCGGTTCACTACAGTCCGGTCGACTACCACACAGTTCAGTGTGGTTCAGCGGTGTGGTTCTGTACGGAGCATTACGACGGTTCAGTGCGGAGTACTATCAAGTACAGTTGAGACGAACGGCGTCTTGATCTTGGTCTGCGATCGAGTCCGACACAGCGAGCCTAGTGTGTGAAGTTAGTCCTGAACTGTTGAACCCAGTGAAGCCCGGAACGAGACGGAGAGGCCAGTGCAAGAGTTGATACGTCGGTACGGTGTTATCGGAGAAATATTTGTACAGTGTACGTGTTGCCAATTGTTCAGTATTGGCTGTAATTTATTGGACATTAAACTGTTACGTTACTTTGGAGCCCTGAGTTGTCAAGTTCTTTAAGTTGGTGGTGTATGAAGCAGTTTTCGGAGAGCCTGGATAGTGAGATTCGTAACAATATAATTGCTATGCATTGTTTCCAATAAATACACTGTTATGGGGACCACAATTAATTTTTTTTTTATTTTATGAATCTTGATTCTGGCAGCATTAGAGAATGACTATAGTAGCTCATAATTTCAAAAATATTAATAATAATGATAATTAGTGGTAAGCGTGGTCGAGAGGCTAAGTGCGCTTGAACTTGGCTTGTCTTGGCTACCTAGAAGGGGGCTCGAGGTTCGACACCCGACTCGGGCAGAGTTGTGTTTACTGAGCGCCTAAAGGCAGCACGGAAAACAAACTCCTAGATAACCCCTCCCCCCCCCCCACTGGTCCACAAATGAGATTGGACCAAAGCGCTCTGAGCATGCTATAAGCATGAAAGTAGCGCTATATAAAAGCTATAATATATATAATTTATAGAAGAGCAATTAGGATCTTAGTATTACCTAAACAGTTCATGCCACCATTCGCTTTTTCTTCGCTTCTTCCAATGTTGAGGAACACAATAAATAATGAGTATAGGATTATTGCCCTTGACATTTTGCTGGGTTGATATCAAGTAAGACTTTTGCTGTGGATAAATTAAGAAGTTAAATAGAGCAAGCATAAAGATTTCAATGTCAGCTGATAACGTGTATCGATTTATCGATCCAATACCCTCTTCCTATAAGTGGTTAAGTGTTCTATCGATATCTTGTGCCATTCAAACTTGTGCGCCGCTTGGACAGTCTTATATCTGCACGCACAGTGCTACCATGTTTAAATATTTTCAACAAAGATGTCTTAGCAAAGTTGAAAATTCTTAGAAGACAACCAGCATCCGCTCCATTATAACTACGTCAGGTCGTCGCGAAGTGAGAGACTTCTGTCCATCAAATACCGAACTGTACAAAAGCTCGTTTGTTCTTTACTCTATATTACTGTATCAGCGCTACTAGAGCATGGGATTAGAGTTTTGTCTCTAGTTATATATATATATTTTTTTATTTTTTTTTGAGTAAAGAGATCGTGTAACGACAATTAAGTTTCAAGTCTAGTCTTAAATTCAAGTTTGAACACACCAGCACCTTAACTACTTCAACATTTTAACAAATAATGGTTTATATTTTATGAGTTTATATTAGCTTCTGCCGTAGGGGTCTCCGGATCGCACACGTGACTTCTTGGGGAATAGGCTCCCTGTCCCCATCGAGTGACCTTCACCTAACTAACAAACTTCTGCCTTGTCGGGAACGTTTAAGTCTAAAGAGGGGGGGGGGGGGGCAGTGTTGTAACCCTGCATTGCTCACCGCCATCCAAGTTAGTGCTGAAGTTCCGCTCTAGCTCGTGTGCTGACAGAGGCTAGAGCAGGGGTTCTCAACCTGTGGGTCGCGACCCATTTGGGGGGTCGATTGACCATTTGCCAGGGGTCGCCTAAGACCATCGAAAATATGGATTGTTATTGTCTACTCTTCTATTGCTGTATGTGTGTGTGGGGAGGGGAGGGGGGTCGCGGCAGAGTGGGGGATTGTAAAATGGGGTCACCGAGCTTAAAAGGTTGAGAACCGCTGGGCTAGAGGGAGAAAGGAGTTCAGCCCAAGTCTAAGGACTATGAAGAAGCTGGGATAAAGACAGGTCATGTTTGTATCTGTTTGTGATGTCCTGTAAATAAACACCTGACCTCGTTGAGTTGTCTCCATTGTGCTCTACAAGACCTATTACAGTAGGCTATGGTTTTAACATTGACCCCTTAGAAATATTATAGACCCAACTGTTTTTTCTTCCTCAGAATAAAAACATTATGAATCAAAGTAAAGAAAAAAAAAAGTTCCCCTTTTCAGACCATGCGGTCTATAGGGCAGATAATGTAAAGGTCATCTGTTACTGTGGCCTGTGGTTAACGATGTGTCATGTGGCCAGCACAACGACCAACCGCCTTTACTCTTCCCAACTAATGCCAGGTACCCATGTTAGGTACTCACAGGCTCACCAAAGATCCCGAAAATTCAAAATTCCAGACTTCATCAGGATTTGAACTTGGGATCCCCGGTTTGAAAGCCAAGCGCTTTACCACTCAGCCACCGCGCCTCTAACATTATGAATAGTGATATATATATCTATATTGATCGAGCATCAGTACATCAATGTAGAGGGAAATATACATGTCTGATTTTTATACATAACTGTCACGTTTTTTTCTAGGCCTGTTGCCATTATCTTATCTTATCTTATATAATACAGACGTTACTTCAAAAAAAGAAGATGATTAATTCCTATGCGTCATGAATTTAGTCATTCATGTTAACCAATGACCTAAACTCCGCCAAGTCACTGGTTTTCCTGGCTAGCTCAGGCAACCCATTCCATGCTCTAATAGCACTAGGGAAGAAGAGCATTTGTACACATTTATTCTAGCATATTGAATGAGGAATGTGCCTTTATCTTTGTGTCTTTCAGAGTATTTTATTACATTTTGTTTTTGTATTTGAAGATTATGGTTCAGTGTTGTATGTATAATTGCTACTTTACTTTTAAGTCTTCTCTCCTGAAGGCTTTCTAAATTTAGTGATTTTACTAAAGGTGTTACTCTAGTCAAATATAAATATTCGTTATTATATTAATATTACCGTATATATTATTAATTATATTATTATTTTTATTATTATATTAATATTAGACTACTATTTGTCAGCAGTAGATCTAGTAGATGTATATCTTACCTTTGATGCGTTTTTTTTTCTAACAATTGCGAAGATGTAATCTAATTTAGTTCTATAATCTAAACAAATCTCAGCAAAATTTTTAAGTAGTCTTACTTTATGCCCATACAACAACAGATCTAGGCCTATATTCATACACCGAGCAGAACTGTAGAGGCCTAGTCTATTGACATTCTATTCAGGCTAGTTGTGTGACAAGAAGTATAAGCTATAAATGACCATGAATAGGATCTAAAATGTACCGGTATTTTTTTTAATAGTATTTTTTCCTCAATGAAGTGTTGTTTTTTTAAAATAATTTCTATTATTGATCAATGGTTTTCTTTAAATCTACAGACTTAATCTGATACGTCTTAAGAAAGGTTGGAATGGGAATCCCGGTATTATAACGCCTAAAGGAGGGAAATCCCCTTACCCAGGATGTTTAATCATGTTTATGGACACTACTAAGGCACAGTTGACTGAACTACGAAGAGTTGCCTCTCTTGTACCTACTCGGGAATTTGTAGTTTAATTTCATCCTGTATGTCTTCTGTAAAAATGTTTGACATGTTTCGGATGTTCCTTCAGAGTTGAAGATAGTTTACTTCCTAGTCCAAACCTCCCGCAGGACGACGGGGGATGGGAGCGGGCAGGGTTTGAACCCTCGACCGTCGATGAATCCGAACGACAGTCCAGCGCGCAAACCGCTTAGATCTACTTAAGATTGGGGAAGATACATGTATTGACCTACTTACCAAAGGCAGGTATTGACCTATTTATTCGAGACAATGTATTGAACTACTTACTAACGACACATCTTCTATATTACAGACGTTACTTCAATTGATCTACGTTTAGTTTGATGATCCCGTTTCTTAATTTGTAATCGAGATGAACACAATCTCGTTTTCTCTGTAGACCAATCTTAGCTTTTTTTTTTCCTGGTCAACTTTTGGAAAGTTGGTTATACTCTGAAAAGTCGACTACATTCTAGAAAATTTTGAAAAGTCAACTACATTCTAGGCAATTTCGAAAATTCAAATACATTCAAATTCTTAGTGATAATTTTGAAAGGTTGACTACATTCTAGGTAATTTTGAAAATTCTTATATCTTTAAGACGTCATTTCAACAAAGAAGATGATTAAGTTAACTAAATACTAGGCAGGAGAAAGTTGGCACTACTTTATTTGTGTGTGTGTGTGTGTGTTAAAGTTGTCAGTTCTGTTATGGATACAACAATAAAGGGTATTATAATATATAAAGTGAAGGCGTCCTACAGGGAGTCACTTTTACGAAAAGGCTTGGTTCAGAGAATAAGAATCATAGACATAAAATATTTTATGTCTATGATAAGAATATGGTAGCAGCATTCTCCTGTGGTTAGAGTTACCAAACGCAAAAGAGCCCAGAAGAGGACCAAAAAAAAAGAGGACAAAAATGACATGAGCATTTTCTACACATTATAGCCATCTTTGTGAGAAGACTCTCAGTGATTTCATGCCGTTTGGACCTCATTCAACAATCGTAAACAAACAACATTTAGCCACGTGATTCTCTAACTCTTCTATACAAATTACGCAGTCCATAAGGGCTGTCACGTGATACGTTTTTTTTTCATTGTTTTATCAATATTATCACGTGGCTAAATGTTGTTTGTTTACGATTGGGGAATGAGGTCCGCTTTGCGTTGCTCAGCTCTTTCAACGCTAATATTATGCCCGGGCATGAAAAAGAAAAATTACAGATCTTGAGTAGCTCTGAATAATAGTATTTTTTCTTTGGACGGCCATGAATATATAAGGACATTTATTCATAAATGAGTTAGTCAAAAAAACAACACATCTTTCTGCTATTTATAATGGACTTTGTGTAATTAAACCTAACACCACACAATGCTAGTCGGTGAATGAAAATGTAATTGCAATAAACAGCAGAGTAAAAGTCAGATATTTCACACTTTAGGCCAATGCCTGCCGGACGTCGGACACCATTCTAAAAGGAAGGGCATGTCCTCATTTTGCTGGGCGTCTGGTCCAGCCTACCGCCACCGTACGCCGTTCCGCTGGAGATTTGGGCTAGAATGTAATAAGCTTCAATTCTGAAGGAACATTCAGGTAAAAAAACAAGATGTCACGCTCGAAAGCACATCGTGGCTATAACCAAGCCAGGGAAAATTACCAGGTTATTAGGTCAGTAAGGTAACATTGTTTATCAGCATCAGACGCCTTGGCTGGCTTGGCCACGTTCGTATAATGCCAGTAGGTCGACTTCCACAGGACATCCTGTATGGCGATCTAATAGAAGGCAGGAGAGCCGCTGGTCGCCCACTTTTACGTTATACGGATGTATGCAAACGCGACATGAAGCTCTTCAAAATCGACACTGGCAACTGGGAAGAGGTGGCACTGGATAGATCCACATGGAGAGAGAGCATAAAGGAAGGGTCACGGATTGCAGATGTCATACACAACAGAAGTAAAAAGAAGGGTGAAAATGCAACGGCGCCTGGTGATGACAGGTGCCCAACCTGCGACCGCAGCTGTGTATCAAGGATTGGCCTCTTTAGCCACACAAGAAGTTGCAAAGGGAAAAGATCGTCTCTCGAGACGTAAAATGCCACAGAAGGTCACATTTTTTATAGGTAGAAACCCGAAAAGATATTTATTTCATTAACTATGTGGGTCATTGAATGAAAGCAATTTTGAAAGGTTCAAGAAATCGATATGTAACAATCCAGAAAATTCTTTTTAGGAGACTAGAAAAGGACATCGGGGTCATTGCTCATTGGTCAGTAATTATTGATTATCAGTATTTTTAATTTTTTGTTTCACTAATATTCGTTATTGGATTTATTATATTATTCCTTAAATTTGTACTAGTGAATTTAGTTCTCTCCCTATCAGAAAATCTTTAATCCACTGATGCAATGGACCATCAATGCCAAAATATTTTAATTTATTAAGCAAACTATGGTGGTGAACATTGTCAAAAGCCTTGGAAAAATCTAGTAAGATAGCATCTATTTGCTCACTATCATCTAAACCTTTTGAAAAATCATCAATTGGTCTTATTAGTTGTGTTTCACACGATCTATATTTCCTAAAGCCATGTTGGTATGGGGTGAGGACATTATGTTTGTCTAATGGGTTTTTATGATGTTGCTACATATTATGTGTTCTAGGATTTTACATGTGATGCTGGTAAGTGATACTGGTCTGTAGTTTCCTGGGTGAGATTTTTCTACTTTTTTAAAATAGGGGTGGGGGTGACGCTTCTTTCTAGTCACTAGGCACTCTGCCCTGGTTAAGAGATGCTTGAAAAAGTATGTTTAACGTGTGTGTGCCTTCCCCCCCCCCTGTTCTATTCTACATGTCGATCTCTACCGAGACCAGTTTACAATAGCTCCTTGCCACGTCACAAGTCTGGCATCACGACCTTCGGCCACATCTCTCTTCCTATGCGTCGGGAGATCCCGAGACAATGGAAGAACTAGTGATGTGATACACCTTCGATGAAGTCCAGTAGGGAATCGGCGCCGGAGGCGCCATTATCCCGTTGATGGTTAGAAAGGCTTTTATCCAACCACCAGGCCTGGCCATGGGGCTCTTCACCCCTGTCCTGTCTGAGGGCACCCAACGGTAGGCGGCCATATCGGTTGACTGACTGGTAAAACCGGGCCGTGCCGTGTACACAGCGCACCGTAACCGGTCCTGGCCCACTCGCTATAAGTGGCCGGGAACAGCGCTAACTGCGGGGAGCTTGTCTCATATTCCTATACTGTAACCGCCACTTATTCCGTGTAGGGACGCCACTCCAGCCCACGGGACACTGATGACGGCCCCCTTTGTGGAACGGCATGGCGGACTTTTTGGACTGGGTTGCAGGTTACTTGTTCCATCCCCACCCCGAGTGAGATAAAAAAAAACAAAAGCTCACCCAGGGAGACCTGCTAGAAGGTCTGGTTCGCTACTCGTTCTTAGCCTGTCCAGATCCACCTCTGGATGTTTCCACCGGAGGGCCACGCTGAGGCGACGGGTAGCTGGAAATCCTCCGGGATGTGATACACAGACGTCACCTCCATGGGTCTCACCCGAACATAACTCTATTGTTCAGACAGGCCGGCAGAGGGCGCTCTTGTTCGTTTTGCTGGCCTAGATTGTGATAAGTAGGAAGTTATATATAGATATATATGTCTATGGGTTTTGATCATTTTGATATATATTGCTGGCAGTATTAAATTTTCACATCATGATCAAGAGCAAAGAACTGTCTCAAGCCAGTGTGACACAAAATACAAATGGAAACTAAAACAAGACCCAACAAACTATTCATTAAGAAGGCGGTAAAACTTGTTTTGTGTATAATTCTAGAATGTAGTGAATAACATTTTTAAAAAGTGAATCTCAAATCTGTAACAAATTAGCAGACGTGAGAGGAAGTACAAGTGTTTGCCTAATAAACGTGTCACTCCAAATGTGAAAATGTTGACGTAGGGCTTAAGCCTTTTAGGATTGCAGAAGTGACTTCACAAGAGAAGATATTTACTTCCTACTTATTTCATGGGTCAGTGACTTAGATTCTTACTCTACTAAGTCATTGGTTTTATGATGAAATCACGAAGTGGTCTGTTATAGTTAATACCTATTAGTGTGAAAGAAAGGGGGAACAAGCCGACGACGTGCGATAGAAAGATGTATCATTTTTTTTTCTCTGTATTTCTTACATACATCTCTATTAAAGTTGAAGGCTGTGTGCATATTTATATATTTTATATATATAAAAGTTATATTCTAGCTTGTTTAAAAAGAAGTCTGTTTCAAGTTCTACATGAATAATATAATACGTCTAAACTGGTTTAGTTGCACTAGCTGTTCGGAGCTACAAACCAACTGACTGAGTACCAACAATGTGGTTAGCATTTTGGATTGTTGTCATGATGCCAAGGTTTAAACCTTTCTGGCTATCATCGACTTGCCATTCTTCAGGAGATTAGGGCTGGGATGAACTCATCTATTTATTGGACGGTACATCCAATTTATATCTAATACGAAACACTGGATGATAAACTGTCCACCTTGTCACAGACTGTTGTTTGTTGTTGTATAGTTTGACATTATTTCACAGTATACTGCAATATTTAGTTGAAATTTTTTTCCTATTCTCCTCACTGAAGAGTTCTTTAGGGTCAAGGCTACTCCCTTTAATGACCGGGGGGGTTGGTTTTTACCCCAATGGCTAGGATGAAGGATTGGCTCTTCACAGACCTTTCAGTCTGGCGGCCCCAATCAACAACTAGATGATCATGTCATTACATCTGTTTTCATGAGACATGGCTCCTTGAGCTCCTGCTTTAAGACAACACTCTATATACCATCACATAGTCTCTATATACCATCGCATAGTTTCTATATACCATCACATAGTCTCTATATACCATCACATAGTCTCTATATGCCATTGCATAGTCTCTATATACCATCGCATAGTCTCAATATACCATCACATAGTCTCTATATACCATCACATAGTCTCTATATACCATCACATAGTCTCTATATACCATCACATAGTCTCTATATACCATCACATAGTCTCAATATACCATCACATAGTCTCTATATACCATCACATAGTCTCTATATACCATCACATAGTCTCTATATACCATCACATAGTCTCTATATACCATCGCATAATCTCTATATACCATCACATAGTCTCTATATACCATCACATAGTCTCTATATACCATCGCATAGTCTCTATATACCATCACATAGCCTCTATATACCATCACATTTTGTTGGAGGGTGAAGTGCCCATTTGAGATGAGTGGACTCAACTAACTTTAGTTGGGGAAAGAAAAGGCGGTTGGTCGTTGTGTTGGTCACATGACACCAGGCTTATTAACCATTGGCCAAAGCAACATATGACCTAAACATCATCCGCCCGGTACCCCGACAAAATAGTGCTGACAAAATACCTCAAACAAAATAGCACATAAAAAAATATTTTTCAGTCATTTTAAAATATGAATAGAGAAAATATCTTTATTTTATTTTAATATTTGCAATATTTTTCCGTCATTTTGCAGGAAACATAAATATCTTAAAATGTGCTTATACAAACATTATGCAAGATTTATAATAAGATTAAATGCGCGATTTCAAAATACCGGTATAGCATTTATTTATATTCCAAAAAATGGACTTGAAATATATAGTATGATAGTTCTTTAAAATTACACACACATACATGTGTACCACACACATCAACATATACCTAGTCCTTGAGCGGGATCACGACATTTCAAAAACGTATTGGATGGTTGTCTGGTCGTGCGGTTTGCGCTCTGGACTGTCGTTTGGATTTATCGATGGTCCCGGGTTCAAACCCTGCCCGCTCCCATCCCCCGTCGTCCTGCAGGAGGTTTGGACTAGGAAGTAAACTATCTTCAACTCTGAAGGAACATCCGAAACATGTAAAACATTTTACGTATTTGTTAGCAAGAAATTTATTTTAAGCATTGGTGAAAAAGAAGAATGCAATATAATTTAAAGTAGGCCTGCACTCTTCCTCTGCAAATATGGCATACTTCTAGATTAAATAATACATTGTATTTTGAAGAAGATAGAGGCCTCAACGCTCAACAAAAAATGCTGCCCAGGATCTTCACTTACTAAAAATCTGGTACTTTTATAAACATCGTATATTAGTCCGCGCTACTTTGCAGGGAAATTTCGCGCTATTTTGTCGGAGCTATTTTTTCAGGTCACCTCATCCCCCCTATAGATCGGAAAGTCTGAAAGGGGAACTTTACCCGTATAGCCCCAACTGGGGAGCGGTGTGATGGATGGGACTGGGTTAGTGGGCCTTTCTTCCGTCCTCGCCACGTGTAAGTATGTCACTACAACATAAGTTCACTCTCCTCTTTAGCCTGACTCCCAGTTCAGACGTTTTCAAGGAGGTGCCATTCTATTCTTCAGTTTCTTCTCCAATGTTTTACAATGTATGGCCATTGCAGTTCATATAATTATGTATAATGCTAATATATATATATATATTAAAAATCCTCCAACTTTCTTGTATTAGATTAAGACTGTCACGTCATGCTCTATAGTAGAATTCCCACTAAAGATGTAAAGTAAATACGTTAATTATATTATTATTGAAATATACATTACACATAGGACTACTGTTATGCATCAATCATAGGACCACAGTTATACATCAATCATTGGACTGCTGTTATACATCAAGCACTGGACTACTGTTATACATCAATCATTGGACTACTGTTATACATCAATCATCTGATCACTAGTATACAACAAATATTTGACATTATTCATTGTACATTTGTTATGCATATAACTACTGTTACACCTCTACCCTCTGTCTACTGATACACATCACTCCTTTGATCATAAAATGAATGAATAATTATCCAGTAGAATAATTCAATACACATCTTACAAGGAAGGAATAGTTGTCTCCAAGTTTCAAAAGAGTGAATTCAAAGCTCAATAAATAAAAAAAGGTGGGTGTCCAACACTAGGTTGAACTTTGCTTTGTCTAACACCAAAGTAGTTGGCAGTCAAATAGTTCCCAGCTGGCAGAATAGTTTTATGCGCAATTAGAAAAGTTGGCAGGTGTCTTGCAATTGCAGGTGTCAGTCTTAATGACAATTGATACATTGTGGATGACATTTAGTTTGATTTACACGGCATTTACATCCACCAGTTATGTCCCCTTCACCCTGCAAACAAAGAAAGAAAAAGTTGGGATTAAAATGACGTCTGCTAATCAGATCAGATACACATAAAGTAAATATCAATGGACACTTAATTTAAAAACATCTGAACAGAAAGTGCTAGTAAGTCTGCTCCTTTCTATCAGGTCACAAATAGAAAGATTTTTAAAATTTCAAACAGACCACACTTAGACGCCTATTTGAGAATAACATTCTATAGGAGGATATAATGATTTTAAAGTTAAAAAAAAAAAAAAACCAGAAAGGCCACAATTTTAACATTTTAGCATCACAGAGAAGGTACAAGACACCAATCACACACACAAAAACAGACACTAGAAACTTAGCAATTAACTCATTCAATGCCAGTCCAACTATCTAAACTTCACATGTAATGTTTAAGTAAATCTGTGGTATGGAATTTCATTTGCAATCAGATAATTCATTTACTATCTTTACAATACGTTATTATGTGCAATGCTCAATTGTAACACTATTTTCCTCATAGATAATATATATTATTATTATTTGAAAAAAAAAACAAAAAAAAAAAAAAAAACAGGTTTTTTTTTATCAATTTTAAAAAAAGGATGTTATCTGTATGAATTCAGTCAAGAAAAAAAAACAAATTAAAAATAAAATAGTGGTGTGTATTTATGTATAAATGCTGTCAAGTCAATTAATACTAGATAAGTAATGTAAAAGTACCCCTTTCAGAAATTGTGATCTAGAGGGCAGATGGTATGTAAAGGTAATCTAATTCTTTTGCAGACAGATAATGAGGGTGTCGTATGGCCAGCACAATGACCAGCCCCCTTTGCTTTCACCAACGGCCTGGTCGTGCGGTTTGCGCGCTTGACTGTCGTTCAGATTTATTGATGGTCCCGGGTTCAAACCCTGCCCGCTCCCATCCCCCGTCGTCCTGCGGGAGGTTTGGACTAGGAAGTAATTATCTTCAACTCTGAAGGAACATCCAAAACATGTAAAACATTTTACATTTTACAAACAATTAAAATTGTGTGAGCTCAGGGGCAAACAACTCTGAAGTTCAAATCAGGAGTCAAATGAACAAGGTAGATCTAGGTTCACCATCCAAAATTAATGGCTAAAACCTTTTAGCCTTAAAGTTTAAAGGTCATAACTAAATTTACAAGGGTCCTCACAAAATGTATGATTATTGCAGTACTACCATCAGTTCTGAACTGAACTCATTGCTCAGTCAATAAGTTTATTATGCATGACTAAATGCATGACGCGTAGGACGTAATCATCTTCTTTTTTGAAGTAACGTCTGTATTATATAAGATAAGATAAGATTAATCTGTTGACAGGTCAGCAAGACATGGAAGTTTTTACTCCTTATTTTATCATTAGACCTCGGCTGGGTCCCTAATAAATGTAATCTATCTATCTATCTATCTATCTATCTATCTATCTATCTATCTATCCCTTAGTCTGTTGGACCGTTGGGGCACCAGGCAAGATTTGTCGACTGTCTTTCTCCATTCCTCCCCTTTTTTTTTTGCACTGTTTAGAACCTCTCTCAATGTACTAAACTGGGTCATCGATACTGTAAGAATATTGTAATGCTTACCTTTGGACCCCACCTGGGTCCCTTGGTCACCCAACAAATCTCCAGTTTACAAATAGAACATTTGATCCAATCACAGCCTCCTTTCTTCTGAACTATAATCGAACATTGAGGACAATGCATGGCCTCTCCATCTTTTACTAGTTGCTACAAACCAAAAAATAATTTTAGTTACGAAAAAAGAAATGTACAGAAACTTCTTATGAATTATCAGATAAATTCAATAAAAAGATTAATATCAGAGTCAGTAGGCCTAGAATTTTTTGTATTATTCTGATGTGAAATTCTTTTTTTTTTTTTTTAATTTTAACCTGAATTTTATGAAATGTAAATAATTCAAAGTTTAAAACATCTAAATTTAAAAGAGTGCCTGAAGGCAGCACAAACATCTTCTCTCAGATAATACATTCCCCTGCAGGTCCACAAAAGAGAAGGACCCTGAGCACACTGAGAAAGCTGTAGCATGAACGATGCACTTTTTAAAAAAAAATCCTTATTATATGGAATAAAGTTATTATTTACTATAATTGATTAATATCAAAATGACTGCATCCCTAATTGGTTACATCAACTGACATTCTCTGTGAATATGATGGTCAGACATTTCTGATGCGAAAAAATCTGCGTTACAAATCTTAGGGGAATTGGGCTGGCTGTAAATTTTGAGAGAAAAAAAAAACAGCATTTAAGAATATGTAATGATGATGATGATGATGATGAATGATGTGGTCCCTAATGTTTTTTATTCCATTGTTATAATAATAAAACTAAACAATGTCAAGGACGCTAAACTGAACATCACTGTTGCCAACTAACCAAAATGGATTAAGCTCGAATTTTTTACAAAGTGTGGCAGTTGGTCTTCAGATCAAATCTCCATTATTACCCCTGGTTAGTTGCCCATTTTTTTCTAAACAAGTTTGAAGTATAATGCTTCCCCCCATGTTGAACTTAGTGAGTGCTACAAATGGAAGCTCTTAGAACATTGGATTCTGCAGAGCTCAAAAGAGCACAAAAAACTATCAAATACCTTTAAAAAAAAAGCCTAGCTCATCAACACTTCCTGTATTGTGTACGCCAGATACACCAAAAAAGCAAGCTATATATAGTTTTTCCACATGTATGAAAACCTCCACTAAGGAATTAGGGATCTGTTTCAATCTGACAACAAAAGGTCTTATCAAAAAATAGATTTGTTTCATTCTGATTCTGTGTCTACAAAAGGGCTTATCAAGACATTTAATTCATTTTGATTCAGTGTCTACAAAAGGGCTTATCAAGACATTTAATTCATTTTGATTCAGTGTCTACAAAAGGGATTATCAAGACATTTAATTCATTTTGATTCAGTGTCTACAAAAGGGCTTATCACGACATTTATTTCATTCTGATTCAGTGTCTACAAAAGGGCTTATCAAGACATTTAATTCATTTTTATTCAGTGTCTACAAAAGGGCTTATCAAGACATTTAATTCATTTTGATTTCAGTGTCTACAAAAGGGCTTATCACGACATTTATTTCATTCTGATTCAGTGTCTACAAAAGGGCTTATCAAGACATTTAATTCATTTTTATTCAGTGTCTACAAAAGGGCTTATCAAGACATTTAATTCATTTTTATTCAGTGTCTACAAAAGGGCTTATCAAGACATTTATTTCATTCTGATTCACTGTATACAAAAGGGCTTATCTTATCAAGACATTTAATTCATTTTGATTCAGTGTCTACAAAAGGGCTTATCAAGACATTTATTTCATTCTGATTCACTGTCTGCATTTTATAAGATAAGAAAAGATAAATTTGTTTGATTACCTGCAGTAATTCTTGAGTTTGTCGTGCAGATGCATCATTTAATGCCCTCAGTTTTAGACCATCTTGATATTCTTTACAATTCATATTTTCATGAATAGCCTAAGAAATATGTACATATTTATTCAATCAAAACAAGATAACATATGTGTGATGAATGATATTCTTGTAATATCCAATTTTAACGCAAACATCAAAATAAATCAAGCAAGTAATGATAGTGAATTTTGATAAAAGCTAATTGATAGCAATTTCTAAAAGCAAATTCACAAATTAAATTCTATAGCATTCTATAACATTTTCTGATATAAAAAAAAACTTATGACTTTTGGAATATTCCTCCATGACTTGTTTCACAGCATAGTCATGAATATTTACACAAAATTAAAAAAAAAAAGAACTTTCTTTAATAATACCACATTTCTATGTTTTTAACTTCTAAGGAAACTGGTTCTATCACTTTGAGAAATATTGTTCAGATATTATTGGATTTAGTCTATATTTAAAAACATGATTACATAATCTTCATTTGGGGGAACCACTTGAAGCAATCAGCGAAGTTTAGTGTAGTTTAAAATAACCTATATTAACAATAATATGGATGGATGGCTGCCTGGTCGTGCGGTTTGCGCGCTGGACTGTCGTTCAGATTTATCGATGGTCCAGGGTTCAAACCCTGCCCGCTCCCATCCCCCGTCGTCCTGCGGGAGGTTAGGACTAGGAAGTAATTATCTTCAACTCTGAAGGAACATCCGAAACATGTAAAACATTTTACAAACAACTTTTTAATAATCACATGACCTTCAATCGTGAGGAAACACATTTAACTACTGTCACCGAGTTATTTTATATGTTATGAATGTGGCTGTGGTTATCAATGTAGGCGTGGTGGTGACATTGGGTTCTTGTTACAAATCACTGAATAATGAAATGACGCTGGGTGTAGCATACACAATAAGTTTAATATAACACCACATAGTGAATACACCATACAATTCGACCCAGGAATGGTCAGTATTAATCCAACAGTAATATACGAATATCACAACTTAGTACTTATTCTATAACCAACTACTTTAAACATCTAACTCTACTGCTTATATCTTAAGTGACTCAATACAAGTGCTTGCTACAAGATCTCTATGTGGACTGACTGCCTTTTACTCTCTGGTTCACCTAAGGTCAAAAGTGTTCACCTTAGTGCAACATGGGTTGTGAATAAGATTCACAATATGGAATTAACATACACAATACAGAATTAGGGTTTCTACTCTATGGCACCAACTTTGAGGTGGTGACATTACCTATCACCCCCCTTCAAAATTTTTTTCAGCTTGACGAAATAATTATCATAAGTAGGATCAATTGGAATTCTTGGGGTCTATGAAATGTACAATTGCAGAGTTCAAATAGAACTACAAACTTGAAATAAAATATATAATATGACAGTGTTACACAAAATATTTGCTGAATCAAAAAAATTCATACAGCGCTCTCTTATTAAATGTGCTGTTAGACAGCGACAATAGGAGTGTGTCATTAGAATTATGACGAGCGCTCGATGTAGATGATTCTTGAATATGTCAGCTACTTCGACTGACCATATATCAGCTGTCTTCAAACGATGACTTGAATGACTTGTAGTACTAGATTTTCACCCACACCGGTTGTAGTATCACGGTTGTCTAGTTTCACCCACACAGGCTGTAGTATCCAGGTTGTCTCAGCATATCATGTTTGATCTCTTTCCCTTAGGATGTTAAAGTAACTTTGAACAATGCTGTGCTCCTAAAGCTATCTCAACTGGTGTAAAAGTACAACCACATAAATCAGGCTTCCAGATAAATGACACTTAGGACAGTAGTCAACTGGAAAAGTTGAAAATACAGCTCAGACAGGAACAGTTCAAATTGTTCAGTTCATCACAGATGAAAAAAATAGCTTGCTAATGGTAACTGTCATGGCAGGTCAACATGACATGTAGTAGTAGATCTAGATACCAAGTGTGTAGTCAAAAAAAAAATTAATAAATTCTGGATTAGTTGCAATTCATGTAAAGTTCAATCTTGAAGTACAAGTTAAAATAGTAGGCACAGTTAACTTTCAATTTCAGCTCTGTTTTCTGTTAGTAGTGTTAGACTAGCTGAAGATAATAATAATGTCACTCTTGGATCACGTGAATCTCACTTGAAAAATTGTGTGCTGGTCTCAATAAATGTAGATCTAGGTCATCTCTATAATGTTGAATGTGTCGCTGAACGACCAAATGAGAAAAATAGTAGAGTCTATAATAATCAGGTTTTAGCTTTCTTGCTCGTTGAGTGGCGTCATGTGTAAACAAATATTTTTTAGAGTTACTTTTTCATGTGTTAACTAAATAGTTCACTTGCCAACTTCAAAAATATCCGTATAAATGTTACTGTAAGTAACTGTAGTATTAAAATACTTCTGACAGCAATAGAAAAAAATTCTTGACTTGTTCCTCTGGTGCTCATAAATCCTTTAAGTTAGCAGTTCTGACTTCTGACATCATAAAATATCGTTTGCTGACACTTCTGACACTATAAATGCTGTTTGCTGACACTTCTGACACCATTAAATGTCGTTTTCTTACACCACTTCTGACACCATTAAATGTCACCGAGTTATTTTATATGTTATGAATGTGGCTGTGGTTATCAATGTAGGCGTGGTGGTGACATTGGGTTCTTGTTACAAATCACTGAATAATGAAATGACGCTGGGTGTAGCATACACAATAAGTTTAATATAACACCACATAGTGAATACACCATACAATTCGACCCAGGAATGGTCAGTATTAATCCAACAGTAATATACGAATATCACAACTTAGTACTTATTCTATAACCAACTACTTTAAACATCTAACTCTACTGCTTATATCTTAAGTGACTCAATACAAGTGCTTGCTACAAGATCTCTATGTGGACTGACTGCCTTTTACTCTCTGGTTCACCTAAGGTCAAAAGTGTTCACCTTAGTGCAACATGGGTTGTGAATAAGATTCACAATATGGAATTAACATACACAATACAGAATTAGGGTTTCTACTCTATGGCACCAACTTTGAGGTGGTGACAACTACCAGTTGCAGTTTAAAGCAGATGTAGTCTAAAGAAATTACACAATTGCTGTTTTTATGCATAAAAGAGTGCATCTAACTGAAAGAATTACTTCAGTACATTTTCTTAAAAAAAAAACAGTTGAATGAAAGTTAGTATATTTTACCTTGCAGGTTAAACAATTCTCTTTCTCACAAACTGGACACTTGAAAAAATTGACCAGGTCTTCATAAATACACCAACCATGGCAGTCAGCTGTTTTACAATGGTAAGCATTGGTCATTCTAGATTCTGCTTGGTCTAAACCTCTTTGTAAAAACCTTTCAAAAATGTCTACAGGAACAAGCTAAAATTTAAGTATATAAATACACTTTATTACAAGGTAACACCACAATTAGACTATAAAGTCTAATGAAAGACTATATTTGTAACACTAAAGTGAAGATAATATTGTAGAGAATTCTAAGCTATAAAAATACCATTACAAAATCAATATGTCTATTGCTAATCAGATCTGTTACTTCAACTTGAAAATTTTCTGCTGGGAGGAAATGTTTTGATTAAGTTTTCATCATCCTTTAGAATATCATAGAATATAAAAGGGCATGGTGGCTACGTGGTAAAGCTCTTGGCTTCCAAATCAAGGGGTCTTAGGATTGAATCTCAGTGAAGAGTGGGATTTTGAATTTAGGGATTTTTAGGGCACTCCTGAGTCCACCTAACTCTAATGGGTTCCTGTGGAAAATTAAAAGCATTTGGTCCTTTTGCTGGCCACATGACAGCCCTTTTAACTGTGGCCACAGAAACAGATGACCTTTACATCATCTGCCCTATGGGGTCAGAGAAGGGCACTTTTCACTTTTTAAAATATAACAAGTTTACACAGAGAGAGGGTGTAACTCAGAGGTCCTCCCATGGTCCATATACTTGATAAGCAGGTAAAAAGCCAGATTTCAATATTTTCAGCACCAATAGCAGAATCTATGAAGTATCACCTATCAAAAGCTCAATCTGATCAATGTTCATGAACCTAGTCAAGTATTTACAATGCATTAACTCCAAAGAAAATGTGCTATAACTTAAGAAAATGTGCTATAACTTAAGAAAATGTGCTATAACTTAAGAAAATGTGCTATAACTTAAGAAAATGTGCTATAACTTTGGTTCATTCAAAGAATTTGGAAGGTCAATAGTTCTTTTAAAAGAAATATAATGTAAGATGATGTTACTAACGCAATGAATGCTTTCTAGAAAAGTTATCTAACATGGTACTGAATGTAGAAAATTTGAAAGTGAAAAAATAAAATCACTAAGGTGCAGAAAATCCAGAACAACGCTGCACAAATAGTCCTACACAAAAACAAAACAAGATTCTGCTACAGTTCACTTGCGTTCACTGTATTGGCTTCCTGTGAAAGCAAGAATCAACAACAAGGTGGCCACACTTTGTCATCCGTGTATCTCCAACAAAGAAATACCTTTGTACCCTAGTGAACTTAATCACTCCATATGCACGACTAGATTGACACATGAAATGCATCGGACGTAATTATCTTCTTTTTTTGAATATACAAGATAATATACAAGATATGACCATCAGAGAGCTCTAAGCTCCAAGGAATCAAGCTTCTAGTTGTGCCATGTTTCTCCATCAAAAAAAGTTTTGATTTCCAGGGTTTTTTTTTAGTGCATGGACCAAAGGTTTAGAATTCACTTCCCATTGATTTCAAACAACATTCTTCACTGCATTCAAGAAGAACATTAAGACCTATCCATTCAAAACTTTTTTTTAACATTAGTTTGTCATTTTAACTCTTGTGTGTTGCATTATCTTTTTTAACAGCACTATATAAATTAAATTATTTTATTAATGATGACAAATAAAAGGTGTTGAAGAGCTGAAAAGAGTGAAAGAGTAAGAAAGTGAGAGATGGCTGAAAAGATGAAAAAAAAGAGTGACGCTTTGGTTGAGTACGTACTGCTTTGATCTCTCTCTCCTGGAGAACTGACTGACAAGAATACACATTGTCTTGATATGGACATTTCACAATAGCATCTTCAGTGTGTCTCACAGCTTCCAATAAACAAGGTCTAGAAATACAGTGGTCAGAATGTTTAATGTGAAAAAAAAGTGCTTAGTATTCTATACATGAGATATCAATATCATATTACAGTGGATCCCTCGACACATTGCCATCATGAAAAGGCTGATAAACTATCAAAGGCCGGATCATCTATGGAACAACCAGATAGACCTGTTAACTACCTCACCCTAAGGTCAATGTTAGTCAACTAACAGTGGGAAGCGTGGTCGAGAGGCTAAGTGCGCATGAACTTGGCTTGACTTGGCTACCTAGAAGGGGGCTCGAGGTTCAACACCCGACTCGGGCAGAGTTGTGTTTACTGAGCGCCTAAAGGCAGCACGGGAAAACCAACTCCTAGATACCCCCTCCCCCCCACTGGTCCACAAATGAGATTGGACCAAAGCGCTCTGAGCATGCTATAAGCATGAAAGTAGCGCTATATAAAAGCTATAATAATAATAACTATCACAAAGAGGGGTGGCTCAACCAACGGGCGTCAGGAAACACAGACAGAGCTATGTACAAAGAAATTACCATGCCAAACAAACTGAACAGTATAAATTATGTATTAACTTCCTCCCCCGCAAAGAGCAATCTACTATCTTTCAAATAAGAACAAGACACACACCTCTGTTAAATTACCATCTTAACAAAATAAATCCCACACACCTTAAGAAACCATAAACCATATCCTCTTTGAATGCCCCTTCCTAATCCATTTTAGGCAGACCCTACTACCACTACAGCCCAACAAAACCAACACTCTGTATGGCAGTGCTGAGCAACTGAAGAGAACAGCACACTATCTTTCATTGGCACAGTCTGCAAATGAGCTCACAGCTCAGCAGCAAAAATCTGGCTAGAAGAAGAAGAAGAAGAAAATGCATGAGCTAGGTCAAGGCCACACTACATGCTGACTACCCAGTACTTACTTGCAAAAACTGTGAAGACATTCTCGAAGCACTATTCCATCTCCGTCGTCAATCTCATCAAAACATATTGGGCATTCGAAGCAATCCACATTGGAGACTAGGTCTTGGTCATCCATCTCCATCAGCATCTGAAAGTTTTGCTGTTTCACAGTCTCCTCTGCCTGAAAACAAAAACAGTGAAAGAGTGTGTACACTGTCAAGTCTTTACACTAGTCAATGCATCTCAGACTTCAATTTTACATTGGGTTAATGTCTACTTTACCAAGATTTCAGCCTTACAAAACACAAATATAATGATTTATTATTCAAAAAAAAATTATATAATGCCTTATTTGCAGTTTATTATTAATTAATTTTTTTTTTAAATGTTTACAATGTATTGCATATTTATATTCATTCAAAATCACAGACAAACATTTCAAAGTGAGCTAAAAGGACAATTTTTATTTCATAAATTGATCCCTTAATGATTAAATATATGTTTTATTATGTACATTGTTCTTTTAAAAACAGAATCTTAATGAAAGGGAACAAAATAATTTATTTGTTTTAAAAGTTTTAGATGTACTTTTTGAATGGAAGATCATTCAATCCTAGTCCATACTTTCACAGAGCAAGTATGGCACAACCTTGTGAACTATAGGGTATGATGTAAAGGTGACCTGTTTCTGAGACCCATGGTTAATGAGGGTGTCATGTGGACAGCACAATGGCCAACCACCTTCTTTTACATTTCCCTAACTCATGTCAGGTATCCCATTAGAGCAAGGTGGACTCAGAGGAGCCCTGATGATCCTGAAATTAACAATCCCAGTCTTCGCCAAGATTCAAACCCATAACTTCCAGGTTTGGAAACCAAGACCTTTACCCCTCAGCCACCACCACCACACAAGCAAGCAGTGATTTAAAGGTGACTTATCCTCTTAGTCACAGTAAGGATAAAGTCAATGTTAATAGGGTAGAAAATAATATGGAACATCTTTTAATATTTCGCTCGAAATTTCTTTTAATAAACTTTTAAAAAGTTGCTAATTTGTTCATTAACCAGCTTGTATTTCGATTTCAATGAGGAAAATAATTGAAGGAAAGAATAAATATTTCTGAACTACAGACATGGAGATTCTAAATTGTTTTCTCAATTGCACATTTTTCATGCTTTAGTATGCTATGGTCCAATCTCTCTTTTGTGAGAAGGTTTCCATGATGGCTTTTAGAGCTCAGAACTCTTCAAGTCGGGATTAGAACTTGAGCACTGGCTAAACCATAGCCAAGAAGTTTTGGACTCTCTGCCACACATCCTACAGAAAGAAAAACTTAAAATGTGATCTGTGATCAGTTTAACAATATGCCAAATTCAACTGATGACTCCTTGATATAATGCAAAAACTAATATAGTGTTACAACCCTGCCATGCACACCGCTTTCCAAGATAGTGCAGAAGGTGCACACTATCAGAGACTAGACTAGGAAGGATGTTTACATTAAGAAGAAGATAAGGAGTTCCATGCTCAGTTCCACCCAAGTCTAGAGCTGATGAAGATGCTGTGCTCAAGGCAGACTTTGTTCTATGTATTTGTGATGTCTCCATGTAAATAAACACTGAAATCGTTGAGTTGCTTCCCTTAAGTTGTCAAAAAAAGTATAATAATTTTCCCATAGATAATTTTAAGTTTTTTTTTTTATAGCCATTTAAAATTAATTTAGAATTATACTTGACAAAAAACAAACAACCACAAAACCTAATCACGACTAATTTCCAATAAGGGTCAACAAAGCAGTCTTAGACCTTTAACAACTTATTGTGTTATGAACTAGAAATATCTAAATTAAAAACACACCTCGTCAATATTTAGTTCTTGTAGGTGAGACATACTTGTTTGTCATGTACTAATAGAAGAGCGTAAAAGATCTTTGTAATTCCAGTTTTAATAATCATAAATTTAAATGCTATTTTAAAATGTTCTTAAAATTGACTGTTTTACCTTAAGGCAAGTTTTTTTTTTTCAGATGTCTCAATAATCATAACTTAAATTGGCTATTATATGAGTTATATCTAGATTTCACTTAACATATTTCAATCCGTCTAAATTCTCTTTTTGTTTGTTATTGCTCTTACTAAAAAATTATCAAGTAAAATAATAGTAAGAAATGGTTACAGAAATAATTTAGATCAACAAGTGCCAAACAATGTTGTTGTTTTTTAAAGTTTATTTATGGAACTTCATCATTCCATGGGAAGCATTGATTTTTTTATCAAAGTTTTAGAGAATCACATTTAGATTTTTACAATGTCACACATGATCTGTGTAACAAACACTTTTTAACAAACAGTAGAAGGTTTTAAGTCTAAAAAATATCTACCAAAATAATAGTCTCAAAACTGAATATAACTACTAGAATAAGAAAACAAATAGTTGGAATTTTCTTTAAAAAAAATTAAATCATGAAACAATCTACATTCTGCCACTATTTTAAAATAGTACATGAATTATGAAAAGCCTTCATAGTAGTCTATTCTTATGTTGACATTGTTAATAATACCAAGGATGATTTTTGGCATGCGATCAGATTTTGAAAGGGTTTAAAAACAATTATATCACAATATCATGGATACAAAACAGGTGCTGTCATTAAAAAATAAAATATTGGCATCTTGCATGTATTTAAAACGGTCCAATGCAATGAGAGCAAACACATTGATTGGTAAGAACCATAATAATGCATTGTCTTCAAGTTTGAAGACTAAAGAAGAGTGCAGTATTTCACATAGCTCTTCAGACCCAGCTGTGACCTACATATTTTGTCACATTTAACACAGACAAAGTAGTATCATTAGTAAATTTAAATCATCCATCAGACAATTACAATCTGAACAACTGTGCAACAATCATTGTTAAACATTTCAAATATTTGCTGCATTGATTATATATTACAAATGATCACATCATTCATCATTACATATTGAAAATGATTACAGCATTTATCATTACACATACAAATGGCTGCAACAATCATCATTACATATACAAATGACTGCAGCAATCATCATTACACATACAAATGATTGCAGAGATTATCATTACATATTGCAAAATGTTTGCAGCCTTTATTATTTTTATTATTCATTATTAAAATTAGGAATAAAACAATCTTTACACAAAAATTACATTTTGAAATTATTTCTTTAAAAATTCTGAAGCAATGACAAAATTTTATATCGTCTATGAAGTAATACAATAATGCAAGTAATCAACATTTAAACAGTAAAAACCACATTCAATAAACTTAATTTTCTTCATCAGATTGGTTGTTTTCTATCGGATATCTAGCCGGAGTGTATGCTGAATATCTTCGAAAAGGAGATTGCGATCTAGTTGAGGCTTCCTTTGCCGCATTGTTCAAGTTCTGGTTTTCTGCTGGTGAGATCAGGGACATGGCTCTAGCTCGTGAAACGTTCTGATGGTCTGAAAAAGTTTCAGCTTCATCCGGCTCCATAAAATGTTGCTCAGGGGAAGCCCTTTCAGGCCAGTTGGCGCTGACCAAGGCGGTTTGACCACTGGCCTCGTAGTTTAAAGCTCTGGCCAGTTCCTGTTGCTGCTCAGTGACAATGTCCGAGTGTCGACTAGATCTGTTGTTGGGGGCTGACAAGATCGTAAGAGGTGGAGGAGCAGCCTGCAACACACAGAGAGAATATTGTCACATTTCCAGAAGAACTTAAGGATGAGAATTGGTTCCAAGAGTTAGAAGATGAGGTGGCGACTGTTTCCACATGAAGTGCATAGATAAGAAAATGAACTTGTCTGCACAAAATAATTCCATGGAATAGAGCACAGCACTAAATAAATCATCACAAACAAACTCGCAGCAATAGAAAGTATTTCACTCCCACAAATATCTCATTCTAAAATGCCACCTCCACAAACTAATTGAAAGTAAAATTCAATTTAAAAATTGTTGCGATAATATACAATTTCTATAACTAAATAAATTATAGCTTTTATATAGCGCTACTTTCATGCTTATAGCATGCTCTGAGCACTATGGTCCAATCTCAATTGAGGACCACTTGGGGGAGGGCGTATCTGGGAGAAGGTTTTCCATGCTGCCTTTAGGCGCTCAGTAAACACAACTCAAATCGAGTCAGGTGTCGAACCTCGAGCCCCCTTCATAGGTAGCCAAGCCAAGTTCAAGCTTCCCTAATTCCACAATTAAACTCCATGTAATGGAACTCTGCAATAATTGGAGAAGGTTAACATAGGGCCATGACTATTGGGCAAGAGAGGAATTGCATTAATTTTTTCAGTAGCCAGAAATATTTTTGTCATTATAGACAATAAATAGTTCTCTTTTACACAAGAAATTTTGTAGTAACCAAAAAAAAAAAAGATTTGACAGGAGTTTTTCAGCCTCTCCCACATCAAAGAACTAAAAACAAATGTCAGCACACACTTATTCGAAAGCTGTTAATACACTGTAAAAATAAACATGAACAAAATACTAAAGTGCAAGCTAAGAACTTAAAGGGAAACTCCGATGGTTTTTCAAATTTGAGTTATTGACATATTTGAATTCTGCATAAAAAGTTATAATAGTAAACATTTCACCATTTTTTATTTAAATGCTTAGAAACATTTACATTTAATAATTTAGACAGTAAATTCTTGACATCTCAAAAAAAAATGGGGTTCTTTGATATTTTGTTTTTAGGTTAGGCATACGTCACTTCCCTCATCAATACTGAAAGGGAAACAAGATTTGACCAATTGTATCACTTCATTCTTACAGTAGCTGTTAGGCTGTTAGGCTTAATGACGGCCTAGTCCAGAACTATGGTACAGTTGTATATAGATAGATAGATTTAAAAGCATTAGGACAAAAAGTAGATAACTTTGAGGAACTATTTTGTATTTGTACACAACTTATTGACTATCTAGGTATTGTTTCTGTTTTGATTTCTTGCTTTCATTCATATGTCAGAAAGAAACAAAAGAATAAGAAATATTCATTTTTCTTTTTTTTGAAATTTCTTAACAATTGCTGTTTTATTAGGACAAGAAATACAAAAGAATAGATGCACAAAGGAGATTCAGGAAAACTTAGAAAGAGAAAAACTCTAACAAATTATTTCATTTTCTAATGTAACAAATGATGTTAATATCTAAAGTAACAAAATATGTCATTTTTCTAATGTAGCAAATTATGTCCTGTTTTTCTAATGTAACAAAATACAAAACATAATGAGGGATTATGGATACGATGACATGGCCTAAACTGTACCAATGTGCTAAAAATCCAAATCCTAATAAAATCAAATCACAGGAAAGTTACTGACTATACAAACACAAGCATGACCTAAAAATTAATGATAAAAATCTATCTACCTCTCGAGTCAATCTTTCCATTTGTTGTTCCTTCTCATAAAGAGCTAGTTCTTCTGGTGTTAGCTGGTAGCCAGGTGGAATGCAGTAGTTCGAAGGTCGTGGGGCAGCACAGGCTTCACATCCTGGTCTAATGGGCAGATTGATGAGTGTACATATAGAACACTGCCATCCAACAGGCTGAACAGAACCATTAAATAGCAATTACTTTTTGGCATTGCTGGACGTAAAGTTGCAGAAACAATAAAAACAACAAAATGCCAATTACAAATCATTTCAGAGATTACAATTTCTATTTTAATAAAATCGGGAAGATTTTTATTGTTTAAATAATTTTTCAGACAAACAGGCCCATAGCCCCAGTGTGTAAGCACCCGTGTGGGAAAATTGGTATTTTTTACATTTTTAATATTCTTATGGTATTAAAAGTATATATGTTCTGAAACTAGACATATTTTATTTTTAAATTTGTTTGTTTGTTTATATATATTAGATCTTAAATTTGATTATTTTTTCAAAAAAAATTATTATTTAGGTTTTTTTAAATTCGGAGTTATCCCTCTTTGCTTACTGCCTGGAATGGGTTTTTCTTAATTGGAAATAGGAGCTATTGGGTTAACCATGGGCAACAGAAACAGATGACCTTTACATCATCTGCCCTGATCTGAAAGGGGAACTTTTCACTTTCTAGCTACAACCCAACAACAGTGCATTAACCATCAGATTTTTTTTACTTTATTTTTTTTTACAGCAGATGGTGACCTTGGCGGTATCTTTGGACTAGCTACAACCCAACTACTGTACATTAACCCTCACTACAAGTTTAGTTGGACTAGCTACAACCCAACTACCGTACATTAACCCTCACTACAACAGTTTAGTTGGACTAGCTACAACCCAACTACCGTACATTAACCCTCACTACAACAGTTTAGTTGGACTAGCTACAACCCAACTACCGCATTTTAACCCTCGGATTTCTTTACCTCATTTTTTTTTACAGCAGATGGTGACCTTGGCGGTGTCTTTGACCTATAGCCTGAAGAAAAATTGGATTGCTCAAGAAGCATAGACTCCGTTCTCACAGACCTAGGTCTTTCAGATGCTGCGTTTGGAGGAGGAGAGTGTTGAAGAGCATTGTTCGAAACTAATTCCTAAAAACAAAAGAAAAAAAAACATTATTTATGTTACAAATAACAGTGCAAATACTTTTATAAGTGTCAATTCAGAGTTATTTGACTGGCCAACATGTAATCTTTTTTTAAGCATTTGTCTGGCCAGTTTTTTTGAATATGAAACATGCAGTCTTTTTAAAGTATTTGTCTGGCCAGTTTTTTTGAATATGAAACATGCAGTCTTTTTAAAGTATTTGTCTGGCCAGTTTTTTGAATATGAAACATGCAGTCTTTTTAAAGTATTTGTCTGGCCAGTTTTTTTTAATATGAAACATGCAGTCTTTTTAAAGTATTTGTCTGGCCAGTTTTTTAAATATGACACATGCAGTCTTTTTAAAGTATTTGTCTGGCCAGTTTTTTTAATATGACACATGCAGTCTTTTTAAAGTATTTGTCTGGCCAGTTTTTTGAATATGAAACATGCAGTCTTTTTAAAGTATTAGTCTGGCCAGTTTTTAAAATATGAAACAGGTAGTCATTTTTAAAGTATATGTCTGGCCAGTTTTTTTGAATATGAAACATGTAGTCTTTTTTAAAGTATTTGTCTGGCCAGTTTTTTAAATATGAACCATGCAGTCTTTTTAAAGTACTTGTCTGGCCAGTTTTTTTGAATATGAAACATGCAGTCTTTTTTAAAGTATTTGTCTGGCCAGTTTTTTAAATATGAAACAGGTAGTCTTTTTTAAAGTATTTTTTTTTGGTCAGTTTGTGAAATATGATAAAGAGAACGGTCAAAGTTGAAAAAAAAGTGATAAGACCATTTTCTTTCTCGGTTATTTTGGTCGCTGCAACATGCACATAAACTTTTCTTATTCTTATCAGTTTAAGCTCTCAGCCCTAGGACGACAAAAGTGATCATCATCGATGGACAAACTATAATATATTAAGTAGTGTATTTATGTATTCGAAGAAAACAAAAATAGCGCTTAGAGATATTTCAAACTTAGAAAACAACTTGAGCTGTGTAACAATGAACATCTGGTTTAGCAATATAGCTAGTTAAAATCAGGCGTAACGTTAATAAGTAGAAATCTATCATCAGGCCTAACTTTAATAAGTAGAAATCTATCTTCAGGCCTAACTGTATAAAGTAGAAATCTATCTTCAGGCCTAACTGTATAAAGTATAGAAATCTATCTTCAGGTTTAATTGTATTAAGTAGAAATCTATCTTCAGGTCTAACTGTATTAAGTAGAAATCTATCTTCAGGTCTAACGGTATTAAGTATATCTTAATCTTGACCTGTAGTAATGAACTTGAACTGGTGAGTGAAGCTTTGGATGCTTGCCTGCTAGCCATACCACTGTGGACTATGGTGTGCTCTAGTTCCTCTAGACCTTGCTGCAATGGTGTCCAAGCACAGGAATCATCTAATGGAAGATTACATTCCATTTAGAATTTTACTAACTGAGCTTTGAGTATCAAAAAGAAAGAATCAAGTAATGCTTGTAGTAAATATATTGTATTTCACCAACAACTCATCACTTATGTACATAGAATGCAAAGTTCAATCAAATCAATGAATGAGAAATATAGTCACACACCGCTTTCAGAAATCTAAAAAAACCTTTCTCTTCTCAAATAAAGGTTCTCTACTTCTCTAGCTTAAATCATCCACACACCTTTCATACTTTCCCCTATTCTCCACAAGAAGCCGTAGACCATGATATCACAACCCCTCATGCTATCCATGGTCAGTTTCTCAAAACCTGATGGAAGAATACATTCCATTTAGAATTTTACTAACTGAACTTTGAGTATCAAAAAGAAAGAATCAAGTAATGCTTGTAGTAAATATATTGTATTTCACCAACAACTCATCACTTATGTACATAGAATGCAAAGTTCAATCAAATCAATGAATGAGAAATATAGTCACACACAGCTTTCAGAAATCTAAAAAAACCTTTCTCTTCTCAAATAAAGGTTCTCTACTTCTCTCGCTTAAATCATCCACACACCTTTTATACTTTCCCCTATTCTCCACAAGAAGCCGTAGACCATGATATCACAACCCCTCATGCTATCCATGGTCAGTTTCTCAAAACCTGATGGAAGAATACATTCCATTTAGAATTTTACTAACTGAACTTTGAGTATCAAAAAGAAAGAATCAAGCAATACTTGTAGTCAATATATTGTATTTCACCAACATCACTTATGTACATAGAATACAAAGTTCAATCAAATCAATGAATGAGAAATATAGTCACACACCGCTTTCAGAAATCTAAAAAAACCTTTCTCTTCTCAAATAAAGGTTCTCTACTTCTCTAGCTTAAATCATCCACACACCTTTCATACTTTCCCCTATTCTCCACAAGAAGCCCTAGACCATGATATCACAACCCCTCATGCCATCCATGGTCAGTTTCTCAAAACCTGAACTACAGTAAGACTAAAAATAGTTTGGGGATGTATAAATTTAGACCTACATTAATCTGACTTATGACAGTGAGAATGATGAATGGAAACAGATTTTCAATTTTTGCACTTTGTAAAATATCATCAGATTGTCTTCCTTTGTAAAAAAAAAAGTATAGTGATGCTACAGCAATCAAAGAAATACCATAGTTCACTATTAGTTGCTGGCAAATTTTATCAGAGTGGCTTCTGGTTCTTTCTGATATATGAATTTCTAGTATGCAATCTTTTAACAGTACTTTCAGAGTCTAAATTTAAATTTAGCCATGACAACCATTTCAAAATTAAGGTAATCAGGGGTACTAAAGGGGAAATCGTCAAGCAGGATCAATTAAGTAAATAGTTACCTCCTTCTTGAGACAGTGCTAAAGGCTGCAGAGCTCTGCCTTCAACTGAGAAAATAAAATGCAATACTGTAGAGTTAATAACAACAATAATAAAAGGGCAAAATTATTTTAGCCAAGGACCAGCATATTTAATTAAGCAGTCACTCTACATTACTAGCCCAATATACCAAAACATAAGCTCCTTTCTTGATGCATAAGTCTATAATTTATTTACTTATATCCAACAAGCACAAAAATCACAAATTTAGTATTTCATAACAAAATGGTTCACATAGAAAGGTAAAATTAGACAAATACATTTTCCAGCCATTAGATCTAGGTCTATGTAAAATGAACACTTATTTCTTATGCTTAAACAGTAAAGTTTTAAGCAAGCCATAAATCAAACGAAAAATTAATTTGAAGTGCTTACGTACTTAGGGATTGTCTCTCCTGTTGATAACTTTGTTGATTAAGTCCCACAGATCGAGCCGTCACAAGATACAAGTAAATGGTGTGGTTCGATGCTTTCACTCCACACTGACCTAGCTTATCTGTGTCACTGAAGATTTTCTTGCCAATGATCCACCTCTGTACTTCCATGGGGAAATCGTGTATCAACATGACCTAGAAATACACAGGAGATAGACACTCCCTTCAGCATAAAAAAAATAATATAAAAATACAACTATATCTTAGTAACCTTGGACTGTTTGCCTGAATCTTCAAGTACCATCAACAAGGTCGCTTCTTAGTTTGATATGCTGTTTAATCTTAAGTTTTGAAACCGTTCACACACAAAAAAGAAATGCAAACCTTTCTTTTGAGATCCGTTATTGTATCACAGGCTTTCACCATCAGGTTAAAGTAACATCCTTCAGATACTCTGTCCTCAACATGAACTCTAATACTGAAAATGAGAAATAAAGATATATACCAATATTCATGAAAATAAATGTTATAATATAGTTCAAGAAATGGTTGTTTTAACATTTTTATCCAGATATTTCACTTTAAGTCATTAATTCAACTCACAATAATTAAAATACAATTTTCTTTATGACAATAAGTTTCCCTTTCAGACTTTGAGATCTATAGGGCAGATGATGAAAAGGTCATCTGTTTCTGTGTCCCACAGCTAACGAGGGTGTCATGTGACCAGCATTATGACCAATCAATTTTACTTTCCCAAAGCTAATGTGAAGTACCCATTAAAGCTGGGTGGACACATAGGCGCCCTAAAGATCCTGAAACTAAAAATACCAGTGTCACCAGGATTTGGAAGCCAAGTACTTACCACTCAGCCATAGCACCACCATGACATTAATAATGTGACTAGTAATTAGGTCAAAGAAGTTTAGAAGTAATAAATTTGCAAGAGAAACTCAAGTAATTATGACAATGTGACACCCTCTTTAATTAATTCAACTAAGTGTAACATATATTATTATAAGCATATTACAAGGTCTTCTGGGCTTGCAAGACCTTCTTTCAGGGAACAGTACCAGGTAAAAGAAGAAGAAGCAGACAGAGAAAGTGATGGGAAGACTACAAAAAAGAATGGACGGGCCTGCCTTTGAAAGAGGTTCTATCCAGGCAAAAGACAGAGGAATGGAGAAAGCCGGTCAACAAATCTTGCATGGAGCACAACGGTCCAACAGACTAAGGAATAGGTGAAGGTGAAATGGTGAAGGTGAAATGTAGCGAAACAAATGTTACTACCTGAACTCCTTTTCTTTGCTCCTCTGTTCATTTTCATCTTTTGGAATGCTGATGTCTAGTTTGAGCTTCAAGCTGGCCAGTTTGTCAACTATTTGCTTGGCTTGATCATTTTCCCCTGCCTGAATAGCAGCAGCTAATTTATTTACCAACACAGATGCAGCATCCTGGATGAGTTCCTTGGTAGAGCTATTTAAGGTATAGCTTTCCCCTCGTATCATTTTAAAAATTTATTTTAAAACTAAAGGAAGCATCTCTTTTTTTTTTGTCTGATCTGGAATTTAATGCAGAATTTCTTTGTTCAATGTTGGCTAAAAAAAATATTATAAATTATAAGCTTCTAGATGTACAACTCGATTTTACTAAGATTAAAGTAAAAAGTAAAGTTCCTCTTTCAGACCATGCTACCTATGGGGCAGATGATGTAAAGGTCATCGGTTTTCTGTGGCCTATGGTAAATGAGGGCGTTATGTGGCCAGCACAATGACCAACCGCCTTTACTTTTCCCATACTAATGTCAGGTACCCATTAGAGCTGGGTGGACACATAGGCGCCCCATAGATCGGGGCATGGGGGGGGGGGGGGGGAAGGAGCCAGAGACAGTGTGTAAGAAAAGGAGTGCAGTCCAGGCAGTTAGAACGGTGCGGTATAATGTGAGTTCTTGAGAACGGTAGCTGTTCTAGTCCAGGAGTAGACAGAGAGACTAATGGTGTTTAGTAGGCAGTTCTGTTAAGTACAAGAAAGCATTTGTAGTTAGTGTAGCCAATTGTTTAGTATTGGCTGTGGATGTATTTGTGATTAAATACCAGACAATTGTTTGGAACTCTTCTTGTTGAGTTAGATGTGTTTAGCAGTGTTTACACAAGACCTGATTGAGAAGATTGTAACAATATATTACCACTATTTTTGCAAGTATCTCTAGATGCATTTTTTTTTTCAATATAAATTATAAATGCTCAGAGCTTTACATAGACTAAACTTCTCCCAGGTCTTTCTGAAGATATATAGGTTAGTTACACTTAGTTTCCATACATCTAAATTATTATATACACAATATTTTGTAGATCCTATTAAATAAAATTAATATTATCTAGACTCTAGAAGAAAAGAATCATCCAGATCTGCCACATCTCATCTAGATCTATATTATATGATACCATATCTAGAATAATCTAGATTGACTAGACCCCTAGATGTAACATTACTGAATTTACATTACAAATAAATTATTTTAATTAGTAAAAATAATTAGAAGAATCTAGATCTAAAAGATTACCTTACACTTAGACTTTAAACTTAGGTCGCCTTAGGCTTAGGTTGGCCTTTATGCTACATAGTCCTAACTTACTACTACTAGTGTCTAGTAGTTATAGTTTCTCAGTGTCTGCACTAGATGACTAGTCACTAGATCTAGATAAATATTATATAACTAGATAGAATTATTAGAATCTACATATATATTATATAATTATAGTCTAATGACTGTCTTTATCTAGATTGACTAGATCTATCAATACACACAAATCATAATATCATAATAATATCGGTAATAGTTCAGATACGCAGATACCTTTGCCGACCACCATGTTGTTTGTTAAGCATATTTATCTCCCTTACCTATATTGAACTTTCTATAACTTTTTTTAAAGAGAGTTTTTGTTCTTATGCTGTCAACTTATGATTTTTTAAGTGTATTTACTGAAATGAAGGTCTAAATAAAATGTTATTAATAAATTGATGAACTTGTTGTTTCTTCTTTTTTTCTACTTATGAAATTATTAATTAAAAAATATATGTTAACAATTAGATCTATAATTAATATAAAACAAATATGCATGAATTAAATGAAATGAAACACGCATCTAGATATACATGTTATGTTTAATTATTATTATTTTTTGAACAAAATTATGCATTATGACTTAGTGATCTTTTGAGAGCAATGACAATAAATGATATAGATCTAGTACGGGAAACTTATTACTATAAGAAATAATACTTTTATGTTTATCTGTTGATGATTAAGACTACAGTTAGATCTATACATTTCTAACGAATTTTAAGCGCTCTCTATTTTCGTAAAATCACACCACGAAGAGAAAGAATTTTATGAAGCTGACACATATCAGTGTCCCTTTCTCTTTCGCCGTGAGGTCTTCTGAGTGGAGTCTACTGTCTACCAGAGATTGTTTGGCGTGTGTTTTATGATCAGATAGGACTAATGTCTGTGTTTATAACTCTTACCACTACCTCTGGCTCCACCTCTCTTGGAGGGAGGATAGGTCGAGTGTAACTAGATCACGAACGTCTTTGTTAAACGTTACGTAGCACCTGTTAAACTATCATGTTTCACAATCTGAAATTTACTTTGCATAGAGTGGGGAACAAAAGCCAATGTATAAAGAAACAGATAAGAAGCATATACACTACTATTTAGATAATTTATGCATCTTTACTTTCGGAGTTCATTAAAAAAAAAACCTCCTCACCTATTACACTAAATTTGTTTAAGATGTGTAGTTGTGGGGGGGGGGGGGGGGGGGGGGTTAGCGACTCCGCCTACCAACCCTTCTCTTCACATGGATCCACCTCGCCCATGTATTACATTCCGTTACGGAGTCCAAAGCAAGTTTTCTCTCCCGCCGTACCGTACAGGTGGCGATTTTCTCCGTTTATTCTTACGTACCTTTAAACCCTCGCTGCGCCGGCCGTCACACACGATCTTTGTCTTTACGGCAGAACTAGGTGTGATGTAACATCACCTTCCCCTGCTCGGAGCTTCGCCGGCGCCGTGGTCATATTAGGTCATCTACTGCTAGGATCGCTGGTATGCTCATAAAGGGAGAAGGGCAAGGTACGGTGTTTTACTTGGTCAAAATTTATCCTTCTTCGCTTTCTTTGCCGGTTCGTTTCACCGACATGCAGTTCAACTGAGGTCTAGTCGGATGAGACTAAGACTGAGACGTGACGCAACATAACGATGTCACGATCAAAACTCTCTTGGTTGTATCCTATAATGTCGGCCAGCTTCTACAGATAGTTATGTACGATAAAAACTCCCGTGGTTGGATCATATCGTGTTGTGATGCCATTGTAACATTTCCCGAATCTGTTATAAAAGGAGTTCCCTTCCACTCTTCAGTCCTATCATTACTTTCTCTACCTTGTTGTAGATATTGCTTGTTCTTATATTGTGCATTGTTTTTCATTCAATATGATTATAAGTTACCGTACATAATAAGAGAAGGATAAAGAACTTGTACTTATAGCTACCATATTTTTTTTAACTGCAGCATATGGAGCTGATGAAAAAAGATACAACATGGGCCACAACTGCAGAAATGCTTGCAGCTGCTACACTACTGCAAAGAGACATCTATACATTCTCACCAAACCACAACAAAACAAAATACTCATGGCTATTATTAAAACGATTAAAATGATGCAAACACATACATACTATCTCACACAGACAACCATATATGCTGCAACATAACACTATTGCATACAAATGGTACCACAAGAGGCCACATGTAACTGTTTTTTGCCAAATCCACTGCTTGGAGTATGATGCTTTAGCCTAAATTTTTAAGTGTTGATTAATATTTCATCTTACAATCTATTCAGATTAGATCTATTTGGCTATTTGATTTTTTTCTTGCATGCTTTTAATATCTTAAATAACATTTAATGTCTATTATTTTCATGTATTTAAAGTCAGGGTACCGGTATCTATTTATTTAATTACTTTTATTTTGCCAATAAAAGATATTTTGTTAGGCTTAGAGTTATTTTTTTATTTTTCTATTAATTTTTTTTTGTCTGTTGTATTACTTTAACTACATGATTTTAATTTCGATTTTTAGTTATTTTTCAAAGTACAAAAGATTGTTTGCAGTTTAAATGAATTTTAATATTAGATCTAATAGCTGCTAGAAAGAAAGACAAAGCAGCAACAGAAAAAAGTTGGCAAGTAATTCAAGGGAGATAGTCTAGTACTAAGCCTTAAAACCAAAATGGCGTATTTCCAATGACAATATATGGTAATAAGAAATAAAACTTAAAAATATATATTTTAAAAACTATTTATCTCCGAGGAAATCAAATTACATATTTGTAATCTGCATTTTTTTCTGCATATTCTGAAAATATAACAGAAACCTGATTTAGCGTTTCTAGTGTCGTATACTAATACCATAATATCTAGTACTTCATTCACATCTTCACAGCAAAGTTGTTAAGTTTAAAAAACTTTTAATTAAATCATTTAACTTCATTTAAGTTAATTCATTGATTAACAATATTTATATAATATAACAATATAATTGAATATAACATAATAACAAGATGCATGACTAGGTCACTAACTTACTTTGACTAACTACTACTCAGAATAATAAACTAGTGATTAACTTTAACTAGATCTAGATTTTCATGATACTAGATCGTCTAGAGTCTACTAGTGAGTAGTCACTGTCGTGACTAGTCTAGACTCTAGAATGACTAGTCTAAGTTAAAGTAGATCTATAAAAAGTAGATTTATAATTTATTATATAAAATATTGCGTAATAATACGTAGATCTAAATATCTTCTTTTGCTTCTTTTTTTTTGGCGTAATCATGTATTTGATAAGATATCGTTATATTTTATATTATAGATAAATTTAAAAAAAAAAAGTTTTATCTAGCTCTAGACTTAAGAGTAATTCTAGACTTTAGTAGACACAGTAGTTATTAATCATACTAGATCTAGTCAAGAATAGACATAGTCACATACTAGATCTAGATCTAGATCTAGAATAGAGTTCAGGAAGTTGACGTGTTCTAATTTCGTTTTCAAGAAAAAAGATTATCACAGTGCCACATACCTACATCTATATACATAAATATATTATATATTTTTTTAAAAAAAAGAGACCTATATAGGTCTGTGCACGTTTCCATTGTCTGTGAGACCTCACTATCTTATCTTTAACAATACAGACGTTACTTCAAAAAAAGAAGATAGGTTGATAGGCTAAGTTGACTTATGCTGCCGTACCGTGTGGTTGCATTTCCCCCCTCCTCTCTCTCGGTGCAATTTTCTGCGATTTCCATAGATCAGGTTTAAATATAGCTTTTATATATTATTATTATTATATAAGTATATATAAAAGCTATAATATGGGATGCGCCCAGATGAGTCACTGGCTTTGGTTACGTCTTGAGACGGGGCAGAATCTGGAGAGGCTGATCAAGCCAATTCTGGATCGGCGGAGTTTGCCACAGTTCGTGCATTTATATTCATCTGTCCTAAGCTAGGGCTAGCTGACAGGGCAGCTTTCTTTTAATTTCTCTTGGCCGATGCAGCATCTTTTCTTTTGCATTCAGCAAAGTTCGTACCAGCACGTCCAGACTGTCTCCATGCTGTCCGGTCTTGGACTATCTCCTCCCCCCGTGACTCTCATGTCTCGTTTGCAAACATCTGTAAGTTAGTCTTGGGTCTGGCTCCCTCTGCTAGCTCAGCGTATAGGATGTCTTTAGAGATTCTTCCATCTGGCATGCGAGTGACATGACCGAGCCAGCGTAGTCTTCTCTGTTGAAGGAGAGCAAAGATGTTGTGCATGTTGGCCCGTGTTAAAACTTCCTGGTTGGTGACACGACCCCTCCAGGAGATGCACACATTGCGCAGTATGCGTCGCAGGCAGCGTAGGTGGAAGCTATTTAATCTGTGTTCTTGACGCTTGTAAGTTGCCCAGCTCTCACTGCCATAGAGAAGTGTGCTCAGAACGCAGGCATTGTAGACAAGAACTTTTGTTGCCGTGGTCAATTTGGTATTTTCCCACACACGCTTGGAGAGTTTTGCCATTACTGCAGAAGCCTTCCCTATTCTTCTTATTATATATATATATATAAAAGCTATATAGGTACACATCATATGGATGTTTATTGTATTTTCGATACAGTCGTTCACCCCCGGGTAGCAGTTTATCTTTGTTTTTGAGTGCTAGACGGGAATAGCAAATTTTGTCAGATGAATAGCAGTGCATATAGTCTCTTTGTTTTATTTTCTGATCCTATGGGCTGTCCATTGTTTCGGTTGCTGTTGCTTGTTTGTTTTCCCCCCGGGTCTGGTGGTGTAGGTGTAGCGCAGTCGCCTGTCAATTTATCAAGGTTAGCCTAATAATAAAGCTTGGGCATCAGTGAAAATCTAGATCTAGAAGCTCTAGGAATTCCACATTGTTAGTCGTTATGATTTGGATATTTACAGTATTATGCAAACCGGAAGTAATAGGATGTGAGAATGAAACTAGGAAAGGTTAAAGTTCAAGAGAACTAGAGTTTTGTACTACTACTACTAAAGTAGAATCTGGATTTTTATCTACATCTTCATACTTCATGATCTTTGGCCAGATATAGATTCTAGATATTTCTAGACGTCTAGATCTATGTAGTTTCGAAACAGATCTGCATGACTAGATGTAGATCTAGATTGATACTACATTTATTCAAACTCTAACGTTAATTAAAGTTTAAACAATGGCGTCTTCAATATCAATACCTCGGCGCATTCCACTTCTTTTGATTACGGATAATGTACTTCTTCCAGGGTCGTCAATGAGAATTCCCGTCAGGAGTCTTAAAAAGTAAATAAAATTAAATAGATTCTATCTAGATCTAACCTTGGTTAGGCCAATAATAGAATATGCATCCTCCGTTTGGGACCCCTCAACTCAAGAAAACATTAAGAAACTGCAACAGACACAAAATAATAAAAAATAGAGAGTGAGATTCATAACAAACGAATATTCACCTTTGACTAGACTAGAGTAACACCTTTAGTAAAATCACTAAATTTAGAAAGCCTTCAGGACAGAAGACTCAAAAGTAAAGTAGCAATTATACATAAAACACTGAACCATAATCTTCAAATACAAAAACAAAATTTAATAAAATACTCTGAAAGACACAAAGATAAAGGCACATTCCTCGTCCCAAATGCTAGGACAAATTTGTACAAATACTCCTTCTTCCCTAGTGCTATTAGGGCATGGAATGGGTTGCCTGAGCTAGCCAGGAAAACCAGTGACTTGGCAGAATTTAGGTCATTGGTTAATATGCATGACTAATTGCATGACACGTAGGACGTAATCATCTTCTTTTTTGAAGTAACGTCTGTATTATATAAGATAAGATAGTAGATCTAGTACTACTAGATCTAGTCTAGATCTAATGAAGTTTGAGATTTAATAGACTGCAGTAATGTATAGTCTAGAACACATCTGTTTAGAATTAAAATTCAAGATGTTCTATACTTAAATATACATATACTACTCTATGTCTATTTCTAACATTATTTTGTTTGATTTCATATAAGGGAAATCATTTGTACATCATTAATATAGTTTCAAGGGCAGAGTTCTCACCCTTTAGATAAGCTTTGTTTGTTTGTTTTTTTAAAGCATTTTTTACATTTTGCTTGTTTAATGTTTTTATTTCACATGGACTCTAAATATTTTTCAGCATGAATATGGTGAAGAGTCGTTTGCTTGGACAGAGTACCTTAAAAAGCACGATTATTGGAGTTGTTCCCAAGACCAGTGGCTCTGATGATGTTGTAAGTAGGTCTACTACTCTGTTCAAATATTGGTCCTATTCATTCTTGAACAAACACCCAAAAAATCTCTATATTTTCAATAAAGAACATAGCAAACTTATAAATAATTTTCCAGACAAATTTATTTTAAGCTGGATTTACACCCATAAATTGTAACAGAATTTAGGACATTGAATTACAGTATTTAGCACACAAAACTAAATTGCAAAAAAAAAAAAAATAATATACATTTTTTTCAGGATGAAGACCTTTCAAGTCTACACCCAATAGGAACTGCAGCAGTTGTCGTTCAAATAACTGGAACCAACTGGCCCAGACCAGCCTATACTTTGCTCGTGACAGGACTTTGCCGTTTTAGAGTGGAGTCACTTTTGCAAGAAACTCCATATCCAGTTGCTAGTGTCAAACAGCTTGACAAGTTATCTGATTCTGATAATGGTAGGACTGCTTTGATACATAGTTTGGACACTAGGTTTTTGTTTTTATTGTCTGTAGCAGTGTACTGTTTTCTTACATTTTGTTTTAAGTCAATCTTTTAATATTACGATATGAACTATTTACAAAGTTCTTTGCTTCACTAATAAGACTAAAATGTTTGTTTGTAAAATGTTTTGCTTGTTTCGGATGTTCCTTTAGAGTTGAAGATAAATTACTTTCTAGTCCAAACCTCCCGCAGGACCTTAGGGGATGGGAACGGGCAGGGTTTGAACTTGTGACCATCGATAAGTCCGAACGACAGTCCAGAGCGTAAACCTCATGACCAGGTAGCCAGACTAATTTTGACTCACATTGCAATTTATTAACTTTGAATATCATTTTTAGATTTGAAAAGTAAATATCCAAATCACAAATCTTTACTTTTCCTGGTAACTGAAATAACTGCCTGGTCCACAATTGTAGACATGACTTGCTTTTAGCTTTACAGAGTTTTGTTAATATAATCATTATCGGTATACTGTATTAATATTGCTGCTTTTTAAAAAATAAGATTTATTTGAAAGAAAAAATGTGTCAACTCTTACTAAATAAAGAATCACCCTTTGTGTCAGGATTTTGTGATTTTACCATCACAAAAGAGATACAAGACACCGATTGCAAAGACAAACAGACACAAACACTCTTTTGTCCCCCTGGCAATCAAATCATTAAATAAGAACAATCTGGTATAAACTTTATCACATGTAAATTATGAGTGAGTCTGGTGTGAATGTACACTTTGGTTTCTTATAGTTATAATGTGTTTTGTTTGGTGTAATGCACAAATTGTAAGACAAATTTCCTTACGGATAATAAAGATTATTATTATTATTATTATTATTATTATGTTAGAAATGAACGAGTAGTCATTCTCTGGCGCTGCCAGGGTCGAGTTTCGCTAAAGAGAAACAAAATTCATCGTAGTCCCTTTAACAGTTTCCACTGAGGAATTTTCTGGTGATGTGGCAGGTCTGCAGCAGTACCGCCCTCTGACAGGCAACGAGGATGTTCCTAGGAATGTTAAGGGCCTTGAAGGTGTCTGTGAGGTCAGTTGTTATTACCCCCTCGGTTGATATAATTAAGTGGGATGTACTCTGTGTTGCATGATCATGGGGTAGGTGCACTGGACTGTTGTTCAGATGGTCCCCGGTTTGTTCCATGTCTGCTGCCATCCCCCCATTGTCCTGCGGGAGGTTTCTACCAGGATGAAATTATCTTCAAATCTGAAAGAACGCCCAAAACATGTAAAACATTTTACAAACAGATAGATATATATTTAATTTTTTTTTTTTTTCAAGAAGAAATCCAGTCCAGTGAAGAACTTGGCACTCTGGCAGAAAACTTCAGAGAACATGCTGCAGAGTTAGTGGACATGTTAGACACTTCACTTCCTGTAGTGGCAAAGTTAAAGGTTAGGCTTTAATGTAATTATTAAATTAAGCATTGGTCATGAGGGGCTCATCAGCCTTGGCTGGCTACCTACATAGGAGAAGGAAAATTATAAATACAAATCCTTGCTGTCATGTGGCTATAACCAATCATGGGAAAGGCTTCGGGAGTCAACCCTGAGGAAAAATTAGGAACCAGTGAGTCTTAGGCAGCTTGCAGAACACAGAGCTATCTAGTGCTACTCTCTGGCGGATCTTGAGACACCTCTGATACCAAATTGTATCTGCTCCTTCCATTCCTTTGGACACACAGATGTACGGAGAGCTGCTATTTGAATGACATTATTCTGACCATAGCCCAGGCTTTCTTCACATTTCTATGAGATGATCCATAGTCACTCCACAAGTAAAGGAGGCCATAAAAAATTTGTTGCATGTTTAGAGTAGAGTTGAGTAGAGTTAGTTGGTTTGTGTGTGTACGTGTGTGTGTGGTAAAGTTAACATTTATAAACTTTTTTGCAGCAAATTTAAGTTATCTACTTGACTATTAATATTCAGGGATGATATAATAATGTAACTCCAGTGACAGACTAATAGGGTTAATGTGTGTGTGACCTTCTGACATACGAGACTAAGGCGAATCACACAGGTCAGCGGCTGTCAATAGACAAGGGACAGTACTGCTAGTACACGCAAATATGACCTGTGTTATGGTCATGTGATCGAAAGCCTTCATGAACGAGAGACAATTGGTAGGAAAGGACTGTTGAGTCCAGGACAGCAAGGGAGTAAAGAATGTGCAGTAGAATGCGAGTCCTCGAAAATGTAGCTGTACGAGTCCAGGAGTAGAAAGAAACCCTTGTAGGGTTTAGTTAGGCAGTTCTATTGTGCTAAAACATTTGAAATTAGTGTAGCCAATTGTGTTGACTTGGCTGTTGATGTATTTATAATTAAACCACAACATTGTTATTTGAAACTCTTGTTGTCTAATTCTATTGTGTTAGATCTGCCGTGTGTTTAGCAGTGTTTACAGAAGGCCTGATAGAAAAGATCATAATAAATAACAGTCAAGAATGGTCTTAGACTTTTCTCAAACTTAATCTCAAGTTTATCTAAATTTCAGACTAGTTTAGTATTCAATATAAATAGATCCCTGTGTGTATAGAACTGTTATACTTAATCAATGTTATCTGTCTGTAGAAAATGTTGGACTCAGTACCCAGCCAGCACCTGCCAGACATCTGCTCCACCATTGTCAAAGCTTCATTTTCAGAAAAGATTGAAGTCTTGGATGCTGTGGATCTAGTGGAAAGATTTAAGAAAGCGCTGCCTCTATTAATTAGACAAATTGAGGTATTTTCTTTCATTCTCAGAGTATCTTATCATATAAATTAGGCTATCTTATAGATTAGGCATTCTTATAAATTAGGCTTTGTGTTTTATATGGTCTTTATTTATTAGTACTACTTACTAGTCTTTTGTCCTAGAATGTTAAAGTTAAAAGATTTGCTGACAGTGTTACTGTAGTTCACTTAACTTTCAGACATTCCTTCATAAATAAAGATAATCATGCCTTAGACTAAACCTCCTGTAGATTGACAAGGGATGAGTGGAGGCAGGGTTCGAACCAGAGACCATTGGGATGATACATTCAGCCATCCAACTTAATCCAGTTAAAATAGAACATTCATTTGTGATGATCTGTTCTAGTTTCTTTTGTTTTTTTTAACGCTTATATCCCAAACAGAGAATGCAATTGCTAGTATTGGTCTAGGGTTGAATAGCTTTTTGGTTTTATTTTCTTACTTGATTTGTAAAAAATTCATTCAATAAATCCCAATTTGTTAAATTTTGTTTATTATTTTATCATTATGGGAATTTTATGATAACTTCTTGCTTTTAGTTGAACTCTCTGGTTAACCAATAAATAGTTATATATATATATATTTTTTCTTTATTTATTTTTATTTAAGTTTTTTCACCGAAAAGACATGATCCAGTATATAATTCTTATTTCATCTAATTCTCTTTGTAAAATTTCAGATGTTTTTTTTTTTTAAATTGCTCTAGTTACTATAAGGTTTTATGCTAATCATCAAACTCTTGTTTCAGAATGTTGTTCTTGGTTGGCAATTAATTATTGATTTGTTTAGAAACATTGAAGCTATAAAATATCATATCACATGCATATTTTCTGAAATATTAGAAACAATTATTTTTTAAGTTTTAAGTTGTTGTTTTTTTTGTTTATAAATTTATATAAAAAAAATTTGCAACTTGTTGCATCACTAGGGGTTAAAACTTCTCAAGAAAGCCAGAAAAGAAGGAAATGTTGAGATAGTAACCAGGAAAGAAATGAGCCGTCCTCTAAATATTAGAGGAATGTTTCGTAAACAAGATGCTGACATTGATGATGAGGACAGGGACGATGATATTGATGACAACAGTGACCTAGAAGCCAAAATTAAGTAAGGCTTTTTCTAATAATAATAATAATAATAATCTTTATTATCCGTAAGGAAATTTGTCTTACAATTTGTGCATTACACCAAACAAAAAACATTATAACTATAAGAAACCAAAGTGTACATTCACACCAGACTCACTCATAATTTACATGTGACAAAGTTTATACCAGATTGTTCTTATTTAATGATTTGATTGCCAGGGGAACAAAAGAGTGTTTGTGTCTGTTTGTCTTTGCTATCGGTGTCTTGTATCTCTTTTGTGATGGTAAAATCACAAAATCCTGACACAAAGGGTGATTCTTTATTTCGAGGATCTTGTTAGCTTTTTTATAGATGTTTGTCTCAAACAACTGCCCAAATGGGGTTTGTTTTTTGCCAATGATTTTGCCAGCAGCATTTAGGATTCTATTAAGTTTATTTTTATTTTTAATGCTCAGATTGCCATACCAGGCAATTCTATTGTGGGATTTTATTTTTAGATTTAAAAATGAAATCTCAATTTAGCCTGAAACAATTTAGCCAATTTGTTCAGTTATTCCTTTTCTCTACACTGTAGCTAATATTATTCCCAATGCTTTTCTTTCATCAGGGGTGCTAATATGCCAGAACAGGCTTTGAAGTCAGCTCAAAAAGAGTTCAGGAGACTGAAGAAGATGCCTGCACACATGCCCGAACATGCTATGATAAGGTCAACACATTTTAAGTCTTATGTTCATTGCCACTGTAACGTTCATTTAGCTATTTTTAGCTTCTTTTTCCAACCCTATCACTTAAACGAAACATACAAAAAAAAATGTCTTTGTTCAAATCACAAACTTTGACTTGGTCGTCAGCTAACTTGTAAAAATAATATTTCTAAAATGATAATGCCATTGCTAAAAGTAAAAATGAAACATGTTTACTTTGTAGTAATTAAGTTTGCATAATCAACAACTACCCAACATTTATACAATAATAGACGTGAAATTGATAAAACTTTTGTTTTTCTTCTGTGTAGAAATTATCTGGAACTGATGACCGAACTGCCATGGTCTAGGGGAACAAAGGACACGCTAGACATTGTTCAAGCCAAGTAAGACCAATGCATTTCAACCTTTTATTTTGTCTTGTTTTCTTTAAGCTTATCTTATTATTACCCTTGACTTGATTTACTCGTCAACAAAAGTAAATCAAAAGAATTGATAAGATGCAATGAAAAGTTGTTTGTGTTTTTTTTCTGGTAGCAAATTTTTAACAGCTACTTCAGGCCCTTGAAACTTTATGTTCTACAAGATTGGTGATTCAGAACTTAAGTCATTGATTAACTTGCATGACTAGATTGACACATGAAATGAGTAGGACGTTATTATCTTTTTTTTTTAAGTAACGTCTGCAGTATATAAGATTACTAGGTTTAATTTTATAAGATTGCTGGGTTTAATTTGTAATGTTTCTTTTGCTTACTTGCTTATCACACAGCCACTCGATAAAGAAACTCCACCTCATTGTTTAGCAATTTATTTCTAGAAGATTAGTGGGTCTAAGAGAAAGTGTTCTAGAAGATTAGTGGGTCTAAGAGAAAGTGTTCTAGAAGATTAGTGGGTCTAAGAGAAAGTGTTCTAGAAGATTAGTGGGTCTAAGAGAAAGTGTTCTAGAAGATTAGTGGTTCTACGAGAAAGTGTTCTAGAAGATTAGTGGGTATAAGAGTAAATATTTTAGATTACAGGGTATATGAATAAATATTCTAGAAAATTAGTTTGCATAACAGTAAATATTCTAGAAAATTAGTGGGTATAGGAGTATCTATTCTAAAACATTACTGGACATAAGAGTATATGTTACACAATATTGCTGGGTATAAGATGGGCAAGAGTGTCATGTTGCAAGTCCATGAATATGTAGAGTCTAGACCTAGAGTCATGTAGAGTCTAGAGTAAGAAGAAAAGTTACTACTGAGAAACATTTGGCATAAAATGGTTAAAATACACAGTTAAACATAATTCATTGGCAAAAGCAAGTCCAATGACCTTGATGATCCTGATTTTAAGAATCTGTTTAACTTTGTTTTTCCCCAAAGGAAAGTTTGAAGCTTGTAATTCAGAACTCTCTATAAAGTGTATTGTGTAAAGACTAAAGCTTTCTTGTAAATCCTGACATTATAGTGTTTGTTATTTTCTATTTATTCTGGAAGTGTTTCTCTACTGATGTACTATGTATGTGTTTGTTACAGAAAAGATTTAGATGCAGACCACTACGGACTTGACAAACTCAAGAAAAGAGTCATTGAATATCTGGCTGTTCGTCAACTCAAGAACTCCCTCAAAGGTCCTATTCTGTGTTTCGTTGGACCCCCAGGTGTTGGTAAGACAAGCGTGGGAAGATCCCTGGCCAACACATTGGGACGTGAGTTTCATAGGTAGATATTTCAATCTGCTTTGACAACTAGTTAGAAATTCTGAAAGCCTATTTTGTTTTTTTATGCTGTTGTATGTAATCCTTGAGTACTATCATAGAGAAGCAACTTTTTTTTTCTTTGCCTGTTTCTGAATGAAATTCAAACAACTAAATTTTACATTGAAAACCTGGGGGATGTGCATTAATATCCTGTCAAAGTACATTTTCAGACTTTACAATCTTAAAGGCAAATGGCTGACAGTTAACGAGAGTGTCATGTGAGTAACACAACAACCAGCTGCCTTAATGTCCCCAGCTAATATCAGGTGCCCGTTAGGTTTGGATGATGGACTCATGGACATCCTAAAAATCAAAATTCAAGTCTTCGCAAATATTTGAACCTGTCTCGGAAGCTTAATGCTTTACCACTCAGCTATCATGCCCATAATATTCCATTAACACAAACTTATTTGCAAACACTATTTTTTACTTTCAAATTTGATGCATCATTTTCATAATTAAACATGTTACGGACTCTTACATTAAGTCAATGTCAGTTATGTGTTATTACATTATTTTGAAAAGATATTTTTTTCTTTTGAATACTCTGGCTTCTAGAATTTCTCTTGGGGGTGTGTGTGACCAATCAGATATCAGAGGACACAGAAGGACATACATAGGCTCCATGCCAGGTAGAATCATACAAGGACTTCGTATTGCTAACACCAATAACCCAGTCTTCCTTCTTGATGAGATAGATAAACTGGTGAGATTCATCTAAGTTTATTCAAAGTTGTTTTTTTTTTACTTTGTATTCTAATGTAACGTTTGGTTTCTTTTTATTTATTGACTCTTAAATTTCTAGTTGAATTTATTTCTCCTGTCTGAAAATGATTATTTCTTTTAGTATTTAAACCTCATTTTAAGGTGTCTCTTACATTCTTTATGGATTTCAACACTTAATCTAATCTCAATAAAACATGGCATGAATATTGACATATAAGAAACCCTGCCCTCCACCTTGAGGGTCCTATGTTTAAAAAAAACATTTAGATGTTTTGTATGTTTTTTTTAATTTAAATCTATCTGTGAGAATATTCAGGTCTAGTATTTATGTCATAAAATATCTTGTCGTCTGTAGAAAAAATAAAATACTCATCAATATTTATTAATTTTGGAACAAGTGTTCGTGACAGCTCCACAGATATATTGTTATAATGTCCAATTGCTGACCTGTAAGCCATTTTATAATCATTATAAATCCAACTAAAATAAGAAAATCTGTAGCACAATCACAGTTCATCAAACAGGCAAATAGCTTCAGTCATATTGGGCTGATTAGAATGTGCTCTGGTCACTATTTAATCTTTCATTTATTAAAAATTTTAATTTTAAAAATTATTTGTTTTAACTAATCAAATTAACTAATAAATATTATTTTTAATAAGATAATTTTTTTTTATTTAATGATTTTTAATGTATTGGCTAAATGTAGATGAGGCTCTGTATTCTACTAATATTATTTCAACTGGTTCATAGAGTCCTATTTTGTACAATAAAATTCTACCAGGTGTAGTTGTAATTTCAACAACTTTTTCTTAGGTTCAGTTTGACAAACAAATTTTAAAAAATGGAGAAAAAAAATACTGCTGTGTATAAATAAATAAACAAAAGAAAAATAAATAAATAATCAAAAACTTATCAGCTTCACATAAACACATTATCATATTTCTTGGTTTATTTTTAGTCTAAAGGTATCCATGGTGACCCAGCTGCAGCTTTGCTGGAAGTTTTGGACCCTGAACAGAATCACAGTTTTGTTGACCAGTATCCTTTAGTAGATGAACATAGTAGATGAAGCATGTTTGTGATTTAGGATGCCAGTGGTATTCCTAAGACACATTTCCTTTTTTTTTTCGTCTTTATTTTCATTGCTTTTGAAGATAAATTATAACTTTTAAGAATGGGCTTTAAAAGTGGGCTAGACTTAGACTAAGGTCCTCCTGCACCATTTGGCGCATAGTGAAACAAGATCTCCAAATAGAACGATCAATGGGGACTTCCACAGCCTCTTCCTAGCTGGCGTCCACACATTTTAGGTAGATGGCTTTTTTTTTATTTTCCGCTTTTCGGCATCCATGTTATGGTTGACTTTGGTAAACGTGTTTCTAAGGATACATCCCCATCCAGCGAATCTGGTACAACCTTCAGTCACCATTTCTTTTTAGGGGCGAGTGCGCATGCAGGAAAGAACTCTATTGGTAATAGGATCACAGTATGTTATTCCCAGGATCCTTCTCAGTCATTGTTTCTGAACCTTGTTTAGCCTCTTTTCAACCTTTTGTGGTTGACTTCCATGTCTTGCTAGCGAAGCTGGTCATTGGGACAATGATTGTGTCGAGGACGATCTTAACCTCCAAACTGATTTGTTTGCCCAGATTGGCCATAGTTTTTGGAAGGTAACTCCTGCTTTCCCTATCCTATATGCAATATCTTGATATGCATCTCTATCGCTTGGTACAGCGCAGCGCAGCGGCCACACCCCGGAAACGGCTTTGACTGGCCGGCTAAACCAGATAGAGGGTATCTGTCGTGTTCATGGCACTCAGTACACTGAGGTTCTGTCAAACCTAGCATGTGAAGTCTGGACTTGGCAGCCTGTGCGTAACGTCACAAAACTAGACTAATCGGACAGAATGGCAAGTACCAGCACAGTGCTGTGGAGTACTCAAGAGCAGGACAAGACACACAGAAAGTCTCTGGTCATCCACTGCACCCAAACTTGTCCCCGGACGTCTTGACCAAATCTTGCTTCCGGAAAAGGACGGGCTTTAGGGCGAGAGAGTGAGGTCAACGTGTTGCGCGAATCCTCCTCACTTTAATCCAAATTCCAGCGCAAGTCACTTGTCATCCCCCCCCCCCCAAACACAATGCTGCCTAAATGGATAAGCTGTTCTATTTAAGCTCCATATGTCCAATGATGACAGGGTTACCTGTAACCAATATGCATAGCTTTGGTTATAATATAAAGGTTTATCCAGAGGTTAATTTTTAGTGCACCTCTATCGAGGCTCTGTGTCATCCCATGTATATTTAATTGTATTCCTAAGTAATGCTATATTGTCTACAAAGCCAAGGTCCATCTGTTAGTTTGGTTCATGATATGGGTTGATGAAATAATTTCTATATACTGGTGTAACACATGGTCTTTTGACCATATAATTTTTCAAGAATAATAATATGAAATATATCATTGAACTCTGAACTTTTAGACTTAACTTGAATATTTATCTGAATGTTCCATTCGACTTGTCACAAATATTGTTCATAGCAACAGCCAATAATATGGCAACTATTCCACCAGCACTTCTAGATAGAATGGAGCTCATTCAGGTAAAGTTTAAATATAAAGCTTCAGTTTAAAACAAGTAGATTGAAAGATTTTTGTTATTTTTTGAGTAATTGTAAGCCTATTGCTCCACTATTTCAGATTCCAGGCTACACATTAGAAGAAAAATTGCACATTGCAGACCGCCATTTGATTCCTAAACAGTTTAAAGAGCATGGGCTTAGCAATGAACATCTGCAGATACCCAGTGATACTATCAAATTAATTAGTCAGTTCTTTTCCTTCATTTAATTTATTGTCTTAATTTTCAAATCCTTTGTCCGTCATTCACGTCTTTATTAAAAATTATGGAAATTCATTCCTGTGGTTACTTAAGGTCTCGTAATTACTTTTTACAATTTGATTCAATGATTAATTTAAAAAACTGAATGTTCTTTTTTTTTTTTTATTTTAGTCGCCAGCTACACGAGGGAAGCAGGTGTTAGAACATTGGAGCGAAGGATTGCTGCTGTGTGCCGAGCCGTTGCAGTGAAAGTTTTGAAGTCATCCAGTAGCAGAAATCTAAAAGCTGACACAGTAAAGAAAGATAAAGGCCAAGAGACCAACATAGAAACTGCTGGAGACTCATCTGCATTCAGCTATCCTCCAGAAATGCCAATAATCATCGATGAAGCTGCTGTAGAGGACATATTGGGAGTAGGTTGTTTTTTTTAGTCTTGTCAATGAAATAATAGTTACTAATGTTTCAAACGAAAAGCTCAAATTTTATGCTAATTTAAATAAGGATAACATTAGCTCTTTTTCTCCTAAGTGTTGCACTCATTGTCAATTTGACCCTTGTCATTTGTTTAGATCAACATTGATGCTTTAAAATTCAATTTCATTTTCTTTTTTTTTTCCCAAAATGTTCTCCAGATTTTCAATTTATGTGTTTTTTAACCTGTTATTTAATATATTTCATTATCAAATGAAAAAAAAAACACAACTTTTTATTCATTTCTGACCATAAAGTATTTATCAAAGTTTAATTATGACAAGGTAGTGCACTACAAATGAGCAAAGTGGGATGTGTGGCTGAGAGGCTTAAACTGTTTGGCTATCTAACAAGGGGGCTTGAGTTTGAATCCCGACTCAAGCAGAGTTGTCTTTGTTGTGTCTAAAAGCGACATAGAACCCTTCTATCAGATACACCCCCGCCCAAATCGGTCCACAAAAGAGATTGGACCATAGTGCACTGAGCATGCTGTAAGCATGAAAAATGTGCCTTTATAAAAGCTGTTTAAAAAAAAAAAGATCCAATTCGCCTTTAATTCATTATGGGTTTATAAATTGTTTCTATTATTGAATTTATAATATTTTATTCTATTTTGTTATAATTTATCTGCTACTTTATTCTATTAGCTCTTAATTTAGAAAAGAAAAATTTTGGCTAACAGGGCATCATAGTGCATTAAGAGTCAGAAAATAAAACGACAACATTTTCAGTGTGCTCATCAAAATGTTTATTTGTTGTCAGCCAATCATCTACCACCAAGAGATGTCTGAGAGACTGTCACAGCCAGGAGTTGCGATTGGTTTAGCTTGGACAGTCATGGGAGGAGAAATCATGTTTGTCGAAGCTACACGCATGGCTGGGGATGGCAAGATCACGTTAACAGGTCAGCTTGGGGAGGTTATGAAAGAATCAGCATCCCTGGCTCTGAACTGGGTCCGAGCCAATGTCAAAAAGGTTATTAATTTTAATTTGTTTATTTATAATGAAAATATCCTATAATGTAGCTAGTGCTAAACCAGTTTTATGCACCTTTTGACGCTATGTTGACATAGTTAAGCATCTTGCTGATTACTCGTATAGGAAGTAGTGTAACAAAGAGGCACTTATTCAAACAGAAACCCAGCTCAAATGACTTATTTATTAACTGTGCAACAAGTCACATGCTCTTTATAAACTCAAGTTTCTCCAGAGATAATTTGTACATTTTCCTTTCACTCACCACCTATATTATACTTAAAATCATTCACTTGCATCATAAACATTTAAATAAATTTTCTACCAAAACACAAATCAACTTCAGCTATTTTGAATATTTTCTGTCATGCAAAATGCTGTCAGTTGTCCGTAATGCTACTTGAAAATGTCATGTAATAAGTTTTTTTTTATGGTTAACAAAATTCTTTATAAGTTTTAAAAGAACACGGAGCTCAAAATGAAGTCAAGAGAGCCTCTATAACTAGAACTTTTTCATCTTAAACATAATAAAACTGAATTGTTTCAAAAAGTATTTAATTGAAATTTGTTTGAAACTTTCTCAAATATTATCAACTCTCACAGCTTCATTTGGATAGCTCCAAAGATTTGTTAAAAAACACTGACATACATATTCACTTCCCTGCTGGAGCTGTGGAAAAGGATGGTCCTTCGGCTGGTATCACTATTGCCACTGTACTGACATCATTGTTTGGTGATAGGTGTGTCAGGTCTGACACTGCTATGACTGGGGAAATTACTCTAAGAGGACTTGTACTTCCTGTAAGTACCATTCTGGTATTTGTTGGCAGTAGAATTGTTTTTGTGGTAGATTTTTAAATTGCTGAAACTGTCTTTTGCCTGTTATGTGGAAAAATTGTATGGAAAAAAAAAGCTAGCTAAAGTAAATCAAAACTATTAGATGAATATCTTGCTGCTATTATTTAGATAAATATTTATTCATTTCGTTTTTATTCTTAACTTTTTTCCTAAAATTCATCAGTTGTTTAAGTTTTAGTATCAACTAATATTAGTTAGTTGTGTTTAAATACAAATTTAGATTTTTTTTAACCAACTTGACATAATCAGTGGGAAGCGTGGTCGAGAGGCCAAGTGCGCTTGAACTTGGCTTGGCTTGGCTACCTAGAAGGGGGCTCGAGGTTCGACACCCGACTCGGGCAGAGTTGTGTTTACTGAGCGCCTAAAGGCAGCACAGAAAACCAACTCCTAGATACCCCCTCCCCCCACTGGTCCACAAATGAGATTGGACCAAAAGCGCTCTGAGCATGCTATAAGTATGAAAGTAGCGCTTTATAAAAGCTATAATAATAATAATGATTGTCACTTTCAGTTTTTGTTAATTTTGAAATCCTAACTACGTGTGTTCTCTTAGGTTGGTGGCATCAAAGAAAAAGTCTTGGCAGCTCACAGGGCTGGAATTCAGAGAGTCATTTTACCTCAAAAAAACATGAAAGATTTGCATGAAATTCCTGATCATATTAAGGTAAAGATGGTCTCATTAGTTTAATAATTTGAAACAAATCAACAATACTCAATATTTAGCAAAGCACTTTTGATGTTTGATACCATTGCAACTCTTCCCTTTCAAATTTAATTTTGTTAGTTTACTCCAAGTTTTAAAGAACTTTTTCATAAGATATTTTTATTTCCCACTCGTTTTTTTGGCTGCCCCATAAGGAAAGAAGTAACTATTTGGCTTAGCAGACTCTTTTTGTCATGTTGAGATTTAAAAAATCAAATGTGCCATTGATTATTCATTTTACCATTGCTTCTAGCATACTCCATCTAGGTGCAAAGCAACTTTTGATTTTTTTAAAACATCCTTTTTATGTGTAAATTCAGTGTGCAAAACATTTTTTCATACAACCATTTATTAGGGTATGTCTTCAGTTCTGAAGATTGAACATGAGTGTTGTATTTCACCTTTTGTGACCTGCGTATTTTGTAAGTTCTGATGCAGACCAAGCTGGTGTCTGCAGGGTGTCTATTTAAGTTTTCTTTTGGTGTCTGTGCCTGCCTTCATCAAGAAACCTTGGTCTCAAATGTGTATTCTGTGATATACGCAAGAGCTCTTCAGCTGTCACTTTAACTCTTTCTCTCCTAACCGACGATACCATTGTTGATTTGACCTCATTAAATTAATGTTTGATTTTATAAACTTTACTTTAGTCTTATTTAAAAAGTGCATGCAGTCAGTCCCCTTTAATTCTATACCAACTAAAACATTTTCTGATAACTAACGAAAAGGTTTTTAGAGGTCAATTAAAAAAGAGTAGTGAAATACTACTCAGCAATAGGAAGAATTCCGTTGAAACGTGGAAAATAATGACGGAGAGAAAGAGTTAATAGGCCAAATTCTGCCTTCCTCTATGCCAGGGTAAAAGGGCACCTGATTGAATCTTATTTAATATTTTATTCATAAAAAGTACAGGTTACAAATCTTGTTAATAAAACCTGATCAGACTATTTGAAATACTATTTAGATCATTTGTCGGGACTGAGTCAGACTACTTTCAATATAATGAGAGTTCACTGTGACAACACATTACATTTAATCTTGTATATTTTGTTTTTCCAGAAAGAAATGAATTATATATTTGTGAAGACTTTGGAGGATGTTTTGAATGCAGCTTTTGAGGATGGTTATCCTGGCCTCAACAAAATGACAACATTGCCAGCCAAGTTGTGAAAGTTTGAAAAGATTCTGCAACATTCGTTTCCAAATTTTATTTCCTGAACTGCAATGAATATTTAAATGTGTTACTGACAATATGTTATTTATTTTAGTCAGAAAATATTTGCATTATGTGAGCCACTTGTTGTTTCAATCTCTCTTGAGTAAAAATTGGAAATTGGTTTTTGTGATAATTAAATGTGGCCATAAAATTTAAATAGTTTTCTCATCCATTGCATTGCTGAAGTATCTAGACTTGTTAATAAAATTGTCTACAATCCCGAACTTTTTTTTTTCCCCCACTAACCTCTATTTCATCATTGTATTTATTGAGGGATTGGAGAATTGTTACTGCCAACTTACAGAATTTTTTATTTTTTTTTATGTTTGTTTATGTAGATCTAGATTGAATTACCTTGACCAAATTTTAAAATACTATTGAGCTCATGCAGCGGTTCAAATGTTGACATAATCTGACCAGACTTGCATTATTCGATAGGGCACTTTGTATTATGAAGCAAGGAATTCATGGCACAGAGACTGTGATTTTTTATACTTTGTATGTTCTGTCTGTCATGAATAAAATAAGTCAAGACTGTTTTCTTTAGCGATCCCATTTAATGCCATTAAAGATTACATCACACTTTACTTGTACAGATAACAAAGAATGTCAATAAACTTGTATTTTCAGTGTGCAATAGTCATTAGCTTTTCTTAATATGTACACAAGTTCCCCTAAACAAATGATGACATCTTACATTCAAGTAGAGATCTTGTCACTCATTCCTCTATTTCAGATATCCAATGTTTCAGTTCACAATACTAACAATGTATCTTACTGTTTTACATTCATTGAGCCAAATACAATGTGCACATCAAGACAGATGGCTGGATCTGTGTACCAAATCAGAATGCATTCACTCAACACATTGTTTCCTACAGAATATCTGTTTGCTTCTCTCAATGTAGAGGCTGCATAACAGTTTCAGATAGAATAAAAGGTTCTTGTTACAAATGTAAAATGACTACAGTTTAGGCATAGAAAAGATTAAAAAAATAAAATTTTAATGAGCTAACAGAATTAACTTAGTGTGCAGACTTTGGCCAAAGACAGAATTTTGGATGTCTTTATTGTTAAGATGCCATAGTTTGTGTAAATAATATAGGTTGTTATAATTTAAATAAATAATATAGGTTGTTATAATTTTAGTAAAAAGATAACTTTTTTTAAAACTAAACAAGCAATTATTTAGCTCATTTCTTTCTTTATTATTATTATTATTATAGCTTTTATATAGCGCTACTTTCATGCTTATAGCATGCTCAGAGCGCTTTTTGGTCCAATCTCAATTGTGAACCGGTGGGGGGTATCTAGGAGTTGGTTTTCCATGCTGCCTTTAGGCGCTCAGTAAACACAACTCTGCCCGAGTCGGGTGTCGAACCTCGAGTCCCATTCTAGGTAGCCAAGCCAAGTTCAAGCGCACTTGGCCTCTCGACCACGCTTCCCACCTAAAGCAAATATATATTTAAAAATAATGCAAGATTAATCCAAATTGAAATCAAACTACTTTTTTTTTACATTAAGCTCACTAACTTCTACACATTATCTTCCTTAAGCAATCTGTTAAAGTGATTGCACTCAAGTAAAGTGACCATCTGGCTTTCATGTTTAAGAAATGTCTATTGCAATAAGTAACATCCAGATGTAAATCTAAATCAACAACTAGAAGATTGAATAGATTATTTAAAGTAATGATACTCCCACCAATAAAAGAAGAACAGTACCTGCAAGAGCTCTTGCAGCCTTTTATCTCTGCTGGTGTAGGAACCAACAATTTATCAGGTTTAACAAATCTGAGTTAAGTTTATGTTCAAATCTGTTGAATGCATTGAGCTATCATTTCAGTGCCTGCCTGGAGATGCTAGTTGGTAAATTGCAGTAAGTAAATGCAATCCAAACTAAATAGGATGTGAATAGGTAAGTAACTTTTAAGAGGACTTCAATAAATGTGAATGGTTATGAAGCAGTGGTTAATATTACCTCTGACCCACTCTGTGATTCAGTCCATGTCCAACCCAATGTTGGATAAAATTGATTCTAGTCTTTAAAGTCAGTTGTGGGGGAGAGAAGTGCAGTATCAACAAAGTCTATATATTATCAAACTGTTTACACAAAATACTGATTCCCTTCCTGGTTGATAGACCTCATTTCTATAATCCAGTTGATCACATGGATGAAGAATATTAGTGACAAATCAGTCAGACTTTAGTTTACAAGGAATCCGTTCATAAGTTGTACAAACTTTGCACAGATGCAGTAGTGCATATTGCCGCAAATCTATCAGGCTCTCTGAAAACAACTTGACAACACAAGCTCTAAAATAACATGATACTTTAATAACTAATAAATCAACAGCCAATACTGTACAATAGGAAACACACTGACTGTACAAAATGTACAAATACTTCACTACAGATCACCCTACAGCCATACTAAACTCTACTGGTCTCTCTCTTACTGCTTCACTCTGGACTCACAAAACCGTTCCGTTCATCAAGACTGAACTCGAGACTGAATCACTTTGATTTTGACACTCTTTTTCTGTGTCACTAACAGGGTTATAACAATATGACAGATCATTCTAATAATAATAAGGCTTGCATTTCAGTGCAGCTAGACACTTTTCTTAGCAATGCAAAATAGATCTAATTCTCTTGTAATAAGTAGTTTCTGTTTCATTTCATAGAAAGATTGATCAAGTAACTTCTGTTATGTCTTCTTGCTCCCATATTCTCTTCAGGAGCGAAGAAATCTGCTAGTCAATGCAGAGAAAACTGCTGGTTAATGCAGAGAAAACTGCTGGTCAATGCAGAGAAATCTGATGGTCAATGCAGAGAAAATGACTGGCCAATTCAGAGAAAACTGCTGGTCAATGCTAAGTTCCCAAAAGTGTTATGCTTCCTTAGTTTTCTGTTAATGCTAATGACCAGCTTGTCATTGACTTGTTTTCAGTCAAAACATTAAAACTTTATTTCAGTTTTCATTTACAAACATTTTAATTTATTCAAACAAGAAATTTTTTTTAATGTTTCAGAGAAACATGGTAACAAAAAAGATTTTTTTAAAAATTGAATTCTTAATTTGATTGAAATGCTCATAACAAATGCAACTTTACATTATTAATAGGGAAAAAAAAGGAGGGTTTTTTTTGGCTGTTTTATTTTAGTGTCCAGAAATTTAACAATAAGAAATCTTCTTAAGCTAAAACACATTTTGTTTTATCAATCATGAGTCTAGTCCATAAACACCTGCACTTAAAGTATGGAACCAAAACCTTCAATTTTTATCTAAATTACTGCTACTGGAGGACTTGGTCTTTCTTCCTGGTAAAAAATTACTTTTTCCTAGACAAAGAAGAGAAAACACTCTTTAGTTACATGTATACAGGCAAGTGAGCTATTTAGTTATTTATTTGAAGCATTGTCTAGTCTAGGGATAAACAATCATAAGTTAATCTATTTCTGCCTTACCAGTTGGTTGTGTTATTTTAGAAGTCAGCCAGACGAATGGATCCACCAGAGACTTTCTATTGGTGACTGTAACTTCCCACAAACGCACTATTGAAAGAGAATGTTAAAAGATTAGTCTGTGGTTATCCTTTTGTTAGTGACCTGTTTTAGTAACCCTAACCCTTTTTATGTGTGTTCTTAACCATGCATGTCCTCCCTACCCTCCGACCCTGCTACCTGGGAGACAGAAGTACATGATAGAGCATGGCGACACCGTGCTTTGAGAACTGGAGTAAAAATTGCAGAAGAAAAGCGGCGACAACAAAAAAAAATCGAGGAGGATGACCCAAACTACATCTGGAATAATCTGCCCAGCGTGCACACAGACCTTACCAGCCACATGAGGCACTGTACCGTTTGATCGTCTTAAGAGCTGAGCCGAAAGCTCTTCGAGCTCTAAGTTTGAAAAAAAACCTGCTTGAGCGTCAAACAGTAAAAAAAAAAACCTGTCCGAACTACCGTCCTCTGGGAGAGACCCAAGTCAATGCCTATGTAAAGCATTGCTGTCCACATGAGGCATAAAACTGCAGTGCAAATCTATCAGCCCCATGGATGACAAAAGTGATCATCATCGCATCACAATGGAAGAACTAAATTAAATGTAATGTGTTCTGCGAACAATGCCTATAATATATAATAATGTTAAAAACCTGAATTCTCTCTTATCAAAGCAATAATTTTAAAGTATTTCTTTGTATTATGTATTACTATGATTTAATGATTATGTCCAACTCATCTGTATAAAGATCTAAGTAGGTCTATATCCAACTCATCTGTATAAAGATCAAAATTGATCTAAGTCCAACTCATCTGTATTAAGAATCTAAGTAGGTCTAGCTTGTAATCAGGATAATGCTGAGAATTATATAAAAAAAAAATTCCCACTTACTTTTCTCTTTACTAGACCATGCCATGGCTGTCTCAAATTGAACTTGTCTTCTGTCATTCAGTTCACTTTTATTGCCAATGACTATCACATGACCCTGTGTTAGACAGTTCACAAAGTTTTGTGTAGGCCATTTGCAGCTAACAAAACTAGTTACAGAGAAACACACTTGACTATGTGTCAGTGTAAGATACACTTTATTAGACCATACTATGCAAACAGCATTAGTGTGAGAAATATAGCTTAATTATCTATATGTTATGCAAATAGTATAGGGGAAATCTTATGCGTAAAACAATCTTTTTTTTTGGTGAGCTAAAGAGTAGTCAGCGTAACAGATGTATCCCCCTAAAAACACTTTAAAAACAAGTTGAAGCACCAGCTTGCTTTAACATGGAAAAGGGCACCTGGCTGCTCCCAAACGAGACAGCTGGAGATCATCTTACTACTCTTACAAAGGCTGCAGGATACAAATTTGACACAAAAAGGAAATCTACTGCCAAAGACAGGTGTAAACGGTGAAAATAGAACTTAAACCGACCACTGGCAAACAATGGTTATTGTTGCGCTGGAAGTGACAAAATATTGAGATCACAGCTAGACCTTCGTAGCCACATGAAATACTGCACTCTTTCTTAATCATTAGTCTTGAAGACAAGCTTTATAGTATGTAAGCATATTGTCTGAAATATAATCAGTTTTAATTGTGTCCAATGCTAACTAACCCTAGATCTACAACTTACTTCTCTCTTGTCTTTATGTTTGTCAATTTCCTTCTTAAGTTTGTCCAGACGTTTAAAAGAATCAAAATTGGTTGCATCATAGACTAAAATAAAACCCTGAAAAGTTAAATAGAGAACATTTAGATATTACATCATAGCACTACTAGCAATACTTACAATATAATGTAGTAGTTTCTACCAATAATATTTGGTGAGTAAATATTACAGTAACAGATTTTGAAGTAGTTTAGAACTGTACGACCTCTTCTAATCATTAAGAAATTCTTCTATGTCAATATTTTCTGTAAAATGTCTTCAAGTCTTTGGGCACTTCTTGACATTCTACTCTCTCTCTGCATTTACGCACACATTTTTTTTGCTTCTGAGGTTTCTTAACTTTGGTCTGTTTGGTAGCTTCTGTTACTTCCTCCAAAGTTATTTCTCCTGTATTTATATCTTCTGTTTCAATGGCAGCTTTCTCTTATGGACTGTGATGATGGGCAATATTTTATTGGATTTTAGTCAATTTAGTTGTTATTAGTTTCTTTTTTTATGTTTCCTTCCTGTCAAATCCATTCACTTTTCTTCTACTTCCCATATTTTTGGTTACAATTGTCTCTGGCATATGATGCTTAGATATGATCAACAAACTGGACTTTAGTTTATTAATACAGGACTTCCTTTGCTAAGTTTACTTCTGACTCAAAAATGTCCTTGTGCCAATGTTAAAACTGTTAGAGACATCTTAGCAAATATTAAATTTAAACATACACATGGATAGTTTAGGATCTAACAATATTCTCTTTTGAAGAAACTTCTGTGATAAAAGATAAATTGTATAAGATCTAATAAATGTTGTATTGCTTTCATTAGTCTGGTTTTATTGGGTGTCAGATTTTATAAGAATGACCATTGCTTATGCCTTTAATTTCCACTCCTTATCTAGCCAAATATGGAGAAGCTCCAGACCTTTGTTAACAGATGCCTACGCCGGATATTAGGAATTAGGTGGCCAGAAAAGATAACTACTATCGATTTGTGGGAGAGAACTAGACAAAAGCCCATAGCCCAAGACATCACAAAACGAAAATGGAGCTGGATAGGACACACCTTGCGAAAACCAGCTTCCAATGTTGCAAGGCAGCCACTTGATTGGAACCCACAAGGAAAGAGGAAAGTGGGCAAACCCAAGCAAACCTGGAAGAGGTCAGTCATCAGTGAAGCTGAGGGTACTGGAATGACATGGGAGCAGATGAAGAAAGCTGCTCAGAACCGAGTTCGGTGGAGAGGTGTGGTTGCGGCCCTATGCTCCCCTGGGAGTGCACAGGATTAAGTCAACTGTGTGAAGGAATCAGATCTAGCCAGTTGTTCAGAATTCATATCACCATATTAGAAATTTTGTTTTCACTCATCTTTTCTATAACTCTCTTTCTATTAAAATAAGGTCACTTTTTACTACCTTACATCTCCTCATATGTGTAGGATGTAATCATCCTCTTTTTTTAAATAACGTCTGTATTATATAAGATAAGATGCCATGACAAAGCACAGGCAAGAAAAGAGCTGTTCTGAGTGAGACCACTGATGGAAGTGATGAATTAACTAATTATTTTCTTATTTTGATTTTTCTAAAGCACTAGGTTTTGTTGTTCTTCTAAATTGAATAAGTAATTACAAAATGTTAAAAGTATAACATCTGACAGAATAACTGGACTACTGCATGTTGAAGCTTTCTAATAATTGTTTCTGTTTATGACATTTACTTACATCTGGTAAAGTGAGGTAATGTTTCGGTATATCAGCTTCATTGCCATCCTACAAAAAAACAAGTTCATAGATTCAATGTAGGATTTCAATCATTGATAAGGCACTTTCAACCAAAAATGTTATTTGAAACAACTTTAAACATGTAAAATTAAAAATCTTTAAATCATCAAGATCTTTAAGCAAAACAGAAGGAAATGTGCTTAAAAGATAAAAGTATTCTAGGTTAAATTAAATTAACAACTATAAAAAGCATAGATAGCAAAGATCTCTTTGAAACAGTGGTCAATGGGTCAAAGTTCACCAGCTTCAGTGAAAATTATAAACATGAGCACTAGGCTTCCTGAAAAAAAAAAGGCTGGCTGCATTGAATTTACCCTGAACATATTTTATGTATTTATTAAAATTGGATTTAAGCATGTCCTGAAATTTAACATGAAAAATCCCAGGTAACAAAAAATTTGAAATTGAAACCTTTGGTTTGGCAGTCAAATGTTTAGAACTCAAGTTTCTGACACTATGGGAATGTAGAGAGTACGTTACAAAACTTACAGGCATTCCTAAGTCGAAAATCCTGACTTTCTCTTTAACTCCTCTGTCTGTTTCAATGACAGCTGTGTAGATATCTTCCATAGTTGGGTGTGTTGGCTGACAACAATTAAGTGCAACATTTATCAACTCTACAGTTATAGCCTGACAATTAACAAATTTTATCAAATTATGCAATTTATGGGATTTTGCGACCAATGTTGCAAGGCAGGCACTTGACTTGACTGGGTACCAGAATGACATGGGAGCAGATGAAGAAAGCTGCTCAGAACCGAGTTCGGTGGAGAGGTGTGGTTGCGGCCCTAGGCTCCCCTGGGAGTACACAGGATTAAGTCAGTAAGTCATGGGATTTTAAATTTGAGATTTTTAGGATGCTCCTGAGTCCACCCAACTCTAATAGGTACCTGAAATTAGTTGAGGAAAGTAAAGATGGTTGGTGACTAGGCTAGCCACATGACACCCTTATTAACCATCGGCCATATCATCATCATCTTACATTTGTTTTCCTCAAGGAACATAGGGCTTCAGTAAAAACATGTCGCTCTCCACAGTCTCTTGCTAGTTTTTTAATGGCTTCCCAGCTCTTTCCTGTCCTCTCGGCTTCATCTTGTATACAGTGTCGCCATGTTTTTTTTGGTTTTACTCTACGTCTTGTTCCCTGGGGTTCCACTCTAAGCCCTGTCTAGCTTTGTTGTTGGTATCTTTTCTAAGGGTGTGACCAATCCATCTCCACTTCCTCTCTAAGATCTGCACCTTTATATTTTTTCTGCCCACTTATCTCCCACAGTTTTTAAATAACTTAGAGTATATTGATCTATTTAGGACAGAAGAGTTTGATAAAATAAAGTAATTATAGTCCTTGCGATCTGTAGGTGTCACAGTCTCAGCTGACATTGCCTGATTTAATGTTCACATCATGTCAAGAGGTTAAAAGACACATGGAATTTCGGATGTAGAAAACAGGAAGTAGAATGAATAAAGTTGACTTTGAGTTCAGTCAAGTCAGTCAAGTGGTATCCTTTAGACCAGGCGGTCAAGTAGTATTTTGGTCCGGGATGGACAGTAGCGACTTAGAAAAGTTGAGTAATTATTTCAGTTAGATAGTAACTTTTGGGCAGTTGATGCCAGTGGTCTTTTTGAGACATGTATTTCTAGTAGTTAATCAGTATTATTCTGTACAGTGTTATCCGCTGAGATGCGGACGTGATTTGTAATCTACCCTGGAGAGTTTAATGTATTGGATATAATATTTGATACCGCTGTTATGCGGATAGGATCGTTCTTGACTTGTGTAACTAACAAGGAGTGCAGTATTATTATTATTGTTGTTAAATAAACTTTATATTTGTCTGCTGAAATGGACTTAAGTCAATTTGTGGTATCTATGTTTGTCACGTGTCAAGAGTACTCCAGGAAGCACGAATCCAGCATTCTACGCATTCGTGACACAGTAGAAGTGACCAGTCCCTCTATAGTCACACTATGTTAACGCCTCATCTCTAAACGTTGCATTTACAGTAGGGCAGATGATGTAAAGATCATCTGATACTATATCTGTCCTAATTAGATCTATATACTCTTAAGTTATTTAAAATTAACTGCTGGGCAAAATACTACAAACTTTATAAATAATTTTTAATATGATTCATGAAAAAAAACTTGAAATCTTACCGACTCTACAATGTGATTGCCATAAAGTAACTGTTCAAGAATTGCTGTCTTGCCAACACCAGAACATCCACACAGTAAAATTTTATTAGATTTCCCCATTATTGGAGTTGAAAGCAATTAGAGTAGTTAGACACAAAATCAAAATCTCTTGAACCAATAACTAGCCTGCTTTGACATAGTAACAAAAATTGCTTTCAAATAACTTGCTCTTTTCTGGCTATAGATGACACAACAGTTATGATAAAATGCTAGATTCTAGTAGGTTACTCTATTTTGTAATAATTATCTTTTTTTTTTTTTTTTGAAGGAATGTCCAAACCTAATATATATAAAAAAAAACAGATGACAAACTAGGACCATACTACTAGAAAAATCTGGATAGTAGATCTCAATTTAGATAATTATATTATAATTTATATATATAATAATTAGATAGACTATTATTCACTAAGACAAGACTACTAAGAGTTGTATAAGAGTACTAAGACTAGTCACTAAGGCTCGCCAAGAGTTGAAGATTAGTCCACTCTATAGATCTGATCTAGGACTACTACTAGAATTATACTGAGAATATAGATTTAATATAATTTATAGATCAAGTAAGTCTATTGAATACTATTGACAATAGTAGTATTGACAATTGATTCTAATCTAGAATCTAGGAGTAGGACTAGACAGACCTGAGACTAGAGTAGAGTGACTAGACTGTCACTAGACTCTTACTCTAGTTAGTGACACAGTTAGTAGTACCCTGCCCCTGGATTCGTTGACTTGTTAAGTTAAAATGGTTACTTAAATTTAAATTAGTAGACTATCTAAATGGAATTTAATCTAGACTTTACTATATCTAGTTTAGAATTAACTCTAGGCAATCTAGGTCCACTGTTCAATAGGTCTGTTGCAATAACAATAACAAACTCATAGACTATCTACAAACTATATTCCCAGGGGACATAATTCTCATTGACTCACTGATCTAGACAATAATATTTGCACCTGTTTAGGCTTTTTCCTTCTTATCTGCTTGTTGGTCGCGACCCCTATAATAGGCTTATACAGACTATTACAGACAGGGCCGGTCTTATAGGCCACTGCAACCTATGCGGCCAAAAGTGGGCCCCGCACTTTCATGTTTATTAATTAAGAAAATGGAACAGACACAAAATAGAGCAGTGAGATTCATAACAAACGAATAATCACATTTGACTAGAGTAATACCTTTAGTAAAATCACTAAATTTAGAAAGCCTTCAGGATAGAAGACTTAAAAGTAAAGTAGCAGTTATACATAAAACACTGAATCATAATCTTCAAATACAAAAACAAGATTTAATAAAGTTCTCAAAAAAGACACAAAGATAAAGGCACATTCCTCGTTCCATATGCTAGGACAAATTTGTACAAATGCTCTTTCTTCCCTAGCGCTATTAGATCATGGAATGGGTTGCCTGAGCCAGCCAGGAAAACCAGTGACTTGGCGGAATTTAAGTCATTGGTTAATATGCATGACTAAATACATGACGCGTACAGGACGTAATCATCTTCTTTTTTAATTTTAAGTAACGTCTGTATAATAGGCCTATAAGATAAGAAATAGATAATAACTGACTCTGTTAAGTCGTTGGTTTTCCTGGCTGATTCAGGCAAACCTTTCCATTCTCTTTAAGGGAATTTTCCATTTTTTAATTTTTTTTTAAAGCTATAATTTTCATTCAATGATATAGACTTCGCAGACAACTGAAGCAAAATCATTTCAAACTTTTTTTTATTGTCACAGCATAAGTAGCCTGTAGGTAGCCTTTTTTTTTTTATCTTATTGCCCATCAAACGGCGAGCGCGTGACGTAACGCAGCGATACGCCATTGCGGAAATAAAGCTAAGCATATTGCTTCTAAGGTGAAGATTTGTTTGTAAAAAAAAAAAAAAAAAAATGTTTTGCTTTACACGTTTCGGATGTTCCTTCAGATAATTATATCCTAGCCAAGACCTCCCGTAGGACGACGGGGGCTGGCAGCGGGCAGGGTTCGAACCTGGGACATCGAGACACCCGGCCGAACGATAGTGCAGAGCGCATACCACGCGCCGCATTACCAGATTTACGCAAGCCGTGACGTAATGGAAAAGCACATCCGTTTATAATTAGCTGTACGCTATTGTTACGGAGGATAATGTTTTCTTTATGGGACACCCCTATCTTCTGTTGTCACAGAGAAATAGAACAAAATACTGTAGACATTAATAATAGAAATTAATGAACGCAGAGACTTCGTGTTGATATAAGTAGGGCCTATACTATAGACATTGAAGACTATCATTTTATTACGTCACAAAAACATTCACAACAAACAATGACGCAATATAAACATATTAGCCACCCCACTCGAACAAAAGAACAGTAGGTAAGAAAAGACAATTTTGCGCCATTTGAATAGAAGTTCAACATTAACAGAATATATGAAGCCGAATAGACAGAAAAGTCGCTTTAAACCAGCAGTTCTCAACCTTTAAAGCTCGTCGACCCTTTTTACAAACCCCACTCTGCCGCGACCCCTTCCCCCACCCCGCACACACATAGAGCAATAGAAGAAAAGACACTACAATCCATAGTTTCGATAATCTTAGGCGACCCCTGGGGGTCGCGATCCACAAGTTGAGAACCCCTGCATTAAACCGTGACGATAAGGACACCGAGTATTTAAATGTAAAGCTGACTGAGTCAAAGAGAGAGAGAGAGAGAAGGAGAGAGGACTTGACTCTTCCGACAAATATCATATACAAATCAAAGCAGTCATTGGAGTTTCTTATTTGGTGGTTCTCAGAATTAGAATTGCCAGAGCTATAATATGAGACCATTGCTAAAGAACTACATATATTGCCAGTGCCAAATAGGCCTACATTGCTAATTAATTAGAGATGAGTTTGTTATGGGCCTACTTCTAGATTTCTTATCTTTTAAAATGCAGACGTTACTTCAAAAAAAGAAGATGATTACGTCCTACGCGTGTTCCTAGGTCAATCTAGTCATTCATGTTAACCAATGACTTAAATTCTGCCAAGTCATTGGTTTTCATCATAGACTATATATGTAATATATAGTCTATGGTTTTCATGGCTGGCTCATGCAACCCATTCCATGCTCTAATAGCACTATAGGGAAGAAGGAGCATTTGTATTAATTTGTCCTAGCATATGGAACGAGGAATGTGAATATACACATTTGTAAGATAAACAAATGTTGACTATTTTAAAAACGAGTTTCTCTTTTGCAAATCTCTTGAAACTACAACACTTGATGTATTTGATAAAGTTGGTTCATTTCTGGACAGTATTAAATCCCTTGAGAAAATATTTGTAGAGATTCATATTGCACCTTTACCTAGATGTTCTATTTTTAGATTTGACACAGGCCTTCTATAAAAATGAATGAAAACAGATCGATAGCTGGATCATGGCGGAATGCTCGCCATGACAACGGGTGTAAACACTGTTTGTAAACTCTGCTAAGACAAGAAATCCTGAATATATCTCAATATTTGTACAATTCTTCACCTTTCACTAAAGCTAAACTGGTAGGTGGATTTTTAAACACATTAGATCTATATGCTTTAATTTGAATAGTAAACAAATTATAATGTCATATTACTTGCTTATCATAATATATAGACTGACGCAGCAAACAAATTGTTAAGTTGGCCCATATTATATTTAACCTACTGGAACTGAATCTCTAGACATGTAATATTAGAAGTGCAGTGTTTACTTAAGAGTTTCACTTTTAATAGTCTAGTAAAAGCAGGCAACGTAGGCCTGTATTCTCTCATAATTAAACTATAGAGTCTATTGGATCAACACTGTAATGTATAGAGTATAGCAACTGCTTATAAGAATGCATGATTGGTTAATTGATTGGTTGGAATTGGCGTGTGCTTCGCGAGAACAAAGGGTAATTGGCCAATGATCTTGGTTTTTCAAGCTGTATGTTGTCGCTTGCGTGATGTTTATATTTTTTTAGATCGATCATTTTAATTGAGGCGTTCATACATAACTACCAGAAGCGGCCCAGGGCGAGTGTTCTATGAGGGGCCTAACTGTAACCGCATTGTTAAATGTAGGCGTAGACCTACGTGGGACTATTTATGTGTCCACTCCACTGCCTACTTTTTACCTCTACGTTCCAATAATAGGCTTAGTCTTCGATTCTGAAGATTATTATAAGAATGAAAGCAGAAGTTCACATGACCACACAAACCCTGTTGCGACCTACATATTTACCACACCTAATGCTTACAAAGTCGTTGTCTTCGGGGATATTCCATTTGAAAAGCAAATAAAAATCAAATGAATACACAGCAAAGCGGAGACAAATTTGAATCAGTGAAGTTGTATGTACCCTCCCTTTCTAAATTTGTTAAAGGGGCATATGCCATACGTTAAAGCAATGAAAACAATAAGAAACGTTTTTGTATAGGTCAGGCTACGAAGAGGGGCTTATGAGAGTGTCTGGGATAACTTTGGCCAGCGAAATGTGTGACTCGGAATCGAATTGTACAAATACTCCTTCTTCCCTAGTGCTATTAGAGCATGGAATGGGTTGCCTGAGCTAGCCAGGAAAACCAGTGATTTAAGTCATTGGTTAATATGCATGACTAAATGCATGACGCGTAGGACGTAATCATCTTCTTTTTTGAAGTAACGTCTGTATTATATAAGATAAGATAAGAAAATGATCTTTTAAATTAAAAATGTAGGCTAATTATCGCTGAATTTGAAAAGCGACCTTAGATCCTATATTCCACATGTCAACAAAAGGTTGGACTGAGCATGCATTTGGAAGTTTAGAAATACGTGATGCACATATAGCCTAACTAGGTCTGTCATTAGATCTATGATGTCAACTACAAGGTATGGCTCAACACTCATTTCAGAATATATCCCATGCAATGTTTCAATTTGAAATAACACATGGTAACTCTTGCGATGCGTCAATTCGCATTGTGTTTATTCCTATTTTAAATAACAGAAGCTACGGCTGTACCACTAAACCAACATATCAGACCCATGATCAGACTTAAACATAATGTGTCACTTTTAACATCGGCCTAAAAAGACAACTTTTATTGAACATAGTATAGACAAGTTTGCTTAATACTATTGTTGTGACACGGTTACTGTGTGGTCAACCGTGACACACGGTCAAGTGTTGGGTATCGAGAGTTAGGGGACGAGTGTGTAAACAAGAAGAGTGGAGGTCAGCTAGTGAAGTATGAGATCTGTATATAATGTCTGCCGTGTATATATGTTATGTTGAAATGTTATGTTAAAATGCTTCACAATTAAAAGACACTTTAAACGTAAAGGGACTTGTTTCTTCACAACTATATTATCATTAAGTTACACCATCAGTCCTTTGTGTTCCTCATGGAACATATCAGTAAAACACGCCACTCCTTTGTGTTCCTCATGGAACATATCAGTAAAACACGCCACTCTCAGCGGCCTCTTGCTAGTCTTTTCATTGCTTCGCAAACTATAGAATGCTATATTAGTTCAAAGTATCTTTGGAGAGTAAATGTTGGGTATCAGATACCCAGGAAAATAAGACAAATGATTTTGTACTGTTACAAGTCAACACTCTGACTGGCAAAAAGTAGGAACTCCTCAATACTCTGAAAAGACGAAAGCTGAGCTGATTTGGTCATATAGCAGGGCATGACTCACTGTCAAAAGACATCCTTCAAGGCAGGACCGGTCCCTAGCTATTGCGGGGCCCTATGCGAAACTAATTGCGCGGGGCCTAGTCTGGGTGGGAATAAGGATAATAAGTGAAAAATTAAGATTTTGTATTGGAAAATATATTCGGCTTTGCATTTTATTCATTCTTTTCTAAGTACTAAATTGCGATCAAGTTAATTTTACTTTACCAATTTTGCAACCTATGGCATATTTATATGACAGTGACAATAAAAGTAAATACGTATTGGAACTTCCGGTTAAGGGCAAAATTCGTCTGATTATTACATTTTATTACATGAAAGCTGACAATGTCTTTTTTTTATCGCGCGTAGGAATGGCGTTCCCCATAATGAATGACACACACAGATGGTAATTTTGTCTATTTTTCATGAGATTTTTATGAGTTTTCAGGAAATTTTAATAAGTGCAGGTTATTTCCAGGAATTTTTCGTATATATTTTGCAATTAATAATTACACATAAAATTAGCGCGGGGGCTATGATAGCGCGGGGCCCACTGCGACCGCATAGGTTGCAGTGGCCTAAGACCGGCCCTGCTTCAAGGTACAGTGGAGGGAGCACGAAGAAAGGGCCGTCCGCAGAAAAGCTGGCTGGACTTTGTGAAAGAATGGACCGGCCTCTCTCTCTCTCTCTTGATATCCTACTAAGAACAGCTGCTGACCAGGAAAAATGGAGGGATTTCTCTATGCGAACTGTACAAAGTTGTTCTAGCTTATGGAACGAGGAATGTGGCCTTAATCTTTATGAACTGTCACAGCAACCCTAAGACGAAAGACAAGGAACAGATGATGATGATGATGATCTTTTGTTAAACGATAATTTATTCACGACATAATAAAACAGTAAAGGACAACGAAAATATCTTTATGATTTAATTTCAGTTTCTACCGTTGACAACACAGAATGGACCACCAAAACCTCACCCCGTCGACCTAACCCGTACACCACCCGCCAATGGTAGGCCTACAAGATTATAAAGTCAAATTTGATTTTTTTTTTTCGAGTTAAATCAATACTTTGGTGTTCGCTGTTGAATCACGTATGTGTGTGTGCTAGTTGTTGCTACAACTGTTGGACAATTTAAAATTATGACTTGTCACCTAACAGAATAAATAACTTTTCAAGACGATATGAAAAGGCGTAGCACTATCCATGCGTGGGAGGTTTAAAAGCGATTTACATACCGTGGATACTTAGAACATGTATGTGAATAGGTATATTGTATAAGAGTAAAATGGTTAGCCATGTATATTCATCGGGGGCGCGGTGATGAGGGGTTAAACGCTTGGCTTCTGAACCTGATGTCCTGAGTTCGAGTCTCAGGTGAAGACTGGGATTTTGAATTTGGGGATTTTTTGGGGCGCCCAGGATTCCACCCAACTCTAATGGGTATCCGACTTTAGTTGGGGAAAGTAAAGGCGGTTGGTCGTTGTGCTGGTCACATGACACCCTGCTCGTTAACATTTAAATCATCTTCCCTATACATCGCAAGGTTTGAAAGGGGACCTAACCCTGAAAGGGGACCTTTACTTGAACCTACATATTAGGCCTAAGTCTTCGCGTTGGACTATAAAATATTTAAATACGCTAAATAATGTTCGTGTGTCAAAATGGTTATTGAGGCCATTTTAAATATATCCCTACCAAATAATCATAGGCCAAACTAATCTTAATTTTAAACTTACAGGCTTTTTAGCAGCAACCTTCTCAATCATATAGGGCTTTAGATTTGGTGTTTCTTAGAGTGGCTATATCTATTGCTAGGAGTCTACTAGACAACTGCACTGTTAGGGTGGCTTTACAAAAAGTGGGTATCGAAATGGCGAATTAATAACATTATTATTAATAACATTACGTCGACCACCTTTTAGCACACCAAAAATGACAGCTTTTGGCATACGTTCGTCCCCCACCTGGTTGCATGCGGCCTCAGAAAGAGACAGCTGAAGGTCACTCAAAAAGGCCTCGGGATACACATTTGAGACCAAAAGAAAATCCGCTGCGAGGACAGACGCAGAAAGCGAAAAGAATGTGGATGTGGCAAAATATGTAGGTCACAGCTGGGACTGCGTATTCACGGGAAATACTGCATTTCTCAGTAGTCTTCGGACTCGAAGACAAGCCTTTTATTATTATCTATCTATATATATAATTCTCTTCTCCCCTCAAGAGTATTGTCGAGTAGTAAGAAGTAAAGGAAAGATCACTCTCTTATTTCTGCGGATAGTCATTACACGAAAAAAACAAGAGGGGGGGGGGGAGAACACGCTTTCACAGCTCTCTACGGATGGCTGCGCGCTGGACTGTCAAACCCTGCCCCTCCCATCCCCCTTCGTCCCGCGGGAGGTTTGGACTAGGAAGAAAACTATCTTCAACTCTGAAGGAACATCCAAAACATGTAAAACATTTTACAAACACTAAATATCAGCGCCGGACTTAACCATTGTGGGACCCTATGCGAAACGGATTTCGCGGGGCAAAATTTGGGTAGGGAAGCGGATAATAAGTGAAATTTAAGAGTTTGTATTAGAAAATGAATTCGTCTATGCATTTTATTCATTCTTTACTACGTACAGAATTACTTTACGATCCTTGCGTGCAGGAAAGTCATACAGTATATCATAATAATTCTGTTTCCTACATAGATCACGCTCAATAGCAAGAATTACCAAATGTTTAAATCTATCTTTGAGAATTGTTGGCCTCTTATATAATACAAAAAAGAAGATGATTACGTCCTACGCGTCATTCATTTAGTCATGCATATTAACCAACGACCTAAATTCTGCCAAGTCACTGGTATAAACGTATATCTTGTGTGCTTTTCTACAAATGTTTGCTCTAATCATGTATTGTTCTTTGTAATGCATAATTGTTAAACAAATTTCCTCACGGATAATGAAGATTATTATATTATTATAAAATATTATATAAATCTAACCTTGATCTAACATACTGTGGTGAAATTATAACACCAGGAAAGACGGGTAAATAGAGTGGATACAATTTAAAGTATTTTCACGTAGTAGCTGAATTATAGTAGGCCTATTTTATGGTGTTGACAAAATCAAAATAAAAGTCCATTTGGCCAGGATGGATGCCTGGTTGTGTGTTACGTGCTCAGGACTGACGTTCGATGGTCACGAAGGTCCCGGGATCGAACCTGCACTTCGACCTGCGGGAGCTTTGGGCTAGATGTAATTATCTGAAGGAACATCCGAAACATGTAAAACAGTTTTATAAACAAACATTTATAGGCAACGTTGGTAAAATTGTCAATGAACAATAAACACATTAAATTCGACTATAAGAATATAATACATATAACACCATGTATAAACCATCATTTACAATAAGAAAAACAAAACCAATTGAAATGCCCAGAAAGACACATAGATAGAGGCATATTACTTATTTCATACGCCAGAACAAATTCATACAAGTGTTCCTATTAGAGAATGGAATGGGGTTGCCGGCAAGGAAAACCTCGACTTTGCATATTTTAAGCCATTGATTAACATGCATGACTAGATTTATATATAAAATGCGTAGGACGTAATTATCTTTTTTTTTTTGAAGTAACGTCTGTAATATATAAGATAAGAAGATAAGAACTGGTCTGAAAGGTGGGTTATTGTTCATGTTTTTTAAATACGTGTTTTATTCCTTCAACAGGTAACATGTCTACCAGAGTGACCAAAGGTCAGTGCTGTGTTGCCAAGTCACCAGAGCAGTGTCAGGCCACACAATGGTAGGATATTACACAAGCTGTATTGGTACTTGCCGTATCCTTTGGATAGATCAGCTGCGTGGACAGGGGGGATGCTGATTTGAGTGGGCAACATAGTTCCGATCTTATCTTATATAATACAGACGTTACTTCAAAAAAAGAAGATGATTACGTCCTACGCATGTTTCTACGTCCTATGCATATTAACCAATGACTTTAATTCTGCAAAGTCATTGGTTTTCCTGGCTGGTTCAGGCAACCCATTCCATGCATTTAAACAAATTTGTCCCAGCATATGGAACAAGGAATGTGCCTTTATCTTTGTGTCTTTCTGAGTATTTTATAAGGTGCCTCATAGTCGTTTCGCGACTGAATGAGGCCATATACAGCCTAAACACGATTTAGATTACGTAATGCGCACCACATATCAAAATACATCATTTGGTTTAACCCCAGCACGATTTCTATGTTGTGACGCTTACTCCTTAGTAACCTAGGAAACGAGACATGGATATTTTGTCGAGCTTTTGAACCTAGATCTAACAATAAAATTGTTTGAATGTGGAGATATTGAGAAATTAATTTTGTGTCTCATTTACTGCGGTATGTATACTTCTAGATCTAGAATCATAGTCAAATAATCTAGGAGATCTAGATGTAAATGTATAATATAGGCTTATAGACGTCTACTCGACAGCGCATTATGATTATCATTAGATGATTAGGCGGCATGCCCATGTTAACTAGATTATAGATTCCAGATCTAAATAGATCTAGCCCCAAAAAAATCTTATCACTTTACATCTTAAGATCTAGATCTAGTATGCCTCTATCTTTCCTTCTTATCTTTCAATCTTGGTAGGCTATCAAATCTAGAACTTCCTAGATCTCTATAGTAGGTCAGCTAAACTTATTAAAAGTAATTATGATAATTTGTCCTAGATTATGGAATAAGAAATGTTGGCCTACTGCCTTTATCTTTCTGAGTGTTTTATTATAGCTCACTGTTTTATGCAGGCTTAGCGTTGCTACTTTACTTATGTGATCTCTGTCCAGTAGTATTAAATGTGTAATGATTATAGCCTACTAATCGTGTTACTCTTGTTAGGTTTTTAAAATTTACATATAAAATCCAAGCCTACGCTCTCTTTTCTAGACTAGAAAGTGCAGCAGGAGTCGACTGTAACATTCTCATAATAATTGGTTACTCCATAATCCATATACAGATAATCATGATGCATGCTATTAGCTATTAGGCCATACGTAAGACTATAATCATATAGGCCTACTATAACTATATCATTCGTTCCTTTTTTATTTCACTGTTTTATTAATAATATTTTTATCAAAAAATATAATAAATATAGCTAGATTTATAAATCAGAAATATACTTTTCTCTGTTGTAGTTGTAATGACAAAATGAACCGAGAGTGCTGCAAGAATCACAACAGGAACCCCAATGAGCTGGGCAAGGATGCATTGAATGCTGTGTCGGCACAGGAAGTAAGGAGGAGACATTATTGTATAATTTAGACATAACCAAATTAACACAGTATCTGCTGCTCCTAGATCTAGTAATTAAAAAATCAAAACTTTTTAAAGACTCAAAAGATTAAAACTTTAATCTTCAAGAAAACGGAAACTGAGGGTGAAAAGTAGAATGGGTTAACTTTTCTTTCTTCTGCCTCGTTCTGATTGTTATGTTGGACTATTCAGATGACTAGACCAATATATGAGATGAACCGTGCAGTGGTTTCCAAATCAGGGAGCTCTCCTTATAGTTATCTTTCTATAGGTGTGTTTTGGGGCCAATGTCTTGAATGAAAGTAGAATGGGTTGACTTTTCTTTCTTCTTCCTCGTTCTGATTGTTATGTTGATCTGTTCATATGACTAGACCAATATATGAGATGAACCGTGCAGTGGTTTCCAAATCAAGGAGCTCTCCATATAGTTATCTTTCTATATGTGTGTTTTGGGGCCAATGTCTTGAATGAAAGTAGAATGGGTTGACTTTTCTTTCTTCTTCCTCGTTCTGATTGTTATGTTGATCTGTTCATATGACTAGACCAATATATGAGATGAACCGTGCAGTGGTTTCCAAATTAGGGATCTCTTCATATAGTTATCTTTCTATAGGTTGTGTTTTGGGGGCCAAAGTCTTGAATGAAAGTTGAACGGGTTGACTTTTCTTCTTCTTCTTCCTCGTTCTGATTATGTTGGAGCGTTCAGATGACTAGACCAATATATGAGATGAACCGTGCAGTGGTTTCCAAATCAGGGAGCTCTCCATATAGTTATCTTTCTATAGGGGTGTTTTGGGGCCAATGTCTTGAATGAAAGTAGAATGGGTTGACCGTAATTGCTAGGTTCTTAAACTATCCATATATCTATCAAGTCACTTCAAGTGGAATATATTGTCACTAGATTCAGTATATTGACAAGATCATAATTGATTTCTATCGCATCATTCAATTATAGTTGTCTTTACCATAATATGAGCAGTACAACAAAGTTGTAGAATTGTTTTGATAAATTTAGAGCGATGAAATTGGGTGGAGTCAACTCTGTCCAATATTCAGCTAGTTCAGATCAGGATAATGAGAAGCCTTTTCTTCTCAACACTTCCACCCCTTACATACACTTTTAAGTGTTTATACTGTTGCCACCAATTCGTGAGAGATATATTAGTTTAATTATTATAATTACAAATAGTTTGGTTGCCTGGTCGTGAGGTAAGCACTATGTGCAGTTGTCTAGATGGGCCCGGGTCGAGATGGGCCCGGGTTCTAACCTTGCATACTGCTATCTCCAACTGTGCTGCAGAAGTTCCTTCGCTGTCCTGCGGGAGATAACTCGCCGTCCTGAAGTTTGAACTAGGATGTAATAATCTTTCCTTCTGAAAGAGTATCCGAACCTGTAAAACACAGCAATTAAACAGTTTTCCTCATGCAAACAAGAAACCTATAGCTAGGAGTATTTCTCTTTCGGTAGCTTATGTGTATTGTATTGGAATATTTTTAGCGTTATGCGTTTAAATTAACTTGGCCAGTAATGTGAACCCAAGTAGAACACCTAATGTTGTCGAGTAACCACGAGAAACAACTCCACGAGGGGGAATGTTTTATAAATGAAATGAGCCAATAACCAAACCTAAATTACCTTATGCATGGTCTTGGTTTCCTTAGAACCATATATATTTTTTTCTTTTCGAAATTTCAACTTAAGCCACAAGAATACTAAACTTCCTGTACTGCTAACCAAGCCGCCAAGTAGACTGGTTTCACGTCTGCTCAAGTGTAGACTGAAAGTTTGGAACGGGAATAGTGGAAGAGAAAGAAAATGCGTTTGATCGATGAGCTCGTCACATGATATGTGTTCTAGCTTACCTGGCATATTTCTCCACCCACACCCCCTTCTCCATCTCTCTCTTAATTTTCAAGTTGTTAGTTACGACAATCTAATGATTAGGCGTCAAGCAATCATAACTTTTTTTTTGCGGTGTGTGTGTGTGAGAGAACTGGAACCCAATTCTTTATACATGGGACTGAACAATGCTGGCAAAATCTTTTTCACTAACGTTTGGATTGGATTACCTCCCCCTTCCCCCCAAAAAAACAAAACATTTCATTATTAAATTTGGGAAGTGCAATTACTTAAGATCTTAAGAAGAGTTTATCAATGTGTTGTCTACAATTTAAGAGGGACGTCTGTTTCAGTATCCAGCCGCCCATGGACAGGTCATTGTCTTCATGAGATACAAGGCTGAGATGGACAGACGTATCAGGAATGCACTCATTCGCATGTCAGGCCGCATCAAGCAGTACGGACCTGGGCACATTGTTGGCATAGCCAATAAGGTAAAGCTAATTTAAAAATCTGGTGAACATATACAATACGGTAAAGCTAGTTTAAATGTTGTGATCATAACTAATAAGGTAAAGCGAGTTTAAAATGCAGTGAACATAACCAATAAGGTAAGGCTACTTTAAAATCTTGTGGGCATAGATACTATGGTAAAGCTAGTTCAAAATATAGGCCTAACCAATAAGATAAAGCCAATTTAAAATATTGTGGGCATAGCCAATAAGATAAAGCCAATTTAAAATATTGTGGGTATAGCCAATAAGGTAAAGATAGTTTAAAATGGTGTGAACGTAACCAATAATGTAAAACGGATTAAAATAACGTGTTCACAGCACACAGTATTTCCCGACTTGAAGAGATTTTCCTTATCAGAATTTATAATTCAAAAAGGCTACATCATTTTATATATAGCCTATAGATGTAATATGCATGGCACATAGGCCTACAATGTCAAATGTGTAACTATAAACATTCTACTAGCCTAGTCTTACACACAAATCTTGCTGTGCCAGGTAACTGTGGTGGAGTCTCCACCACACAGCGAGTGGCTTCAGAGGGATGACTGGTGCTTTGCCGTGTTTGCCTTCCCCAACGAACGTCTGGCCAACCTTTGGTATGTGAGCGAGCCTGAACTCCGGCAGCACGACTTCTTACCTCCCAGTGACGGCGTGCAGCTCTTCTCTATGGAGATAAGATACTTACCACAGATGGGTAAGTTTCAAGCGGTTATGGATGGCTGCCATGTCGTGTGATATGCGCACTGGATGTTCGGTTGGTCTCGAGAGGTTTTATAATATACATATACCCTTCCCGCTGCGATTCTCCTAGTCATGCGACATGTTAAAACTAGGATGAAATAATCTTCCAATCATACGAAACAAGTCAAACATTTTAAAAACTAAGCGTTTGGACCATAGACCTATAACCTATATATAGATTTTAATGACTATGAATTGGAACTTGAATTTTCATCAGGTCCGGCTTTAGATAATTGGAAAAGTGAATTTGGTGGCCCCAAATAAAACAGAAAAATAATAAGTAATCTGGGGAAAAAAACATTATTATGCAATTAAATTATAATCTAGTAAGGCCAAAGTAGGCCTACTCTAATAATAACATTGGGCACAGGTTTCGCTATTCTTTCGATAAAAAAAATGTCTTGGCCCTCACCAATCGGAAGCCCTAGGCTGCTGCCTAAGGCCGGCTCTCGAGTAAATAAGCTCACTAGCTACACAAATTTAGGATTACCAAACTCACACACTTAAACGGAAATGTGTATAATGAAGCATGTCAATACACTACGGTCAGTATAACTGCTAGATCATAATGAAGCATGTCAATAAACAACGGTCTGTATAACTGCTAGATCATAATGAAGCATGTCAATACACAACGGTCTGTACAACTGCTAGATCATAATGAAGCATGTCAATACACAACGGTCTGTACAACTGCTATATCATAATGAATTATGTCAATACACAACGGTTTGTACAACTGCTAGATCAAAATGAAGCATGTCAATACGCAACGGTCTGTACAACTGCTAGATCATAATGAAGCATATCAATACGCAACCGTCTGTACAACTGTTAGATCATAATGAAGCATATCAATACGCAACGGTCTGTACAACTGCTAGATCATAATGAAGCATGTCAATACGCAACGGTCTGTACAACTGAAAGATCATAATGAAGCATGTCAATACACTACGGTCTGTACAAGTGCTAGATCATAATGAAGCATGTCAATACACTACGGTCTGTACAACTGCTAGATCATAATGAAGCATGTCAATACACTACGGTCTGTACAACTGCTAGATCATAATGAAGCATATCAATACGCAACCGTCTGTACAACTGCTAGATCATAATGAAGCATGTCAATGCGCAACGGTCTGTACAACTGCTAGATCATAATGAAGCATGTCAATACGCAACGGTCTGTACAACTGCTAGATCATTATGAATTATGTCAATACACAACGGTCTGTACAACTGCTAGATCATAATGAAGCATGTCAATACGCAACGGTCTGTACAACTGCTAGATCATAATGAAGCATATCAATACGCAACCGTCTGTACAACTGCTAGATCATAATGAAGCATATCAATACGCAACCGTCTGTACAACTGCTACATCATAATGAAGCATGTCAATACGCAACGGTCTGTACAACTGCTAGATCATAATGAAGCATGTCAATACGCAACGGTCTGTACAACTGCTAGATCATAATGAAGCATATCAATACGCAACCGTCTGTACAACTGCTACATCATAATGAAGCATGTCAATACACAACGGTCTGTACAACTGCTAGATCATAATGAAGCATGTCAATACGCAACGGTCTGTACAACTGCTAGATCATAATGAAGCATATCAATACGCAACCGTCTGTACAACTGCTACATCATAATGAAGCATGTCAATACACAACGGTCTGTACAACTGCTAGATCATAATGAAGCATGTCAATACACAACGGTCTGTACAACTGCTAGATCATAATAAAGCATGTCAATAAACAACGGTCTGTACAACTGCTAGATCATAATGAAGCATGTCAATAAACAACGGTCTGTACAACTGCTAGCTCACAATTTCTCATAGAAACTTTTTACACTAGTTCATCAATTATGAAAACATAACAATGAAGTTTGGACCTCCGAGCACAAAATTTTCTTCGTATTGTATTTTGTGGAAAAAAAAAGTCTTTCTCTCTCCCAAAACTAAAAGAGCGCCCATTCTTCTCCTGTAGAAATTAAGATTTTTAAATTCAAGGCCGGTAATTACAGCTGGACCAGCCTCAGAACAATTCAAGCGCATACCACCGTGACCTCCATATCACGTTGGCTGTGCCTAGGCTGTAAGACATTCTTACAGTGGCGTAGATAGCAATATGCGGGTGGAGAGGGCCGCACGGGGCATCAAGTGGTGGGGAGGGGGGCATCAAACTGAGGACACACTTTCTCAGTAAAACTACACATTGTAATCACATAAATAAAAACAAATATGTATTTGTTTTGGCAATTCGTTAGTTCCTACATTCTTTCTTAAATTAAATGTAAGCTCTAGACCGGCTTGAATCAAATGTTACCAGATTTGTTTAAATCTCTGCAGGCAACGCACTTTAACACTTTTTTTTTGACGCCTTACCTTACAGGATGTTACTTCATTGTTCATTGCCATGGTCACGTTTATATTGTGTTTTTTTTTTAAATTACATTACCAATTAGTAATGGTCCAATCTCTTTTGTGGACCAGTGGTGGAGGGGGTATCTTGGTGAAGGTTTTCAAACGCTCAGAAAACATAACCCTGCTAGAGTCGGGATTCAAACTCAAGCCCCCTTGTAAGGTGGCCAAGCCGTAGTCAAGCGGTTTTAGCCTCTCAGCCACACATCACTTGCGTGGAGGGAACTTGAAGTTTGTCTGTGACGAGGTGACAATAATGTAATAAACCTGGTGGTGGCACAGATGGGGGTAGTGGTGTGTGTAGACAGCGAGACGCAAATCGCCCCAGGCCAGTGGTAGACGAGCGGTCAACCGTGACGAGCTACGACGGTCAGCCAAGACAGTTCGGGAAAGATCTGTGTAAAACTCATGAGCGTCACGAGGGATGTAGTCATCTGACCACCCAGAATGGTCGAGCGACGTTCTGGACGGTTCTAGGAGGTCATTAGGGGTCCCATATAAAGAGCGGAGGTGTCACAGTCAAGACGGTTCACTACAGCCCGGTTCACTACAGTCAGGTCGACTACTGCACAGTTCAGTGTGGTCTGTACGGAGCATTACGACGGTTCAGTGCGGAGTACTGTCTTGTACAGTCAAGACGAACGGCGTCTTGATCTTGGTCTGCGATCGAGTCCGACACAACGAGCTCAGTGTGTGAAGTCAGTCCTGAACTGTTGAACCCAGTGTAAGCCCGAAACGAGACGGAGAAGCCAGTGCAAGAGTTGATACGGCGATACGGTCGATACGGAGAGATATTTGTACAGCCTATGTTACGTGTTGCCAATTGTACAGTATTGGCTGTAAGTTATTGGACATTAAACTGTTATGTTAATTTGGAGCCCTGAGTCGTCAGGTTCTTTAAGTTGGTGGTGTGTGGTGCAGTTTGCAGAGAGCCTGAATAGTGAGATTCGTTACAATAATGACAGCAAGGCTTAAGATTTAAATAAGCAAGAGGAAAAAATGATGAAAGATTATCTGTATAAAATCTTGGACATCATGCGTTTTTTCTTCAAGCAGAATCTGGCACTCCGTGGGCATCACGAACGAGTTGAAAAAGAATTGACAGTACAAAATCAAAGGAAAAATCCTGAGTGAAATTACTATCTAAGTACGATCCATTCCCGCAGAGACCGAATACGTACATTCCCAATAAAATACAAACGAATTTATTGTAATATAAAAACTCACGAAAAAAAAAATCTTACAGAAAGTTTAAACAGCAAATATTTCTCGATGATTTTTCACAGTTCACTTAACATCTAAAATCTGGATCAAAATTTTATGGTACATTGTCATGCATCAAAATAAAAACTAATTTATTGTAATATAAAAACTCAAGAAAAAAAAATCTTACAGAAAGTTTAAACAGCAAATATTTCGCGATGATTTTTCACAGTTCACTTAACATCTAAAATCTGGATCAAAATTTCATGGTACATTGTCATGCAGAGCCTCAACAGCGTATTGGCCACAACAAAAAATAGCCAGGTGAAAAAAAGATGAAGATAGATTTTTTATCACCACACAAAAAAGAGCTACTGATGGAAATATTTTGTACGGTATTGTTCATGAAATAATAACCCCATAAGAACAACGCCATGATAAATAGGAATTTTAGTCGCCTTTATTGAATCCTAAGATGGAAATTAATCTCGATGGTTCTTCCAGCGACACAGATAAAAACGAATTTTGTCTGGGGGCTTCAGGTAATTGTCACACTTTCCCCAGAAGTTTCCGAACTTCCAAAGCAAGAATCTATTGAGTTTTATAAAATAAAACAAAGAAGTCAGTCCCCGAATATTGCCATTTTGATCCGCATATTTTTTTTATTATTATTGTGGTAAGTGCAGCAAGCAAGCAAGTTTTCCAAACTTACTTTGAAGAAATACTTACAATCAATGATGGCGAATTTACGACTCACTTCTTTGGCAATTTCGTCTATTAAACAAGACTTAGTGGAAAAACTTATCTGATGAAATCATCGATAGTTTGCCGGCGAGAAAGCATGTGAGATTCATCTTTTTTGTAATTCGATTCTTTGCGAAAAAGCAATGCTAAAATAATAAATACACTTCATTTCGAAATTAGAAACTTTTTGCTGTTTTAAAACTTTTTTTTTGGAAGGCATTATGAGGAACTGTTGCACAGGGCATCAAATACCCTAGCTACGCCACTGCATTCTTACCACAGTTTTATCCCCGAGAAAAAAACATCAGATCTTAGGAGCTCTAAATTACATGTTGCTTTTGAACATCCATTAAAAAAAAAGAGAGAACATATGTTTTTGGAGTATATTATTTTAAAAGTTTAGATTTTTCTATTATTCATAAGTGAGTTAGCGTGTTCAAATCAAAAGATATGGACTGGTTATAATAAATGAAAAACTATCATGGAATCCACATATTGATGAAACTACAAAAAAATCAAACAAAGCATTAGGATTTATTAAAAGAAATTTCTATAAATCAAATAAGAACATAAAACTAAAATGTTATTTAACCTTGGTTAGGCCAATAATAGAATATGCATCCTCTGTTTGGGACCCCTCAACTCAAGAAAACATTAAGAAACTAGAACAGACACAAAATAGAGCAGTGAGATTCATAACAAACGAACATTCACATTTGACTAGAGTAACACCTTTAGTAAAATCACTAAATTTAGAAAGCCTTCAGGACAGAAGACTCAAAAGTAAAGTAGCAATTATACATAAAACACTGAACCATAATCTTCAAATACAAAAACAAAATTTAATAAAATACTCAGAAAGACACAAAGATAAAGACACATTCCTCGCCCCATATGCTAGGACAAATTTGTACAAATACTCCTTCTTCCCTAGTGCTATTAGAGCATGGAATGGGTTGCCTGAGCTAGCCAGGAAAACCAGTGACTTGGCAGAATTTAAGTCATTGGTTAATATGCATGACTAAATGCATGACGCGTAGGACGTCATCATCTTCTTTTTTGAAGTAACGTCTGTATTATATAAGATAAGATAAGATATTCAGTTGTAGTTATGGCCTCCTTCAGTCGTGACACGACTCTGGATCTTTTCATAGAAATGAGATAAATGCCTGGGTATTAGCTATGGGCGAAACGATGTCGCCCACTGTTATGGGGTGCGTTCGTGAAAAAAAGTAAGGTTTTAATTGGTTGAGGAGTTTCTGATGAAACCACGAGGTTGTCTGGTGTAATTCAGGGGAACTAACCGAGAGACGTGAGACAGACAGGACGCATTTTTTTGTAGTGAGTTATTTCTGTTCAAACATCATGTCACTTGTTTCTGCATCATTCTACTTTCAAGTTGAATCTGTGTTGTCAATAAAAGTGGCATTCAATTTTATTTCATCAAGTAGTCTGTTCAAATTTATTTCAAGTTATACATTAACTGGTTCAGAATTAAATGCGCCTAGTTTAGTTGTACAAGCTGTTTCGGAGCTATAAACCAACGACCTAGCTACAACACCCAACAGCAGTCCCCCCCCCCCTTTCCTCCTCGCAGCTGATGTTTCCAAAGGAAGGGCAAGTGCCGACACAGTTAATAAATTTTTACTATTTTTACTATTTGAGCTTTGAATGAACCTTTTTATAAATAACTTAGCTGTATAGCACAGGGGTCGGCAACCTTTTGAGTCGAAAGAGCCAAAAATTACACTTTACAATATTTTTAAGTTTTTAAAGAGCCACAAAGTTTTTTTTCTTGCCAACTATAAATAGTTCTCCAACAATGAACTTTTTTTAATGAAAAAAAAAAGAATTAATATATAAGTAGGCCTACTTCTTTACATAACAAATTAGATAAATTAAACATTTACTTGAACTTCAATAACAAATAATCGAGCAAACAAATTCAGTAGGTACTATGCTGCATTCTGCTTAATGGCTCCTAATTTTTCCTCAGTGTTGACTCTAAAGCCTTTCCCATGTTTGTGTATAGCTGTAAGGCTGCAGGGTTTTAAATTCAGAGTTTTTCTTCTCCTAGCCAGGATAGGCTAACGAGTCACTCCTGCCAGAAACTTCATGGTTTAGGCGCCAGTTACTCGCATTTGCCTCTTCTGTTAGTAATAGCAGATCCACCGAACCCAATATCTGAGCCACACGCGAAGGCCAGGCGTTGGAATATTTGTCAGAGGCTGTTTGAAACGCGTGCCATAGGAAGCATTTTATAGGCAGTGGAGTGCCGCTTCCGGCAATACAACCATACCGAACCAGTTGTAGTAAATAGCAGGGAAAACCTTCAAACTTTAGGCCAATGCCTCCCGGACCCTACACAAAAAGGCCTACACTTGCACAATACATGTAAAAGAAGACGACCAAATTAAATGGCTGAAACTCTGCCTGAACGCAACAAATTGGAATCTACTACATTCTATATTTATTTCCATTAGCAATTATATTAATTTTTTTTTAACACTCAACATACAGGATAGATCTACGATTTAATGTGTGAGAATACTCTCTGCAGGTAAAAATACATTTAACTGGATGGAACTATCTGACATCAAAAGTAAATCTTATCTTCAGTCGGAATACATTGACAAGGCTGCCAAATTACTGGATTCTAAATGTGTCAACCATGGCGTTGTCTTTGTCAAGGTTTGTATACAGCTGTTTACAAGCATGTCTGGTATAACTATTTATACTAATAACATGAAATGATGCTAGAGATACATTTAAACAAGAATGGTTGCCTGTCACAATGGCTCCAAGTTCTATTCTAGTCCTGTCCATTGTCTTCCTCTGGATGTAATCATCTCCGAAGGGACGTTTAACTCTTTCTCTCCGTAATTAGTTTCCTTGTTTCTATATTATTATTCATTTTGCTCATTTCACTATCCTGTTAGGATTAAACTTCGTTAAGGTGTTAGTTTGTTATCAGAAAATGGTTTTATTTGGTATCGACTTATAGGAGAATGTATGCTCTATTTACACAACACAAATCAAAGTTTTTTAAAATCCAAAATCAATTTAGTTTAATGGTGGGTCAGATCAACGTCGGCATCGTCGATTAGGAGAGAAAGATTTAAAACTTGTGAAACAAAAGAACCAAACTACTGACTTATCCCTTATCTCTTTATCCCTAAAATGGGGTAGGCCTATAGCTTTATCTCTTCTGTGTTCTGGTCCTTCAACACTCTGCTTTGTAGCTGGTAAAGAGTTGTCTCCCCTGCACAGACATGGCTCCATGTTTAGTACCTAGATTCTGTTTCCCTAACTGTGTATTATTATCTTATCATATAAAATACAGACGTTACTTCAAAATAGAAATTTATTACGTCCTATGCGTGTTCCTGAATAGGTGTTTCACGAACTACTGAAATAATTAACTAATAGGTCACCACTCTAAACAAAAATTAAAAAAAATAAGCACTGTTCCGCTAAACAGAATGTGCGAAGTGTTCCGTTGTGGAAAATGTTTGGGAAACACTGACCTAAATAATTGATTTGTCAAGTTTTTGTCTAGTATCTAATCTGCTTTTCTTTGTAATGGTTTTTATTTGTGCCTTAAATGAATGAAATAGTGTCAAGTATTTGTAGTGTCAACTAAATATGAATGTGACTTGAAAGTTAGAGAAGGTCTTTAAAGTGATGTTGAGACACTCAGTACACTAATGATATGTCATGTCTAGTAAGACTTGGTAATGTGTTTGGACTAATGATATGTTATGTCTTGTAAAGCTTGGTAATGTGTTTGAGCTAATGATATGTTATGTCTAGTAAGACTTGGTAATGTGTTTGGACTAATGATATGTTATGTCTTGTAAAGCTTGGTAATGTGTTTGAGCTAATGATATGTTATGTCTAGTAAGACTTGGTAATGTGTTTGGACTAATGATATGTTATGTCTCGTAAAGCTTGGTAATGTGTTTGAGCTAATGATATGTTATGTCTAGTAAGACTTGGTAATGTGTTTGGACTAATGATATGTTATGTCTTGTAAAGCTTGGTAATGTGTTTGAGCTAATGATATGTTATGTCTAGTAAGACTTGGTAATGTGTTTGAGCTAATGATATGTTATGTCTAGTAAGACTTGGTAATGTGTTTGAACTCATGATATGTTATGTCTAGTAAGACTTGGTAATGTGTTTGAACTCATGATATGTCTAGTAAGACTTGGTAATGTGTTTGAAACTAATGATATGTTATGTCTAGTAAGACTTGGTAATGTGTTTGAGCTAATGATATGTTATGTCTAGTAAGACTTGGTTATGTGTTTGGACTAATGATATGTTATGTCTAGTAAGACTTGGTAATGTGTGTGAGCTAATGATATGTTATGTCTAGTAAGACTTGGTAATGTGTTTGAGCTAATGATATGTTATGTCTTGTAAAACTTGGTTATGTCTGTGAACTAATGAAATGTTGTCTCGTAAGACATGGTAATGTCTGTAGCTAATGAAATGTCGGACTTGTAAAAATTGTTAATGTCTGTGAACTAATGAATGTCGGACTTGTTAAAAATTGGTAATGTCTGTGAACTAACAAACTATGTCTTGCAGGACTCTGTAGTGGATGATAAAGTGAACAGAATGAAAGACACGTGGATTCCTTACAAGACTATGACAAACTTTGCTCTGCACATGTATACAAACGAGGACCAGTTCTGGAGTATTTACAACAGTGGTAAAACTCTCTTGATACACTCAAACATGTAGCTAGGGAACATACATCGAGACCTAGATCTAAGGTACATAGGCCTACACTGAAATCTTGATCTAGGGAACATACACTGAGACCTGGATCTAGGGAACACTTTTTAAAACATGTTTAGACCTACTTATCACTGTTAATAATCCATATACATTAATGATTAATCTTTTTCTATGGCCCGCAGTTAATGAGGGTGTCATGTGGCTAGCACAACATTAACCAACTGGATTTACTTTTTCCAACTAAAGTGCACTCAAGACCCCTCATTTTGGAATCCAAGCCCCCTACCACCATACCCTAAATAGAAGAAAAATATACTTCTCATTATTTAGTATTTTTTAAAGTTCAAACTCTTGGCATTCATTAGGGCAGTCCAAAATCATTTTCATTTCTTTCTCATTTGTTGATTGATATTGAAGCATCAAAACAACAAATGCACAATATGTAGATATCTCATGCATTGCTAAAATTCTCACAACTCTTCAGCTGTTTTTTGTTTTTTTTTTACATTATCATGAAATTGAATATAGATTTAATATGGTAATGTTATATATGCGGACACTAAAAATAGATCTACCTCTCTACAGCTGAATATCGGCCACTGAGAGAAGCCAGACATCAACTCTGCAACACTACATCCTTGCTGTTCACAGTGGATCCTCGCATTGCCTAAACTTGACTAGTCACAAGTAGAGTTCAAGGTCTTGATGAACTTGTTACGTATTGCCTTTAGTGTTTAATACGTGTTAAAAAAAAAAAAGACAATGCTTTTTTTTTTCTTCCTTTTTTTACGCTATTCATTCTTTACAAATGATTGATTAGGACAATGGCTTCCATACATCTGAACCAAATATTACAATATGAGCTTATATATTGATATTGTTGCTGTTGGAATATGTTCTCATTTCATTAATAGTGACTCTAATTTACCTTTTTTTTAAAATACTTATTAGATAAAGAGAGTATTTTCCCTTCCTAATATTTCTTCTAACCCTGTGTTTCACAAAGGGGAACAATTTCATTTTAGTTGATTTTTGGTAAAAATTCTTTGTAACAAATAAAAAAAAAAAAAGTTGTACTCAAATAAAGGTGGAGACAGTCATTGTGAGCAAAGAATTTTATTTTATTTCTGAAACTGGACAGGCCGCAAGAAATATTTTGAAACAATGTTGGTCCATGATCATGCGATAAATCTTTTTTTATTCAGTCTCAAACAATGTCTAGACATTTGATAACTATATTTATTATTGTGTACAATGTAGATAGAATAAACATATGAAAACATTGTGTGTCTCTTGACATTTCATTTACAAATACTACAAATTGAGACTTAACAAAAAGAAACATGAGGAGATAGCTGTTAGTAAGTTTAATGCAACTCATTCATTGGCAGTACATTTTTGTTAAGTCTTCATTGATGCTCATCATGTGCACACAATGAAGAGTATTTTACACAAGTAAATTTTTCAAATGTCATTATCATTTCAAATGCCATGCCTTGATACAACTTCAAAATATAAGCTAATTAGCTAATTAACTACAAAGAAAAAAATGAATATAATGAAATGTATTAGCCATCTTATTCCAACAGGAAGCAACTTGTTTGAAAAGTCATCTTGTCTTATTTTTTTAATGTAAAGAATTTGATCTTGGATAAATGATTTTCATCCTTCATTTGTTTGGGTAAACAAAATTCTAAAACAAAACAGTTATGTTAGAAATAAAAAAAATCTTTACAGTAATGGCATGACTACATTCCTTGCTAAACAAATACTAAAAAGTTTAGTAATTCTTGCGCTCACAGACTTTTTTTCTTTTTGAACCCTCGACAACACAAACTAAGCTTAGGTAATGAAATTTGTTCTTTCTGAACCCTCAACAACACAAAATAAAATCAAGCAATGACAAATTGTTCTTTCATTTCTCAACCATTCCTCAACAACACAAACTAAAATCAAGCAAAGACAAATTCTTCTTTCATTTCTCAACCATTCCTCAACAACACAAAATTAAACTTAGTGTAATGACAAATTGTACTTTTATTTCTCAACCATTCCTCAACAACCCAAAATTAAACTTAGTGTAATGACAAATTGTACTTTCATCTCTCAACCATTCCTCAACAACCCAAAATTAAACTTAGTGTAATGACAAATTGTTCTTTCATCTCTCAACCATTCCACAACAACCCAAAATTAAACTTAGTGCAATGACCAATTGTACTTTCATCTCTCAACGATTCTTCAACAACCCAAAATTAAAATTAGTGTAATGACAAATTGTTCTTTCATCTCTCAACCATTCCACAACAACACAAAATTAAACTTAGTGCAATGACAAATTGTACTTTCATCTCTCAACGATTCTTCAACAACCCAAAATTAAAATTAGTGTAATGACAATGCCACTGTTCAGAAAATATTTATACAGTAACTTCTGTCTCCATATCAGGTTCATATGATTTGAAGATATCTGTATCTGAAATCCCTATTAGTGATGCACTAATGCACAAAAAAATAATTCAATGATGAGTTAACCAAATTGCACACACACACACACAAACCCAGACCAATTGATGTAGAAACACAATTTCCGCATATAGTACCTAGATATCTAGGCCTATTCTTTTTTTTAACTGGCAAAAAAAAAATACAAACTTATTTTGTACTTGGTAATGTGAATAATATCTTAATTACATCACTTCTTCAAAAAAAAAAAGGTGTATATGTCCAACACATATCTATGATTAACATTGTCTAACATTTCTTTTGAAAAAGAAGAGTATATCCTAGGTATATTCATTTGTAACTTAAGTGTACATATTAAATAGAGGCTTAAATTCAAGGAATCTAGCACTATGAAAAACAAATCAATCCAATTTTAGACAACACTAAGCACATTTGTTCATTTATGTACATCTCTATGTACATGTAAAGTCTGAAAAATTTTCTTTGTTTGTTTGGAGACTGGTAAATAGACAAAATGATTAGTGGAGGGGGAATTACTCTGGCAGTAAGTAATGATTCAAATTATGTTTTTTAAAGAAAAAAAAAAGGCATGAAAAAAAGATTTTTGGCAAACACCTCAAAGTTCGTATCTTGTTTTGCTGATTACTTTATTGACAACTGTAACATAAAAAAATTAGAATTGACAAACGGACAGCTAGCAGACATAAAATAAAATAGGAATAACTTCAATTATCCTAAATAACATACAGGTTCTACAGCAGAACTTAAAATGTTTTTCAATTTCTTTTCTTAATCTAGCAATAAAATACTTTCACATGTTTAACCCAGTAGCACCTATTGCCGACGGAATTAGCCAAATGGGGGAGGGTGTGTTGGGATGCTATTGTTATTATTTTTAAACTTTCCTTTTAAAAGAACTCAACATATCTCGTTTAGTGAAAACTGGATATGTTTCACTATTTTATTACTTTAAGAAATTAACAGACCCATAGCCCTAGTGTACAAGCCCCACCTAGGAAATTGATTATTTTTTTTACCTTGCCTTTATATTAAAGGTATTAAAAGTACATTTATTTTTTTTTCTATATTTTAAAGTTGCTTATTGATAAATGTTCGGTATCACATTTTACTATTTTTTTTTAGGTTAAATTTTTTCTTCTTTTTTTAAAAAATAAAATTAAGAGTTATCTCTACCTAGATAGGCAAATTAAATTTTTTTTTTTCAAAATAAAATAGGCGCCATTAGGTTAAATTGCTGCTAGCGTTTTTTGTGTGTCCCATATTTTACATTGTGTGATCAATACGAGTACACAACACTTGGATGTCAAAGAGTAGAAAAGATTGTTTTGTAATCAAACTAAAACAAGTAACTATAGGGTTAATATTGACCTTGGTTGTAACCACCATAGCTGCCCTGTAATGAACTTTGACCCATGTTGTTTGGCTGATTCATCTGATTTTGATTTGTGTTAGGTTGTGGTCCACCCATCTGATTTGGCATATTACCTTGGGGTCCACCCATTGCATTAGGCATGTTTCCTTGAGGACCACCCATTGCATTAGGCAGGTTTCCTTGGGGTCCACCCATTGAATTAGGCATGTTTCCCTGTGGTCCCCCCATTGAATTGGGCATGTTTCCCTGTGGTCCCCCCATTGAATTGGGCATGTTTCCTTGTGGACCACCCATTGAATTAGGCATGTTTCCTTGTGGACCACCCATTGAATTAGGCATGTTTCCTTGTGGACCACCCATTGAATTAGGCATGTTTCCTTGGGGACCACCCATAGAATTAGCCATGTTGCCTTGGGGACCACCCATTGAACTCATCATATTACCCTGGGGTCCACCCATTTGACCTGACATGTTATTTTGGGGACCACCTTGCATCAGGTTGCCTCCCATAGGATTCATGGGGCCTTGTCCTCCTAATGGCATGTTACCCGGACCACCAATTTGATTAGACATGTTGGATGTCTGGCCTCCCATCTGATTGCTCATTGCTACCTGGGGGCCTCCAATTGGACCCTGCATGCCCATCTGATTAGACATGTTTCCTTGACCAACCATTTGATTCCCTTGTGGGACATTTATAGGTTTCTGGCCCATATCACCATGTTGTAATGGGCCACCCATAGGACCCTGACCCATGGGGCCTGACATATTTCCCTGTCCCATCGGTGGAGTCCCAGGCTGTCCACTTGGTTGTTGTCCTATCATTCCTCCAGGCCCCCCAATACCCGTTGGACGGTAAGGAGCATATCCTCTAGGATTATTCTGCTGACCTACAGGGAACTGCCCCTGTTGAGGCCCTGATAATGGGACAGAGCCCTGTGGACCAGGTTGAGAATAGGCTGCTTGTTGCCCTTGAGCTTGTGGTTGCTGTTGACCTCCAAACTGCTGCCCTTGAACTTGCTGTTGTTGACCTCCAAATGGCTGTCCTTGAGTTTGTGGCTGTGGTTGACCTCCAAACTGCTGCCCTTGAGTTTGTGGCTGTGGTTGACCTCCAAACTGCTGCCCTTGAGTTTGTGGCTGTTGTTGACTTCCAAACTGCTGCCCTTGACCTTGTTGCTGTGGTTGGCCTCCAAACTGTTGTCCTTGGCCTTGTGGTTGTTGTTGTTGACCTCCAAACTGCTGCTGGTTATAATTTTGCTGATTATTAAATTGTGGACCTATAAAAAAAAAATAAGACATTAATTTATTTTTTAAAAAATGAAATTCATCTATTATCATTTTCTGCATAAAACCTTTGACTAATTTTTGTGGCACTAATGCTATCTACTTAAAACGTAAGAACATTTTAACTGAAGGTAACTTTTCTTGAAAAACTTAGTATAAACTTGATTGCAATAGATTTAAGAAGTCAGTGCAAAGTAACGGACAAATAGATCAGCCTCAAGAAAATTTCATGTACCATAACAGAAAACATACTGTTGGATATCATATCATGGCCAAAAAATAGACAGAAAAATAGAAAATAGACAATACTTCATTTTTCAGAAACAAAAATCAAATCTTAGAATTTTGCTTGGTATAATTTAATAACTATTAAAATGTGGGTCACTGTGTTTGCCACATGACACACTGAAACAGATGACCTTTACATCATTTGCCTTAAAGATCACAAGGTCTGAAACACTCACTTTTACTATTAACCTTTGGAATTAGTTTTAAATATTAAATGACGGACTATCTGCTAAAAATTTACAATTCAAATAAAATATTAGTTGTGAATCATTTTCCTTCTTTATGGCCACTTTTTACAAGTTTGGTTACAAATTTTTATTATGTGTTATATTTTGATTCAAATACTCAAACTAGACCACCAAAACAGTTATTTACCTGGCTGAGCACGTCGATAACCTCCCTGCTGGCCCATCGGACGACTTGCTATCATTTGGTTTGGTGTGCCTGTCATCATCATTTGAGAAGAGTTCTGGCTCATGCTTCCTTGGTGTTGTTGCTGCTGCTGCTGCATCATAGGCTGATTTTGTGACATGCCTGATTGTTGCGGCGACATCATTGGTTGGCCTTGCGAAATCATAGGCTGACCTTGTGACATCATTGGCTGGCCTTGTGACATCATGGGATTGCTAGTCTGTCCCATTCCACTCTGAGACATCTGCCCCATACCACTTTGTGACAAAGGCTGATTCGGTGTCATCATGGATTGATTTTGTGACATCATTGGCTGATTCTGAGACATCATTGGTTGGCTCTGTGACATCATACCTTGGTTTTGCTGCATCATATTTTGCTGTGGCTGTTGACCCATTAAATTCTGCTTCTGCATGGGGAAATTTCCTTGAGGCTGACCATAGCCAGGATTTCCCATGGGTCCTAAAATAATGAAATTAGTTTGGTATTATCATCATTACTTTACATATGTAACTAAACAGACTGTCAATAAAACATATTAACTTAGCTCAAATTATAACAAAGCATTTTTATTAAGTATTCTCAAGAGGCATTCTGTATCTGATTTTAATTCAGAGTTTACTTTGTAAGCACTGTCACGAATTGACATTGTGACCTCATTCTACATCTTTCCAGAAATGGGGGTCAGGTCAAAGAAGTCGCATAACAAACACTTGTTAATTATAATTTTCCAATCAGAGAAAGAGGTCAAGGTAAAAAATCGCATACGTCTCTAGAAAGGTCATAGCAAATAAAAATATTAAGCATAAAAGTTTGTATGATTCTGGAAAATACAGTTTAAAGAATGATAAATTGGGGGAAAGCAATTTAATAGGAGTCCTTGTGTTGTTTTGAGTTTTTAAGAAGTTGCAGGTTAAATATAAAAAGATCAGTTGTATCAGAACTAAGTTGTATCAGTATAAAGTTTATCTACTGTGTTTATGTAATTTATTCAAACAATCATAACTATAAATTCGTCAAGAAATATTGTCACAAAAGAAAGAAGAAATCATCACAAGCACTAGAACATATTCTATGCATTATTTCACTTTGGCAGCAGAAATCATTGCTAGACAGGCTCTAGACTGGAACCCACAGAGGAAAAGAAAGACTGTCAGACTGTAGAAGATTAGCAGACCAAGAAGGAAAGATGGCAGGATGGACATGGACCCAAATGTGGGGAGTTATCCGGAACAAAGCCTAACGGCGAAGTACTTTTGTGGCACTATGCTCAAGACTTTACTTTGTAAACACCAATCAACCTTCAGGGAATAATTTTAGCTAATTTACTAAAATCTAACCAGCAGTAATACTCATTTTCCAACATTTCAAAATATAAAGAGAAAACTTAATGATTTTCAAATAATCTGGAGCTGCGACAGTTTTTGTATAACTTTGTTGTTAAAAGAAATTAGCTTCATCTAATGAGTTCTTACTGTTTTTATGTTCATGACTGCAAAGTTAGGCAGAAATAATATTAGTTTTTTGCTAGACTCACCACTAGCCATATGTCCAGCAGGAGAAGGTCCTCTCATCTGATTCATTGGTCCAGGTCCCACCTGATTTCCAGGAGCCTTGAAAAGATTAAAAAAAAAAAAAAAATGGAGAAAGTTAAATAAAATACTTTAACCATCATCTCCAGATTCCTGTTTAAAACGTCAACTCTAAACAAAGAATGACGGATGATGGGATACGTGGCTCAGTGGCAAAAAATGCTCGGCACTATATATATGAAGGGGGAATCGAGTTCGATCCCAGAGTTGTGTTTGCTGAGCACCTAAAGGCAGCACAGGCACCTCCCAGATACCCCCACTGGTCCACAAAAGAGATAGTGTACTGAAAGATGTGCTGTACAAAGAATTTTTTTTTTTTTAATACCACACTGTGTAGCAATAGGAGTTTAACTATACCACAATGTGAGCCTGCTTTTCTTGGAATTTCCTAAAACATCCATTTCCATGATCCTGCTAAAGAGAGATGTTTTTAACCTATGAAGAACAATTGTGTCAGAATAAAAAAATAACTAACAAAATATTGTTAAACTTTTATATTAACCATTGAAAATGGATACCTCCATCTCTCCATGTTTTAACATTAAATGTGAAAAATGTAAAAAAAAAAAAATGCAATAAACATGAGCCAGAATGTATAGGGTACATCTAGGCTTGTAATATTTAACTAAAGTTAACCAATGTATTTTATTAATTGATTTAGACTAGACATTAAAAAATAATGTTTTTAGAGACATTGAGAGCTTGATTTAAAAGAAAAATCTTGAATTTATTAGATCTTAAGCTCAAGCGATAGTAAAAAAAAAAAAAGTGGAACTCGGGCATACATAGGAGAAATCAGGTGTAGGAACTTATGGCTGGTGAAGTTCTAAAGTTCTACAATTTACACCACTTTGATATAAATAAATATAATATAGGACTCTTACAGGCAGGAGTATATGAACATTAGTACTGGAGTCAGCAAGGTTTGCAAGGTAAACCAGATTTCTGTGAAGTATCTGCTGATATCTGTGGAGTGAGAAATTAGGAGATGTATCACAAATAAGTTGTAAGTAAACTGCAGGGCAGACAAAAAAAACAAAAAAAAAAAACAAACGTACACATCAAAATAAAAAAATTATATATGAAGATCTTAAAAAAGCAAAGCATCTAAATATTTCACCTACTGAATACATTCTGTACTTTTCCCCTTCATTTGATAGTCACTGATAGTCTGTATCAACTGTGTATTCTCATCCAGCATCTACAAAGTAACGTACACAGGTGATATAATATGGATAAAGCTCATTATAATGAACTTAGATTTTTCCACTTTCACTACTATCTACTGACCTACCTTCTGAATAGTAGCCTGTGTTGGAGGAGGGTTTGCTGGCTTTTGATGGGGTGGAACAAATGCAGTAGACATCTTTGGAATCTGTTAAGTCTAAGTCTAAGCTGAATTTATAAATAAATAATAATAAATAAATAATAATATAGATCTAGATTTGATTTTTAATAGATTATCTACTGAGTAGTCATATTCATTATTATATAGAATTATTTTATATTTAGAGATAAACCTCTGGCCCTGGTTCTACTAAGTTCTAGTCTAGAATTGCCATGCACTTCTCTAGATTCTAGACTAGGTCTATATTTAGTCTATAAAATATATATCTAGATTAACTCCAGATTAGATCTATCTTAGTATCTCTATCATCTAGACATAGTATCTAGATTTAAATTAAATACGTCTTTGATTTAGATAGTATTAGACTATAATTAGACTAGACTCTAGAATCTATAGTATGGCTAGTAATGCCTGCCTACCAAGTCAATCAAGCCTAAGGCTAATGCCAGTAAATAAATAATATTAAATAGTAGTGCTGTCTTAGTACTCTTTGTGACTTACTTCACTTACTATACTTACTACTCTACTGATAGTGTCTAGATCTAATTCTAATGACTAATTTTGTTTCCAAAAAAGTTAAGACTAAGACTAGAGAGTCTACACTAATAAACTAATTCTACTATAATTATAATAATAACAACTATAAGTAACTATATGATGTATCTATAACTAGACCTAGCCTTTATTTCTATAAATGAAATAAAACTTTTAGATTACATGATAGATCTAGTAATTCACAACAACGTTTGAGTCGTTTGTCACTTTTGTGAGAAATAAAATCAAATAAACAAAAAAAGATCTGGACTAGCTCTAGACGAGACTCTAGTTTCGCAGCATTTTATTCTCTCCGTGACTATCAATGTAAACTATTAAATCTACTTCCTGTCATTCTTACGCTGCATTTTAGGGATAAGTTTCAAAAATGAGTGATAGATACGATAGAGCAATCACAGTTTTTTCTCCTGACGGACACTTATTTCAGGTTGAATATGCTCAGGAAGCAGTTAAAAAAGGATCTACTGCGGTAAATACTGTTTACTAAATTTATTTAATTTAGCGATAAGATCTGAATCTAGAAATTCTAGATAGATTATGAGATGATTATCGACATGATTTCTGACATTCCAAAAAATGATGATTGATTATGACTATTCCCAAATTTAGTATTGTCACTATTGACTATCTATGATTTATAAATATAAGACATCAATTAGACATCATAAGTGACATAAGTCATAAGTGACATAAGACTTAGAGTTTAGAGTCTAAAGTTAGAGTTTAGAGTAACCTCAGTAACTTTAGAATACTTTACAAAATACATGCAAGACTGAAGACTTTTACAGTCTATTAAAAAAAAAACAACTAATAAATAAGTAGTTTAAAGTAGTTAGATATCATATATCATATAGAAATATAGACTATAGATCTAGTAGTAGTTCTATATATAGAAGAGGTTCTTATATTTTGAGCACTTCATCAAATTCTCTTTCCTTGAACACATTGCTTTTTTGTTTGTAATTCATTTGTTTTTATGTTTGGAGCAAAAATCGAACATTGGGGCATTTCCAATTTTAGATAAGTTCCAGTAATTTTGCTCCGTTTTTCCAAAGCAGATGGCAGTTTTTTAGATTCTTGGTAACCGTGTATGTAAAGCTGTTGTTTTAAGGTCACCCGGCAATTCATACCCATATAAGGGATGAAGGCTATATTATGAGCCTGTTTGATCGTAGGCTGATGGGCATATCAAAATAAGCTGCCAAACATCTTTAGAAAGACATTCCAATCACATTAATACCATTAGCTGTTAAATAAAATTTAAAAAGGGGGTGTCCAAACAAATAATAATGAATTCAGCTCATTCTCCTTCCTTGAACACAGCAAAATCGTAATAAGAAATACTATTGAGATTAATAAATCTATGATTTTTTCAATGAATAGACATGAACTAGATCGAGATATCTAGAATATATAATTTATGAATGAAAGAAAAAGTGCGGGCTGCTAATTTGAAGCCAGAGACCATGCCTACTGCAGGTGATCACGCCAGAGGAGCTGGTGGTGAGGAGAGGTATACACTAAGCGTGTAGTGTCTAATTATCAAACAGGTAGTGGGGGGAAGGGGGAGAGAGTCATGGTAAGAATTATAAGCATCTATGGGAGGGAGGGGGTGTTAATGTGTCACAAAACGAACATATATATAGATTCTATATATAGAGTTAGAGAGAGAGAGAGTATATGAGGAAATAGACTATAAATACATATAAATTGCAAAAGTGAATCTACTTCTTTTAATACAATCTAAAAAAAAATTTAAGTAACACAGATATAATTTATTAGCAATTATATAGTGGTGTTCAATGACGGTGCTCACTGTCCAAGTGAGGAGAAAGCCCAAAAACTGTGTTCAATATAGGAGCATGAAGTGACTCAATTTATTTTAAAATAAAATCTTGACTATGGGTGTTAATACAAAGGAACACAGCTATTTTTATTGTCCTTTAGTTGCAGAATAAGAATCTGCTTTCAGTTTTTTGTAAGTTAAACCTTCACCAAATAAAAAAAAAATTAAAAAAATTTGACCTAGTTCCTGAAAGTCATTGTTCAGATATAAAAATCTACTATATATATATATATATATATATATATATATATATATATATATATATATATATATATATATATATATATATATATATATATATATATATATACATATATATATATACATATGATATTATATAAGTAATATAAGTCTAATTTTAAATAAGACTAATATTAGTAATTTAATTTAAAGTAATTTAATTATTTTAATATTAGTAATTTAATATTATTTAATTATTTTAATATTAGTACTATCTGACTCTTATCTCTGTAATTAGTGTAATAGTCTTTATTATTATAGATTAGTACTGAGTTGAGTAATATATATTCATTATATTATATAATATTAAATATAGATCTAGATCTAAGTATAGTATATATAGAGAGAGTATAGATCTAGATTCTAGTAATAGTCTCTACACAACAGTAGGCTGAGTAGCTTAAACTAAAGTACAGTTAAACACCAACTGACTAATTATTAAATGTTCATCGGCCATTTCTAGCATTAAAATATAGAGTCTATATAAAAAATACCAGTTGATTATCTTTTGATTACTCTTCATCATAAGTTCATCTCTTGTGACTTGTCAGTCTTGAATTGCATTTAAACTAAACTTTTTATAAGACTAAAGCCATATATATTTAAAAATGTTATATATATAATTTCTATATAGTACATAGAGTTGATGGAAAATAAAAGATACATTTTGGGATCAGTTAAGTATTGCTGGGTTGCCAGCTCCTGATTATTTCTCAGGGTTGTCTCCCATTTGATCATTTGATTTGGGTATATATGAACTGCGCATGAAAGCTAGGAGTTGCACTGGTTGTCAAGAGGCTATAGACCATTGGAATATATAATATATATATTATATGTAAATGCATCAAGTCTAGATATCTGGATCTAGAATTCATAAGAAATCTAGATCTGCGATTAGCTAATTAACTTTAAAACTTCTCTTAGATGAGCTTTAGAAATGGATAAAGGGACAATTTTGCACTCTCTTACTTATATATAATATGGTTTATGCATTATTGGATTACTATAATTCTAGTCTAGGGTCAATTGGTATTCTATGTCACAAATATTACTGACTGTGGTTTCTACAGCATTTCATTTAGTTGGATTTATTATTTATTTATTTAACTATTGTGCATTGGGCTTTTCATTAAATAAAATATTTAATAAAGCACAATCTATCTCTGTGTGAAGTGTGTGCTTTCTAGCTTCAGCATATATAAACCCATTAGTCTCAGTTCATTTAATATACTTACTTCATCGACTGTCATTAATGTGCGTCAGATACCTAGGTCTAACTTTTCTGTAGACTAGTAGTGTACATTTATTTGTGTCATCAAAACAGGTCGGAGTTAGAGGAAAGAATATTGTAGTCCTTGGAGTAGAAAAAAAAGCTGTGGCCAAACTTCAAGAAGACAGAACAGTCAGAAAAATAGCACTACTTGATGATCATGTGGCTTTGGCTTTTGCAGGTTTGTTAATGAAAAAGGTTTAGCGCCATATGTTTCATTCCATAAACTTTTGCTGATGCTTTATTTAGAAGTGTGTTATCAACAACAGACTTTCATTTTGAATTTTTTTTTTCTATTTTATTTTTTGAATATATGTAGGTTTGACAGCCGATGCACGTATCCTAATCAACAGAGCACGAATTGAATGCCAGAGTCACAGGCTAACAGTGGAAGACCCTGTAACAGTAGAATACATCACTCAGTATGTTGCACAGCTCAAGCAGGTAAAATGTTCATATTGATTAAGTTTTGTATATTGATTTCTTTTAAAAATGCTCACATTTATAAACTCTTTTATATTAAGTTAATTATATATGAATATTTTCTTTTATTTCTAAAAGCGCTATACACAAAGTAATGGTCGTCGTCCTTTTGGTCTATCAGCACTTATAATCGGCTTTGATATGGATGGCACCCCAAGGTTGTACCAGACTGACCCCTCTGGTACATATCATGAGTGGAAGGTGAGTATTTCATTTTTAAGATTTGATTCCAGATTCTAGTTTGGTGAGATATAGTTGGCTAATAAATAGAATACGCCCTTAAGAAACAGTTTTGTAATTCTGGTTAACTAAAACAAAAAGAATAAGAAAATTGTATAAGTTGTCTTTAAATTTTGAAATGTATCCTTGAATTGTGAAAATATCTTGCAGCCATCAATTGTTTAAAACAAATTATTATTTTTTAGCGCTCATTACATTGTATTAAGACTTTATAAATTGAACATTGTAAGAATGTAATCCTTTTTTTTAATGACTATTTTGTTAGGCCAATACCATTGGTCGCAGTGCAAAAACAGTGCGTGAATTTCTAGAGAAACATTACACAGAGGAATTACAAGCCAATGATGATGAATGCATCAAGTTAACATTAAAAGCTTTGCTAGAAGTGGTTCAGTCTGGGGGTAAAAATATGGAAGTAGCTGTTATGAGGCGAGGCAAACAACTCCAGGTAAACTTTATACTTGATACTTTATTTTTAAATTCATTATTTGAGATGAAGAGGCAGGGGCAGAGAAGGAGGTCTAATATTGTGTGGATTAATTGTACTGCTCTTAGGCCGTTGAGTATAGCTTGTTGCAACTGTTCATCATAAATGTTCCGAAAATGGATTTGTTTTTCTTTTTACAATGCCTCTATTCAAGTCAGAACTTTATGGAACCTGGATAGTTGATCTCAAAAACGGCTGTAATGATTTTCATTGAAATTTATCAGTTGATATATATTGCTGAGAAATAAATTACTAGCTCATTGGCCACATGGGGAAAACTCTGTTGTGATTTTTATAATTTTTTTTAAGTAAATAATTAATTGTAATGTAAATATAAATTTGGCTAGAGACTAAATCTAGATATAGATACAACTTCGTTTTTTAAAGGACTATTGCTTTCGGGAATTTCTGAATGTAAAGCATTATTGATTCAAGCATAATGAATTCATGTTCAGGAAAATTTTGCGAATAGTCTTCTTAAGTCTAGGTTTAAAGACCTATCATTAAAACTCTCAATTTAAAAAAAAAACAAAACATGGCATAGTTATTAGACCTAGATGTCCATATAATAAGAATACCAATAATCGCACAAGTATGTCTTGCCGGAGGCCATATCAGAAAAATTGTACGTTCAAGCTGCTGATGGTGTCACGGGTTCGATTCCCAAATTGAGTCAAATATTTTAAAAATTATTTTATTTTAAGTTTAATAATAGAGGTATTGTCTTTAAAAAATAATTATTTTTTAATTGCTTTTCTTGTTTGAAATAATAAAAATCCAACTTCAAGTTGGTGTAATTGTGCTTTAGCCACTGCTGTTGATTTGTACATTCTTACATTTTACCATCACAAAAGAGATACAAGACACCGATAGCAAAGACAAACAGACACAAACACTCTTTTGTTTCCCTGGCAATCAAATCATTAAATAAGAACAATCTGGTATAAACTTTGTCACATGTAAATTATGAGTGAGTCTGGTGTGAATGTACATTTTGGTTTCTTATAGTTATAATGTTTTTTGTTTGGTGTAATGCACAAATTGTAAGACAAATTTCCTTACGGATAATAAAGATTATTATTATTATTATTAAGTTGAATAATCTATAATTCCATAAACAAAAATAAAGCCAATACCATACTTTACAAGAAATATTTTGTATGATTTGGTTGAACATAAATTATACAAATTTTTAATGGCATTTTTGTTTTAGCATTAAGCTCTTGCACAGAGTAATTTTTGTTCAGCTGATGGCAGTAGTCTTTCATTTTCCATCCTTGACCTTCACTTCATAGACTCTGATCTTTACAGATCTTATTTTTTTAATGTTTTGTTAGCTTAATTATTCCAATTTGTTGGTTTAATTTTTGCTAATAAATACTAATCGGCCAGCCTCTTCTCAGTGTGTTTCTTTTGAACCAACTCGAATGTTTTCTGTTTTACTGTGTGGTCCTTAGCATATTTTAATACTATGCACATGTCTTGATGTTACAGATGATGGAGTCTGATGAAATAGAAAAGTACATTGCTGAGATTGAAAAAGAGAGGGAAGATGAAGCAGAGAAGAAAAAGCAAAAGAAATGATCGCTGTAACAATTGTTTTGTACAAATGTCTTGATTCATGGTGAAAAAGTGCTGTATCATTCAATACCAAATGTTAGTATGGGTGGATTTTGTTTACATTAAATATTTTGTTCAATATTCCTGTGTTGTTGTTTTTATTTTGAAAGATTGCAATTATATTAGAAGTTGACTCATTAAATTACCTATGGTCAAACATATCAAAAAGGAGGATTATTAAAAAGAGATAAAAACCTGTTTAAGCTTGACATTCTCTTATCAATAGCAAACTGTAAAAAAAAAAATGAAAGTGTAACATCAGCTTTCAAATGAAATTTAAACTTTTTCTTTGAAAGTTGAACAATGAGGCTGAAAGAAAATTTCAAACCTTTATGCTGGGTATCAGAAACCTGGAAAATTTAGTTTGTACTTTCATAAGTCAACACTTTGGTAAAAAGAAGGGCCTCCTTATCCTTTAAATACAGTGGAGGTTGCACAAGGAAAATGTTTCCCAAAGAAAAGAATGGACTGGCCTACTATCTTGAAATCTGCTTAGAAAGTTGCTGACTGGGAGTGATTTTTTTTCACAAACTGTCACAGCACACCTACGACAAGTTAGGGACATAACAAGATTGCAAGCACTATGCTTTATCAATACACTTTTTTGTAGCATTAATAGCAACTGAAAATATTTTAAACCTGAAACAAAACTATGATAGTTGTAAGAGACAGATAATCATGGAAAAAGTTCTATTAAGTCATAATAAATGTCAGAGGCATTTTACTTTTTTAGTTTGCAACTTTTGAGGCCACTTCTAGATATACAACTTCCATCACAGGTTGTGCATATGAAATTACCGTTTACCAGACACTGCAGCATTTTAACCCTACTTCCTACAAGTATTCAATAGGTGACCCAGGACCCTTCTTTTATGTACCACTGGTAAATAAAATGAAAAGATAAAGCTGAATTTGAAGTCTAAGTGTTTGTTTATTATGAAACCTCAAGCACAAGACATTGTACAACCATTAATATGAAAAATATGATTCATGAATCAAATGTGGCCAACACATCACAAAATAAATGAGAGGCAAACACATTAATTGATTTCTAGTCCGTGAACACAATATATAAATATATATAAGAATTGAGATTTAGTCTAAATATAGGTCATGTTCATGGAGATAGGCTAAAATATGTCTAAATATAGTGTTCTTAATTTAAAATTAGACATGTTATCATCATCACGCTGTACATAACAAGACTAATGTTATGCTGAATCTTAGTGATTTGACAGAAATCCATGAAATGCACAAATCCAATAAATCATTTGAGGTCAACACTGATTACTAGTAATTTTTTAATGTTCTAACATACCAATAGTGTATATATTTACATTTCAGAAATAGATTAATCTTGTTAAAAAGATGTTTTATCATAACTTTAGCTTTTTGACAAACAATAAAAGATAGGCCTACTATTTAGTTCACTTAAAAAAAAAGGGTTATTAAACCAAACAAATGTAATACTAAATGGCATATTTTTTTTTATTATGTGTAGTTACTTAAGGTTATAATTAGGATAAAATGAAACCATCCAATAACAATATGTTGCAATAATCATTTTTAATTTGAACTGTGTAAAAGTTAGTTGAACAATTTAAACACATCTTTGTACAAAATTCTGAAAAAAAAAAAAAAATGCATACTAGAATATAATCCAAATTATCCAATGCTTGTTCATTTACAAGTCACAAAGGTGACATTGGATGCAGACAAGTTTTGCCAACTTGAGCTGTAGATGTCCCTCTAGACAATGCATTGGTGGACATCAGAGCTCAGAAACACATTTTGGAAACTATCTTCCTTTTTTTCCCATCCAAACAAGTAACATTTCTTTCAATTTATGATACACAAAAAATAGTCCATAAAGCAGCTAAAGGCCTAATCAAAGCAACACTGGCTTTTCTAATTGTTCCTTTTCTTCCCACTTGTTTTCCCCTCATTAAATAATTAACCTTGGTTGCTTGACCAGTCATTGATTTCAATTTCATACCTGGCAAGTAGGCTAACAGGATGTGCAACCAAAAAAGCAGACATGCAAACAAAAGTAAAAAAAAAAATTAAAAACTGTTTAACTTATACAAGACACACTAGTAGTTGTTGGGTTTTAAAAAGACTGAAATATTGGTTTAAAAAATCAAATAGGTTCTACAGAGAATATATTACATATTATGTATAACCAATCTAAAAATGTCATGAAAGATAAAAAAGGAGTTGTTGGCAGGCTTGAGCACAAATGTCTGGGAGAAGCCCAGCGGTTTGTCGTTTTCTGCACTGTTCTGGAAAGAAAAAAAATATAAAAGAATGTAAATATATCATTGACATCTTACTGTATCTCTTTATTTCATAGTTTTTATTGAATTCTAATAAGGATATTTTTACATTAAAACAACTAATATTTAGTGTTAATTAATATGAATGGAGGAGGTGTGGTGGCTGTTGGTCAAGCGCTTCCAAACTATGTCATTGGATTCAAACCCTGTGAAGACTTAGATTTTTAATTTTGGGATCTTTGTGTGCCTTTGAATTCACCCAGCTCTAATGGATATCTGACATTAGTTGGGGAAAAGTAAAGGCGGCTGGCCAGTGTAATTGAGGTGCCCCTCTAAGCGATAAAGAGATCAACTCAGGCACCATCTTCAGCCTCATTGGTAGCAAATGAACTCTGAAAGAGACATCTGGAGAGCTCTCGTAATCATGTGAAACATTAAACTCAATATCTCAATTTGATACTTGTGCTATAACTTCAAGCCTTTACCTGTTTATGTTAGGCTTTAAAAAATGCTATTTTCAGTCTCTTTTTATTATAAAACTCTCAGGGGGAGGTATGGCGAGAATGAATGTTAGTTTGATATTTTGGTATGATTGTTATATCCTCTTGTTATGAATGCAAAGTGTTGTGAACTGAGTGATTAAGTCTTCGTTGAATGTGCGAGAGAGTGTGTTAGTCAGTAAGGTCTTGCTCCCGGTCCAGGAAGGTTGGATAGTCACTTCCTGGTGTTTGTTTAGTAATATTTATTGTGCATTATTTGAGCTATATTGGATATTAAAATATCATTGTTATATTCTTGGAGATCTAGAGTTGGAGTTGATGTGTATCTAGTGGTAACTGTTCTTATTTGAGTAACTAAGCAAGTATTAAGTAATTGTAATTGAGCATTGAAGAATTTAAGAATCAAGTAATATTTGTTCGTATATGTGAAACCCCTAGAGAGCCAAGTTAAGAAACACAAGAACAAGAGACAAGCATATATATATAATTAGAACCTCTGACAAAAACCACAAATTCCGTTCTGCTCCAAAGGAATAAAAACAGAAAATGATAATGGCATTAAGTTCACCTTTGTTTTAATATAATTATATTTCAGCACACCAAAAGTTTATTATGTATATTTTTTTTATATACGCTCCAAGAATATTTTAATTTTGTAAGAAAATACTTGAAATTGTCTTTTGAGCCTTTAGTTGACAGATGACTAAATACAGATTCAAGTTCCATCCATTCAGGTTGTTTAAAATTTTAGATGC